>NC_033798.1:5171861-5188480 GCF_001876935.1 Asparagus officinalis | reverse complement strand
TCATATCATTTTCCACGCGCGTCACCCTCTCACAGGAAAAGTGGGTAGGATAGATCCATACCCGATATGAACTTGACCTGCTCTTACTCAATATCTTGGCGCATGATTTGGGTACGGATCGAGATCACAACCTAAAAAAATCCGCCAAGAGTTGGGCATAAATCCAGCCCACGGATTACGTTAAAAGATACGGTTAAGGCACTCATGTGTTTGATTTGACTAGGTATAAAACCAAACCCGACCTTACGTAAATAGGAAAATGCTAGAGGCACACCCCAATCACACCATCAACCACACTCCTCTTTCGTTACAGTGCACTGGGGCCCACATGGGAATTTTAAAAAAATTCTCACGTGAGCCCCAGTGCACTGTAGCGAGAGAGGAGTATGATTGAGGGTGTGGTTGAGGGTGTGACTGTAGCGCCATCTATGTAAATATGTAGGCAGATGTGACAAAATCCATACAACAAAACCTGGATGAGAAGGATGACTCGTTGGATACAAACCTAAACTCCAACTTGGATTGGGACTTGAAGACTAATATTAGGCTAACTCATATTAGCTTTCATAGACTCAGTTAATTAGCTTGGTGAGTCAACTAGGAATGTCTATAATTAAAACATCCTGACCTAGGATCAACAAAAGCTGTGACTAGGTTCAAGGATAGTGTAAGAGTGGAGAGTGTTTCACAGTCTTTATCTTTTCAAAGGATTATAACATTTTTTTTGGTAATAATGAATTAATTTTGATCTTGTGATTTTTATATTCTTGAGTCTGATTCATTTTATTTTTTTCCTTTTTCCATATAGTGTTCTTTAAATTATTTGCAAGTTCTAAAAATCCCAATACCGCTGTGATTAAAGTCGTGGGCACCAATCAAGCCGACAAGAGATTTTTGTTAAAATCGTTTTGTTAAGTGGGCGGAAACCTGAATTTTCTATGTGGATATTGGGAGCAGGGCCTTGGTCTTCAGTGCAATTGGACACTTGGATGCATTTTGTGGCGTTTGTTTGTTTTCGTGATGAATTTGATAACTGCGCGTAAAAGTTTCTATTATTAGTAGTCGCGAAAAGATGAAACTTTTTCTTGTAAATGGTAAAGAGAAATTACAAATTACTATGATTAATCTTAATTCTTTGTGTCTAATAGTGTGAACACCGTGCAAGACACGACATATTTTTTCCCGCTACAGCAATCCTGATTTAACTGTTATAGTATTTTTTTGAATTGCTACACTATCCCGTCTCTGCTACAGCATTCTCGTGCGCTACAATATTTTTTCAAAAAAAAAAAAAATCCACATCATCCAGTTTCATGGTGCTACAGTAAATGGTACTATAGTATTTACTGTAGCATGAAGAGTGAATCTTAGATTCTCCCAATTATATAGAAAAATAGATAAGAATAGTACAACTCTTATAACACACCTAACATTTTCCTAATTGAAAGAGTAAAACTAACACACTTTCACGACTTTACATGTACATTTTATCGTAAGAGATTATTAAAGTAAAATGAAAAAGAGATCTAAATCAACTTTAATTTATTATTTAATTACCTAAAATTTTCTTAGAAGTAAGTCATGAAAATGAGATGTGGAAATCACTATAAATTAAATACAATATTTATTTAATTTTCTAAGTGATCTTTGCATGATTTAAAAATATAATAAATAAAATAGTTTCCTACATCGTCTAATGTGGATGCCCTTTGCACTACTTGTCAAAAAGAAACTAACTTTACATTTTCAATTCAATTTTAGTTCTTCAAATATCATGAATAAGAATCCCCTCAGAATCGCCCGCATGCGAGTGGGCGGTTCTGAGCTGCACGTTACCATTGCAAAGGTAAGAGAACTTATTGGTGACTCTACAGGTGTATAGAACCAATGACTTGTTCAACAAACTTTTGATCCTCAAATTGCCGAGGAAATTTTATCTTTGTCGTTGAGCTCGCAATAATGCCCGAATTAAATATTATATGGCCAGCTTGTTCAGATGAGATGCTTCGAATTAAAAGTGCTTACCATGTGGCTCCAGAGATGATAACTAATGGAGAAGAGGGGCAAACTATATTGCCTAAAAATGAGATTTCTCTATAGAAGGAGGATATGGAAGTGCGAAGTTTGGAAAAAAAATTCAAGATCTTCGAATGATAGGATTTCCATGATATTTTACAAACAAAGATGGGATTGACACACTGAGGAGTACAAATTGAAGAGGTGTGTCAAGTGTGTGGCAAAGAGATTGAATTAGTGGAGAAGTATGATGCAACTCTCCTTAATTACGCTGGTTTTGTCAATGAAATTGATGAAATGGGCATTATGGAGGGCATATCTAGCTGGGTAGAGACTCATAATCCTGAAGCATTAGAGATAATCTTGGTGATGACAAGGAGAATATGGTGCCATAGAAAACAAGTAGTGCATGGTGAAAATAGGATAAAACCAAACGAAGTAGTATCTTTTGCGGTAAGGTTTCTTAATGACTTTAAAATAGCAAGTAACATGTTGAAAGCACATCATAACGGGGTTGAAAGTTGTAAATTGTGTCAAATATCGGAGGTGGGCATGATAAAGATAAATTGTGATGGTGTTAGGATTGTGTCTTTGTTTTTTTGTATATCTTCATGAGAATTAGATAGGGTTAGAGATCTATCATGATTAGGAGATTGAGTCTGATCATGATTAGGAGTTTGAATCCTATTCTAGTTAAGAAGTTAGGCTAGAGATAGAGTTTTGATTTCCCTATATATGTTCTTCTATTATTAGAGAAAAAAACCAAGAAGATGAGAGAGAGCAAATATTCTTGTAATCTAGGGTTAGTAGAGGGCATAACCTAATTCAAGAATATTGTGCGAGAGACGAGTGTTTCGTAGTCTTTGTCCGCGCAAAAGTTTACATCATTGAGAGAGGGTTTCACAGTCTTTGTCCGTTCAAAAGATTGTAATGAGAGGGCTTTGGAGTTAATATAAGAGTTGATTATGTATATGAGGTTGAGAGATTGAGAGACGAGAGTTGGGTGGTTCCTCTTGTAGTTCTCCCTGAGACATAGTGAATTTCTCGTATTGTTGTCCGTGGACGTAGGTCGAAGTGGTCGACTGAACCACGTAAATCTTAGTATTCTTTTTTCTTGATTGTGGTTATTTTATATCTTATTAATTGTGGGTTAGCTTCAAAGTTGGCAAATCGTCGTAGGCAGGAAGACTAAAATTCCCCAATAGTGGTATCAGAGCGATGATGATGGATCCGGGAACGTATTCGGAAGATAGGCGTTGTACAAAAGTGAAGATTGGTGGCATTATAAAAATCAAGATGAAGAGAAAAAAAAAGGCTACTGTCAAGTTCAGTTTGAGAGAAGAATCATGATTGATTTGCTTCTAATGTCAAAGATGACGAAGATCTCTTGGTACGCACAAGAGAGGTGGAGGCGCCACGGTGAGGTAGATGAAAGTGAGGGTCATAGGGGGATCCAGTTAAAGTGCAGGTGCTTTGATTTGAAGTGCGAAAGGAATAGAAGACAATAACAGGAGAGGTAAATTTTCAAGACGACAATGGTAGATCTTCGAGATGGCTTGGGAAATAAATCCAAGGTGGAGATTGTTAGAATTGTGTCTTTGATTTTTTGTATAACTTTATGAAAATTAGATAGTGTTAGAGATCTATTATGATTAGGAGATTGAGTCTCATCATGATTAGGAGTTCGAATCTTATTTTAGTTAAGAAGTTAGGCTAAAGATAGGGTTTTAGTTTCCCTATATATGTTCTTCTATTGTTAGAGGAAAAACCAAGCAGATAAGAGAGAGCACATATTCTCATAATCTAGGTTTAGCAGAGGGTGTAACCTAATTCAAGAATATTATGCGAGAGGTGAGGGTATCGTAGGCTTTGTCCGTGCAAAAGATTACATCATTAAGAGAGGGTTTCACAGTCTTTTTGTATGTTCAAAAGATTGTAAGGAGAGGGCTTTGGAGATAATATGAAAGTTGATTATGTATGTGAGGTTGAGAGATTGAGAGATGAGAGTTGAGTGGTTCCTCTTGTAGTTCTCCCTGATATATAGTGGATTTCTCGTATTGTTGTCCGTGGACGTAGGTCAAAGTTGGTCGACTGAACCATGTAAATCTCAGTGTTTTTTCTTCTTAATTGTGATTATTTTATATCTTATTGATTATTGGTTGACTTTCAAGTTGCGCAAATCGTAGTAGGCGGGGAGACTAAAATTCCCCAACAGTGGTATTAGAGTGACGATGATGGATCCGGGAGCGTGTTCGCAAGATAGGCGTCGTACAAAGTGAAGATCGGCGATGTTACAAAAACCAAGATGAAGAGAAAAAAGGCTACTGTCAAGTTTAGTTTGAGAGAAGAATCATTGTTGGTTTACTTGTAATGTCAAAGACGACGAAGATCTCGTGGTGCGCACAAGAGAGGTGGAGGCGCCACAGTGAGGTAAATGAAAGTGAGGGTCATAGGGGGATCCAGTTGGAGTGCAAGTGTTTTGATTTGAAGTGCGAAAGGAATAGAAGACAATAGCAGGAGAGGTAAAGTTTCAAGACGGCAATGGTAGATCTTCGAGGTGGCTTGGGAATCAAATCCAATATGGAGATTGTTAGAATTGTGTCTTTGGTTCTTTGTATAACTTCATGAAAATTAGATAGGGTTAAAGATCTATCATGATTAAGAAATTGAGTCTCATCATGATTAGGAGTTTGAATCCTATTCTAGTTAGGAAGTTAGGCTAGAGATAGAGTTTTGATTTTCCTATATATATTCTTCTATTGTTGGAGGAAAAAACCAAGCAGATGAGAGAAAGAAAATATTCTTGTAATATATGTAGGCGTCTAAAAATGCCTATGGGTGCCCGCACACAGCTCAAGACAAAGAGAAGGTGATGAACATCGTTATCCGAATCAAAGAGGATTATCCAACGCCGACAAGCGCATGAAGCGAATCAGCAAACTGTTGATGACACGACAACGAACCACCACAATGGAAAACGCCAAGTGGACCGCACGCGTTAATCAACTCAAAGCGTACAAACGCGCCCAACAGTCAGCTAACACGCACGCATCATTCAGCTCGTGCATGTCAATCAGTGCGCGCGTCAATCAGTTCACGATGGCGTCAATCAACGTACATTAATCAACTCGCGTGGAGCATACAAGTCAACACGACGGATGAGTAAATAAAACGGGAGAAACTACAAGTCCCGGAAGGTCGGAAAAGTCGTAAAACACAAGAAGTCAGCGAAGCCCAAAAACGCACCGCGCGGTACGGACCAAACCGACCCGCGGAGGCGCGGGTCGGCCGAAGCCGACCCGCATGTCGGCGGGTCGGCCAAGGCCGACCCGCGTTTTGGCAGGTCGGCCAAGGCCGACCCGCGTTTCTCGAGATTTTTCAGTTCCTGAGCATCCAAACTGACTTGATATCATCTACAAACGTGGTTAGGCTGTTATTGACTAAAGATAAGGCCAAATCACTTGTTCTCATCCAAATAACCGCTCCCGAAGCCCTATAAATACAAGCATAGGGCCTCCTTTCAGCGGGGGCGATTGATTATCAAGACGAGGAGGTGCTGCCGGATGTGGAGTCAAAGGAGCACGAATTTCAGCGAGGGTTGACAGATATTGGCGAGTTCTTCGGCATAAAAAAGGAGAGTTCGAGAGATCCGACGCCCGTTCCCGTCCCTTGAGATTAGGCTTGGTCTTAATCTCGAGAAGAGCCCTGATTTCGCTTGGTCGATCTCAGCGCTTCAAATCAAATACTTCCTCGGCGAAGGCGAAGCTCTGCCGAATTTTCCATCAACCGGATCCAGATCTAAGGCGGTCCACGGATAAACCCCGGCACAGGCAAAGAACCCACGCAAGCAGAAGACCGATAAACGATCTCTGCGTTTGTTTTGACGAGAGTTGTAAACTTTTATTTTCATTGTGTAAAAGTCTTATAAAAAGACAATCTTTTTGTTTTCATTGTAACGACTAAAGTTGTAATGAATACCGCAATGAATACATCAATTTTCGACGCAAACAATATATGGTTAGCAGAGGGCGTAACCTAATTCAAGAATATTGTGCGAAAGGCGAGGGTCTCGTAGTCTTTGTCTGCGCAAAAGATTACATCATTGAGAGAGGGTTTCGTAACCTTTGTCCGTTCAAAAGATTGTAAGGAGAAGTCTTTGGAGATAATATGAAAGTTGATTATGTATGTGAGGTTGAGAGATTGAGAGACGAGAGTTGAGTGGTTCCTCTTGTGGTTCTCCCTGATACATAGTGGATTTCTCGTATTGTTGCCCGTGAACGTAGGTTGAAGTTGGTCGACTGAACAACGTAAATGTCGATGTTCTTTCTTCTTGATTGTGGTCATTTTATATCTTATTGATTGTGGGTTGGCTTCCAAGTAGCGTAAATCATAGTAGGCAGTGAGACTAAAATTCCCCAACATATGTTGTGTTGAAGAAGGAGATGAGGTCACTGTGGTGATTCGTGACCATGAGAGGAAAACTCTGATAGCACGCCTATGTGGTGATGCGAAGGTCCCAATTTTCCATGATGACAGAGTTGATGGCTCTAGGTAAGGGTATGAAGTTAGCAAGTTAATTGCAACATCGCCAAGTGATTTTAGAGTCTAACTCGTGAACTTCTTCAAAGCAATGACAGATCATTTCACCCACTTTCCCCAATTGCTGTAGTTGTAATTGAGATGACTATGGATTTCCATGAATGTCGTTGTTCGCTTACTTGGTTACAACTAAAAACAAGGTTGCTCATCATCTTACACAATGGGCAAGACATAATTTAATTCTGAACTATCACCTAGTTGGAGGTAATGTCCCATTTTTTGGCATATAGTATTTTGTTCAGTTTACAAAATTAATAAAAGAATTCTACTGTTTCCATAAAAAACACAAAATAGTAACCTGAATAGAGTAAACAAGAGTCGGATGCGCGCCTGCAGAATAGAAATATATTGCTAATTTGGAATTAAATAGTAACAATATCCACAAGTCTTACAGATAAAATTTGCCCATATTCACCTCTTGCATACTTGCTTATTCCCCTAATTCGTCACCAAATATTTATAGGAATACATGTTTCCATTGAATCCTCACTGAATTTTTTTTGGTTCAGAAATATACTAAATTGAATGTTTTCTTTAAAATTTTGACTAAAAACATTAATTAAGTTTAACCCCTTTTAAGATAAAGTCCCTTAACTGCTTCAATGGATACAAAACCTTCTTAGTTTTTGATGGGGTTTTCACGTAATTCCCTAAATTTGTTTTATTTCACTAAAATTTATTGAATATTATGCAGTTTAACACCCGACCGCTCCCCCCACCCCCCAAAAAGAAAAATGTCACCATCGAATCTAACTTCTCATGTTCTAGGCAGATGACGGGAGAAAAAAAATGAAAATACCACTTAAGTACTAAAAATAATGGAAATTACAATAAAAAGGATTAGAAAAGTGATCGTTTTTTTAGCGCTGAGAGAGTATTTCCATGGCGTTACTTTGGAGAATTCCATTCTTCAACAATTTTAGCGGAATTAAAAAGTTCAGGGTCCTATACAAAAAATGCTCGAAATTGACGGGCATTTTCCACTTGTTTATTTAAAAAATGAAATTTTTTTAAAATAGACCGACTTTGCTAAATATTTAGCAAAATCGACCTCTTTTTGGCCAACAGGAGAAAAATATGTCAATTTTAAAAAACGTCTAGCTGTAAACATACGGGACTACTAGTCCCGTATGTTTTTTGAAAGCACTTACTCCATGATTAGCACACTGAAAACATACGGGACTACTAGTCCCGTATGTTTTCTGGGAGGTGTTTTTAAAATTGAATTTTTTTAGCCTGTAGGCCAAAAAGAGGTCGATTTTACTAAATATTTAGCAAAACCGGTCTATTTTAAAAAAAATCCTTAAAAAAATGCCAACGGGGTTTTGTGAAAATTACCCCTATGATAACTCCCAATGGTTTGAGCTAAAATTCCAAAAGCTCAAAACTTGTGAACGGGTTTGTTAATCAATTAGTTACTCCTAACTGAAAACAAAACCATATTATATTACTTCATGCTCCCAGGACCCAGGACCCAGGACCTAACCCCAAAATACTCGGAACCCTAGTGAACATAGGAAACCGAGCGAACCAGATTATAAAAATCCCATGGTTGAGAGTAATACGTGCAGAATCTCAATCCCCCCATCGCCAACCTCTCACGCTCAACAACAACAACAACAACAACGACGACATCGATCAAGAACCCTAATCAAACAAAACCACAGGTACGTGATAATAATAATTAACCTTTATTTCTTTCCTTCTATATATAATAATTTCTTGATCCCATACATTCCGATCTCAATTCGATACATTGCGTGCATGCAGATTCTTTTTCTTCAGAGAGAGAGAGAGGGAGTCTTGAATTGTTATTAGGCTGCCGATGCGGAGCTCGTCGTGCCGAAGGCGATGAAGGCCGTGTCGAACGGGTCCGCTGCAGGGGTGCCGCTGATCATTCTGCAGATTGTCATCGTCGTCGCCCTCACTCGGTTTCTTGCTTTCGTTCTTCGGCCTCTTCGTCAGCCTCGTGTTGTTGCCGAAATCATCGTGAGTTCTGAAAAATAAAAATTAAAAAAAAAAAGTCTCTTTTCTTTGAATTTTTTTTCATTTGTTTAGATTTATAAGGATAATGTTGAATGTTATTAGGGAGATAACTTATGCCCCCCAGAAAATGTTTTTTTTTTAAAGATATAAATAGTTTGATGAATTAACTAGAGATCGAGGTAGGTAACCCTGAGTTTATTTTTGGAATATATATGTTGTAAAACTCCATCAAAAGATTTTATTAATTGGACATGCCCTGGTTAGTTTTGGATGAAGAAGATGATTCATTGCATGAGTAATGAAATTGAAATTTAGGAAATCAAATTAGTACATAATTATAGTGAACCAAATCATATATTTTGTTGTCCTTTTTTTACTATATATGCTAATGAAAGTGGGAAAATTAGAGTTCCATGTTAATTATATTTTCTAAAAGAAATAACAGATTAATGGATAGAAATCTCGCAATTAATTTCACAAAGTCTACATGTATATTTATTCAATATATGAAATCATTCTTTATAATGTTTAAGCTTTAGAGATAACCCTTAAAAGCATGTAGCTTAAGGTCATAAAATATGCACAAATTAAATAATATTAGATTCCTAGCTTTGGAGTCAATCTTATGCCAATTGACTTTGCTAAAGTTTTTGGACTTGATCTTAAAGTCTGTTCATGCATGGGAAAAGAGTGATCAGCTGACTTTTTTTAGTATTATATATATGCCCAACAGATGGATTTGATTGCTACCAAGGCTGTCACTAGCTTAAATAGGAATGCAACCATCAATAACCAAATCATGTGATTAAAGATATGGACCCTCGTGAAGCTTTGTTTATATATACTCTTCAATATAAGTAGGAGACTAGCACTATAGACTAGAAAAATAATAATTAACTGGTACCCATTTACATAATGGCCAGTGTTTAAACATGATAACAATAAATTTTTTACACTGTTATTTTATGTTGATGAGAAGTATGTGTATAACCAGAGTTAAATGGTTGGTTATTGGTTTCAATAATAGAGGATATAAATATAGGCTGATTCTCTTTAAAAATTAGTACGTAGAATGAAACTTGTAGTCATTGGTGGAAACGAACCCAATAATTAATAAACAGTATGGTTATTATTCGTCCAGATGTTGGGTCATATTTGATTCAGTAGTTCATTTAATAGTAATAAATATTTTTTTTAGTATTCGACGCATAAACGAATAGAGTTTGATTAGAGGTAAATTCGATTCGTTTAATTATTAAATATTCATTTATGCTTTTCTACTTCTAGATTATTATGTTGTATTATTTTTTACATATGCATAGTTTTATAAATATTGCTATTTATAAGTATTATATTAATAGTTTATAAACATACACTATAATAATTCTTATATTAAAATATTTTTATAATAATAGCTACGTAAAATGTATAGAAAATAAATAAGAAAAGACTTCAAAAATATGGTTTGAAGTCAAAACCTCATGGTTGAGGATCTTGTGACTTAACAAGCGTGCTATTGAGATGTTCGTGAACATTTAACAAATATTCCTCTAATTAACGATCCAAAGTTGAACACCTTTTCCCTATTCGACATGAATTCAAGTTTTAACTTTGAATTCGTGCAAATTAACTGAATATGAATATGAATATGAATACCATGGTATTCAATTCGATTCAATTCATTTCCACCCCTACTTGTAGTACAATTGTCATTTTCATGTTTTTTTTTACTCTATATCTGCAAAAATTCTCGAAATCACACTATAAGGATAATAAGTTTCAAAGCAGGGGTTTATGTGCAATTAATCCTTAAAAAGATATTGTTATACAAGTTTGAGTTCCCCTCAAAATTCCTTTTTGGTTCAAATTAGATAAAAATAGGATCTGACCGACTGATGTTCCTCCATGATTCAAGGATTCATGTTGTTTCTTTTGCTTGTTGTTTTCAATATGGAATTTCAATAAGGTTCTGATATATACTAGCTAGATAATATATATTTGTAAAGTGCTAATAATAGTATTGTGATGCTACGTACTATGCATGTCATCAGAAAAGATCACTTAAAATTACTCTTCAACTGTCATGAAATTGTAGATTATGTAATTTTAAATAAACACCCAACAAAAAAGTTTTCCTGATTGGCAAAGTGCTAAAAGAATCTCAATTTTGACTATTATTAAACTAGAAGAAAGTTTGTGAATACTAGTGTCACTATTAAACATAAAAATGTGCATCAATTTTCAGATAATTTTTCCTATGTCTGGTTATTTCTTGGAAAACTATACAATGGTTGTTGCTTGGAGCTAGTTTTCCAAGATGAGACAATCTTTTAACTAGTACTGTTACTCATCCAAGATCTTATGTTTCACAAATTGATAATGTATAATCTTTAAATCATTATGTAATCAAGAGAAAAGATATTCTTTTTTTATCTCTTGGTTAGATATTAGTTAACCTAGCCCTTTTTGTAATTAGTTTAGCATATTTTAATCTCATTAATAAACTTGTTAGTTCTGTAATGAAATTTGCTTTTTAGGCATCTGGACAAATCATTTGAATGCAAAATTAGAGATTAATTATCATAACGATTTGATTATTTTTATTTTTCGTAAGAACTTTTTTTTTCCCGAATATTTTCTTTCATTTGCTCTGAAAATCATGAATTCTGAAATACAAACGGGTCTGTTTAGCATCAATCCAAGCTCAAGTGTTTGTACAGACGCATGTTAATGATTTTTGAAGCTATATCAATACAACATACTCTGCGATTTGATGATAGATGTGCACATATGTTAGGGAGTACTCACGCTTTAATCGACAATCATATACCAATTTGTTAAACTTTTGAGATGAGAAAATGTCATGAATGTAGTGTGATTTTGTACATGATAACTGATGGCATCCCTCAGACTGTGAGCTAATTAATTCATGGTTACTTGCAGGGAGGAATACTTCTAGGCCCATCAGCCATCGGCCGAAGCTCCAAATTCCTCAGTACAGTCTTCCCAGCCCGCAGCCTGACGGTCCTCGACACAGTCGCCAACATCGGCCTCCTCTTCTTCCTCTTCCTGGTGGGCCTGGAGCTGTCGCGGGCATCTCCCTTCCCTTCGTGATGGGCATTGGCACCTCCCTCGTCCTCCGCTCCACTGTTAACAAGGGCGTCCACTCCGGCCCCTTCCTCGTCTTTATGGGCGTCTCTCTTTCTATTACAGGTGCGCAAACGGTCTGTTCGGTCAGTTTTAACTATTTTCCTCCAAACTAAACTGAACCTAGCCAGATACAAAACCGAACCAAACCGAATCAAATTGGTCCTGTGCAGTTCAGTATTCTTGGTTCGAGTTGGACCTAGACATCTCAAATTAGAGAGAGCAAACTCATCATGTCAATTATTTCACAAACTAAAATTCAGTCCTTACTAATACAGATATATATAAAAAAATATTATTTATATATAAATGTGAGTATTAGACATGTATTGATAGCAGTCTGTTCGGTTATTTCGGTTCAAACAAATTAATGCCGACCACGACTTTGTATAACAGCTTTTCCAGTCTTGGCGCGTATCTTGGCGGAGCTAAAGCTCCTCACCACTGACCCGGCGCATGGCAATGTCGGCTGCTGCCGTCAACGACGTGGCCGCCTGGATCCTCCTCGCCCTTGCCATTGCGCTCTCCGGCGACGGAGTCCCATCATCACCCTCTGGGTCCTCCTCGCCGCGCTGCCTTCGTCGTCTTCGCCGCCCTTCGTCATCCGCCCCACCCTCACCTGGATGCCCAGCGGGCCCGAAGGTGAACCGTCAAAGAAGCCTACATCTGCGCCGTCCCTCGTCATCGTCCTCGCCGCAGGCTTCGTCACCGACACAATCGGAATCCATGCATTATTCGGCGGTTCGTCGTGGGGATCATGGTCCCAAAGGACGGCCCGTTTGCAGGGCTGTTGATAGAGAAGATGAGGATCTTGTGTCGGGGCTGTTTCTGCCACTTACTTCGTGTCCGAGCGGGCTGAAGACGAACGTGGCGACGATCAGCGGCGGGCAGTCGTGGGGGCTGACTCGTGCTGGTGATCAGCACGGCGTGCATCGCGGAAGATTCTGGGGACAGTGGGGGTGGCGGTGGCTGTGAAGATTCCCGTGAAAGAGGCGGTGACATTGGGCGTGTTGATGAATACCAAGGGGCTCGTTGAGCTTATTGTGCTCAATATCGGCAGAGATCGTAAGTATGTTAACTACAATGTCCTTCTTTACAATCAAGAATGTAGAGAATCTCTATCCTGGTGAAATGCTGGAAACTGACATAACACTTTCGCAGGTTCTCAACGAGAAACATTTGCAATCCTAGTCCTGATGGCTCTCTTCACGACCTTCATGACCACCCCAATCCGTGATGGCCATCTACAAGCCGGCCGGCGTCCGGGCCTCCTACAAGCCACGAAACCATCGCCGGTCCGACTCCGACTCCGACACCGAGCTCCAGAATGCCTCGCCTGCTTCCACGGCAGCCGCCACATTCCAACCATGATCAACTCGTCGAGTCGTGTCCGCGCACCAACCGCCGCCGCGGCCTCACCGTCTACGCCATGCACCTCATGGAGCTCTGCCGAGCGCCTCTCCGCATCTCCATGGTGCACAAGCCGCCCGCCCGCCAACGGCCTCCCCTTCTTCAACACCAAGAAGCCCTCCGCACTCCGACAGATCATCGTTGCCTTCCAAGCCTTATCAACAGCTAAGCACGTTTGTCATCCGTCCAATGATCGCCATACTCCGACTTGCACACCATCCATGAGGATGTCGTCGCCCAGCGCCCGCCTCCAAGCGCGCCGCGCTGATCCTCCTCCCCTTCCACAAGCCCAGCAGGAAGAACATCGACGGCTCGATGGAGCGATTCGGACGCGATTATCAGAACGTCAACAGCGCGGTGGATCCGCCACGCCCCGTGCCTCCGTGGCATCCTCATCGACCGTGCGCTCGGTGGAACTCGCAAGTCTTCCGCAAGCGAGGTCTCCTATGCCGATCATCGTCTTATTCTTTCGCCGGTGCCGACGACCGAGTAGGCGTTGGCGTACGCCGCCGCCATCCGAGCCACCCCAGGCATCGAGCTCACCGTCTACCGGTTCACCGCTGCCCCGCGCAAGTCGACTCGTCCGGGCCCGGCAGTGTCGGGATATGGATCAACGATGAAGAGCGAACCAAGGACGAGGAGTATCTGAATGTCTTTAAAGAGAAGGTGGTGGCGTCAAACGAGTCGATCAAGTACGAGGAGAAGGCGGTCGGGGGCAAGGCGGACATTGTGGCCGTGATCAAGGGGATTGGGAGGTGCAACTTGATTTTGGTCGGTCAGGGGGCGCCGACGATGATGCTTGCGGATCACCGGAGCGACATTTGCCCGGAGCTCGGGCACGTCGGGAGTTTCCTCGGGACTTCGTTTGCGACGTCGGCGTCGGTTCTGGTTGTGAAGCAGTACGACCCGACGGTGGACCCGACGGAGGTGCTGGAGGACGGCCCTGCAGTGGATTTGGAGCCGGACACTCCGATGGCCGGCGAGCGGCCTAAACCCACTGGGTTTTAGAATTGAATGGGGTTTAAACCCTTAATTAATTTGTATATGTCTTTTTATACATGTTGCTGTAATCATATTCTTTTCTGTACCCTTGAAATCTGAAACATAAATATTCCGAATATAGAAAAACTTTAAATTACATCAGTATGCTCTTGTAATAGTATTTATATGTGTTAGAGGTTAATATTACACCCCAGTCACTCATCAAATCCCACAATCATACCAAAAATGAACATCAACTACTCTTGGTATGGATTAGCTAAATTGAGAAGTAAATTGAATAATGTGTATATGCTAGTTTTTGGTTGGAATTGAGTGTTGTAAGATTTCTTTTGTTTCTAGAGTTATTTCGATTTTAGGCATCCAAGTCTTTCATATTTTGAGACAACACCCCCAGATCATTAGAACTGCTATTTGGCTCCTCAAATCATACAGATATATGAAATTTATTCTTTTAAGTGTCAATATATCTCGGGTACAGACTTTTCCTACAAAAATATCACTTTCTCCATGGTGTGAACTCTAATTAGGTATCAAATCCTCTCTGGAAACAACAAATTGAAGCAGCCAATAGAGAAGCTAGCCTGTATAAATTATTGGTCCTGTTTCTTTTTGACCATTTTTATAGTTTCGCAATTTGACAAAATAACTCAACTCTAAACAAACGCACATTACACATAAAATGAAGCTTCAACATACTATATTAAAAAAAAAATCTAAACATCAGCATTCAAAGTTTGAATGCACTTCACAGACCCACAAAACGTAATCCTTCCTCCAACAACACTCAAAACATTCCAAAGGAACCTGCAACAACTTCACGGCACTTTCTCAATGATTTGAAATATTAGGGATGCAACAGGCACTGCTGAAATTATCTCTATATAAACCAATGCCATCTTTGTGTTTTTAATCACAAAACGGTTATATTGATTAACTAACCATGGCTTCTTTGGCTTCACACAAGTGCCTGTTGTTCTCTTTGGTGATCTTGGGCATTTGGGTTTCGGTCTCTACCGCGTCTCGTGATCTGAGTGAAGCGTCCATGGTTGACAGGCACGAGAAATGGATGGCTCAGCACGGGCGGGTCTACAAGGACGCAGCAGAAAAGTTGCACAGGTTCAAGATATTCAAGGCCAACGTTGAGTACATTGAAGCGTTTAACTCTGCAGGAGTGCACAAGTACAAACTCGGAGCTAACCAGTTTGCCGATCTGACAAACGAGGAGTTCAGGGCCTCCTATAACGGGTTCAGGCCTTCGAAGTCAAATGCAGCGAAGGCAGCAGACCGAAGCAGCTTCAAGTATGAGAATTTTACTGCAGCTCCGGCGAGCATGGATTGGAGGACCAAGGGTGCTGTAACCCCTATCAAGAATCAAGGCGAATGCGGTGAGCACAGTTATAGAAATTTCCAAATAGTGTGCATATTATTTAGGGTTAATTGCGGATAGGCCCCCTGTAGTATCACGCTTTGTATCTCGATTATATCCCTACAGTTTGATTTGGGCTAATAAAGCCTCTTAGTAGATTTTTTTGGGAGTTTTTTTAACCATCAGATAAAAGAATTGCTTATTGGCTTGTAGACCCCGGTAAAAGAGTCAAAATAAATATTTTACTTGGGGTTCTGTCTGCCAAAATCAAACTACAAGGATAACAAGTTGCAAAAAATAATACCTGAAGCAGCCTATGTGCAATTAACCCGTTATATAGGAAAGTAGTTCTCATGACATGTACATGTGAATGCAGGATGCTGTTGGGCATTCTCAGCAGTAGCATCAACAGAAGGAATCCACAAGCTGAGCACAGGCAAACTCATCTCCCTCTCCGAACAAGAGCTTGTTGACTGCGACACCAGCGGCGAGGACCAAGGATGCAACGGCGGCTTAATGGACAACGCCTTTGAGTTCATAATGAAGAACAAAGGCCTGACAACCGAAGCCAAGTATCCATACACAGCCACCGATGGCACCTGCAGTTCCAAAAAGGCTTCAACCAGCGCTGCGACCATCACAGGCTACGAGGACGTGCCTGCCAACAATGAGGCGTCACTCCTCAAAGCGGTGGCGAACCAGCCAGTGTCTGTTGCAATTGACGCAGGGGATTCAGACTTTCAACTGTACTCGAGCGGGGTGTTCACAGGGGAATGCGGTACTGAATTGGATCACGGCGTTACTGCAGTTGGATATGGGAAGGCGAGTGATGGGACGAAGTATTGGTTGGTGAAGAACTCGTGGGGGACATCGTGGGGAGAGAAGGGATATATCAGGATGGAGAGGGATGTCGACGCTGAAGAAGGGCTTTGCGGGATCGCAATGCAGGCTTCATATCCAACTGCTTGAAAAACAATAGCAGATGTCCTCCTGTGTTAAATGATTGATGTACATGCATCATGTTGAAGGGAGTCTATCCGTTTGAATTACTGTACTCTTGGTTAATGCTTGTGGTGAATTCCAAAGGGAGGAC
>NC_033798.1:5170480-5170861 GCF_001876935.1 Asparagus officinalis | reverse complement strand
TCTTTGTTGTTTGAATTCATTTGTAACGTTTGAAGTTTAATGAAATCAATGATGAAGGCAACTTTTGACAAAAACAAATATATGTATATATCTCTTATATAAGTATATATATAAGTATATTCTCTCTTATATATGTATATATCTCTTATATAATTATATATATGTATAAGTATACTCTCTCTTATATATGTATAAGTATATATAAGTATACAATGTATACTCTCTCTTATATATATATTTATACTCTCTCTCTCTCTCTTAGTATATAAGTATATATAAGTATACTCTCTCTTATGTATGTATAATATATGTGTATATATATATATATATTTATACTCTTATATAAATATACTTATATGTGTACATATATATAAGTTTATG
>NC_033798.1:5169056-5169480 GCF_001876935.1 Asparagus officinalis | reverse complement strand
AAAAACAAAATGATGGTGTCTGACCTATTGGCCTCTTGGAGAAGCAATTACATGCTTCATTTCTTGCTTGAAATCGGTGTTTAAAGAGTGGCATAGGTGGCCTTCTACATGGCTGCTATATAGGGGTGTCTGGGCTGCATTCTTTTGGCTTGTAAACTACCAATTAGGCGCTATCGCGGTGTTTTAGAAAGTGGTGTAGACCACCTACGTGGTTGTGTCGTGTGTTGGTTGTTCCCAGTCTGTGTTTAGAGGGTAGGTTTTTTTTGCAAATGCAAGATTTTAGAAAATGGTATAGACAGCCTATGTGGTTGCGTTGGATGGTGGTTGTTCCCAGTCTGTGTATAGAGGTTAGATTTTTTGCAAATGCAAGATTTTTTGCAAATGCAAGATGTTATCAGAGTCCATGTTTAAACCTTGGCAGACT
>NC_033798.1:5167604-5168056 GCF_001876935.1 Asparagus officinalis | reverse complement strand
TGTGTTATGATCCTGCTTTTGATTTCATAGCTGATGTGATTTCATAACTGATGCTTATATATATTTTCTATAAGAGAAAATAATTGATGTCTATATGTTCAATTTAATACTGAACTCAGTCATATACTACCATTGACATTCATAATAATGAAAGAAAGGGCACACATGTTCTTCCACCATGAGAATTCTCTATCAAACTCAGCAATTGACTACTCAAAACCTCAAAATTAAAAAAAAAAACCAATATTTCCCCACCTTCAGAGCTTTCATATCAAACACCTTAACAAGAAATCAATTCCCAAACACATATAAGATACAAAAGAAGTTATAACTGGAAAAAAGAACTAATTTAGGAAATAAATCACAACCAAAATAAAAATCTAAAAATTTAAAGAACTCAACTCAACTCAACTTACTTTCTAATGTCGATCCAGCTGCTGTTGGAATTTTTA
>NC_033798.1:5165854-5166604 GCF_001876935.1 Asparagus officinalis | reverse complement strand
AGCTGGTTCCAATTACAAGACTTCCATTTAAAACTTAACCATTCCATTATCCTGTTCCAAACTTCAGCCGAAAACTAACACTCAAAGAAAATGTGATTTGTTGTTTCCCTTTTATTCCATTGACATAGCACACAAATGCTCTAATCTGAGCTTATCAGTCCCATTCTGCAGAGTCTATCCTTAGTTAAGAGTCTTGAATGACATGCTAGCCATAGAGTGAAGGAGTGTTTTGGATATAGGATACCATCCCAAACTGTATCATGCCAGTTCACGCAAAAGTTACCGTTGGCGATCATGCATTCACACACCTTAGTGTTCCGCACCAACGGTAAAATTATAGCTCGACTGTCATTAACTCCTCACTTAACCCATTGCCAATAGGCACCTTAGTCTTCTCCTACAAAGATAACCAATAAATAAAAAATTTCATTTCCGCTCCAAAAAGTAATCATGAAATTTGATTTTAGAGCCAATATTCCAATTACCCTGACCTCCAGTCCACTATATCTCAATGAGGATCCACCCTCAAACCTAGCCTTCAAATTAATTCCTCGTAACGCCATAGAAATATACCCATCAATATTTGGTAAGTAGTTTCTATGCACGTCCAGATTCACCTGAACATTCCCTCTATTTCCCTATATAAACCCACTCCCTTCTTCTTCACCCATCACCCAAAAAAGAAAACAGAGAGAGAGAGAGAGAGAGAGAGAGAGAGAGAGCCATGGCAAGAAAGAAGGTGAACCTTGC
>NC_033798.1:5163441-5164854 GCF_001876935.1 Asparagus officinalis | reverse complement strand
CTTTTTTTTAAAGTTTGTTTTTTTTTAGATAAAAGGAAGGAAAATTATCCCAGGGAAGCCATTTTTTTTTAAGGAAAGAATTTTTTTTTTTTAAGGAAAGAGAATTAGTTTTTTTTTTAAATATGAGAAGATAAAGAAAAAGAAAAATCCTAACTAAAACAAATCAAATCAATCACTTTTCAATCAACTCTAATTCTAAGGTTTAGCCTAACTCAACTAGACCAGCTCCTAACCAAAAACTCCTACAGTAAAAAGATAAAAGTTTTACCCAGGTAGTTAGCCAGGTAAGGATAGTACTAGAGGGTGATCAAAGATCAATTAAGTACATCTTTCCTTACGGAGCGCTTTACGCAACCCCTAAACCTTGCCTTAGACACCAACTAATCTGAGAAAACTTAAACCGGTTCACTTAAGGATTTCTTGTTCCTTATTGAGCTCGAATCCTTAGGGGCCAACGTCTAATGAGTTTTATTAGGCTTGGGTGGTGTAGTGAGGAATTAGTGATTTTTGGGCTAAGGAAAGGGTGATGAAATCCCTCACCTTATCTTGATTATGGGGTTTTGCCCTTAAAAATATTTTTAAGTGTGTGTCAAATCAAGATGCTCAAATCACTTGGTGAATTCCTACACTATATGAAATGTATATGAAATGCAACCCTAGAAATTAAAAGCGACTAAAAAGGATGATAAAAGAAAATCTTTTTTTTTAATTAGGGTTAACAATCAAACAAAAGAGAATGAGGAAAATTGTTTGAATTTATTATCTTGTTAGTATTTATTAAAGTGGAGGGTGGATTTTATTATGGTCAACAAAAATAAATTTTTTTTTAATCCTAATTGTCTCTAATTGTGAGAAACTAACTAAAGGTGTGGAAATAAAAATATTAGAAAGAAGACTTACCACAAGCGAATCTCCAATTCCTCAATCTCCAATTCTTTGGTCTTTAATCTCCAAGTAGTTCCTTCACAAAAACACAAAAGTTAAAGAACCAAAATAATAAAATCCTATTTTAGCACCTTCCCCGGCAACGGCGCCAAAAACTTGATGCGGCATAATTATGTACCAAAATTGCAAGTGCACAATTTATCAAGTTATAGTATAAAAAGATATCGATCCCACGAAGAAGGTGATTTTAAGAGATTATTAAACTTGGTTCTTATATTTTGTGCGTGACAATTAGGGAATAAAGAATAAGTGTGATTTTGTGAGTGATTGTTATGAATATATGCAAAAGATAATAAATTGAATTTTAGAGGAGAGAAGGAAGAATTAAAGAATAAACGAAATCACAATGCAAGAAATATGAATTAATAAAATCAAGAAATAAAACCAAAAATAAAAAGTAAATTTAAGAAAGTTAAGATGAATGATTCAAAAGAGGTAAGAAATCTAGAATATAATCCACTAACCAAT
>NC_033798.1:5159481-5162441 GCF_001876935.1 Asparagus officinalis | reverse complement strand
AGTCTAATACGTCGCGGGCTTGCTCGCGTCCCGATTCCCTGGTATTTTGGGAAGCGGGGCGTGACAACAACTAATGTGTAGCCGGCGATCAACTATATTACAAGACACAACAAACCAGACACTAGGAGAGAAATCACGCTTATGTATATAAGGTATATTCATGTTACTTATTTCTAATATCATAAGAGAAAAAAATATTAACGTTCTTCCTTTTTTCATATGCAGTGGAATGCCAATGCGTGCAACTTTATTTGGAGATTTGGCTACAAATGAAGGCTCAATTCTTGAAGCAGAAATCAAATATAGGCCTGTAATAGGATTATCATATTTTAAAATCTCTATATATCAAGGTACATAAATTATTGCTGAAATTCTTATTAAAGATAGCTAAACATAAAATTAATCCTATAATTTTCTCATTTTTGCAGGAGATACAAGCATATCGTTGCAAATTATTTCATTATTATGTATCAACCCAAAAATAGAACTAGCTAGCGAATTAAGGGAATGGTAAGCAAAACAAGCATACTTTCATATAACCCAATAATGAAATAGTATTATATTTTAATCTAATATGCAGGTTTCACTTGGAAGAAGCTGCAAAAGCAAAAGGATCTCCATCGACACTTTTTAAAAATGCCAAGGAAATTCATATTAGTGATATTATGCATACGTCACAGAATTCAATACAGGTACAATATTATATATATATTCTTATCTACAAATTTAAATCTAACTAAACTTTGTTAATATACAGCCACAGTATTGCACATTTAAGGTAAAGATAACTACTATTTTAAATAGGCTCGAACCATGGTTCTATGCTTGCAAAGGCTGTGACAAGAAGGTTGATAAAGATGTTTGTAAAGAGTGTCTGAATGACAAATACCGCGGAATCATTGATGACCCAGTACCAAGGTTAAGTAATATATTTTTTTTTAATCCATGAACATATTAAAATACAATACTAATTGTCTTTAAAAAGTAATAATGAAAAATACAGGTATTTAGTTAAGATTCTCGTGGAAAATGGCACGGATAATGCAAGAGTAACACTCTTTGACGCAGCAGAAACTCTTATTGGATGCAAAGCAGAAAAATTCATTACAAAAAAGAAAGAGGTAATTCCTAACTCTATTCAAGTAGTAAATTAGAAAATAAACAAATTGATAAGTATTAATATAACATTTGTTCTCATTGCAACAGAAAAATAATCAGAGTCCATATTTCTAAAATTTTATTTTGAACATCGGAAAAACATTCAAATTCCTGGTGAAGTTAGATGAAAAGACAAAAGATGAACGAGGCGAAGGCAATATAATAGCACAAGAAATTCAACCCCAGCCTGCTATTACAATCGACGTAGATGATGAAGATGCTACTCTAGAGTTGCCTAGAAAATAGATAAAGGTGAAGAAAGATTGATCTTGGTTCAATTAGAAAATTTCAAGAACAATATTTTTAAATCATTTTATATAACAACTTAATTTTTAATTATAATTAGGAATTTTTGTAAGGCATTTTCATGCAAAGTTATTAGTAGTTTTGTATGCTTATGTGATTGCTTACATCACATAAAATTACTCTTTGATATTTATCCATTTTACTATATATTATTATTGTCTATAGATATGATCCTACATTTCGTTAGAGGCAATCGATAAAAAACTGCTTTTATTGATCCTGTGAAAGGATATATTGTCAGCTAGACGTAAAGTACTCTTCCTGATAACTAGCACAACATGTGATCTAACATTTATGATATAAAGGTGGCCTCTTTAACCAATTGGCAAAGAATTACTGTTGTGATGATTTTGCTTGGGGTTGTCACAAACTTCAATATTCAATGTTTTCAAAAAAATCATTGGCTTACTAATTGTTACTTGTTGAGAATATTGCCATGTTGAATAAGGGACCTATTAGGTGTTGGTGGTGATCAATTTAAAATTCTTAGAAGAAAAAGAATTTACAAGTTTGCAGTAAATCAAACAATTATCTTAGCTTTTTGATTAAAAAATATTTGAATAAACTTAAAATTTTGAAATATTTTCTTCATTACTATAACTACAATTCATAATAACAATTACAATATCCTAGTTACATATATTCATCCAAGTTTAGCTTAAAATCCATTACATTTATTTTTATTAATATTTAAATAAAATACTAATAAATCTTATAATTCAAGTATACATATTTGAACTCAAGATAAATCTCACTTATTTAAAGTAATGAAATAAACATACAAAAAATATTTTTTGATATTTAATCACGTGCATTGCACGTGCATAAATATATATATAAGCATGTCTTCATCTGTGTACATACATCAATTCAGAGATCAATAACTTTTTTGGCTCTTTAATTTTTCTCTCTCCCCCTTCGATACTCTTTTACCATCAGGTATGCAAACATGGCTTTTTTTTGTTTGTATTATCAACTTTTATAGTTTAAGAAAGCTTACATGCATGGAATTTTTGAAGTCAATATTTATATCTTCTTTGTTTTTGGTATTCATAGCCTTTTTAAAGTTCTTATATACGTATAAGTTATACAAATAGTATATATCTATATATATATTTCTATACATATACTATTTGTATAATTTATACGTATGACCAATTATAAGCAGATCTTATATTCAAAAGATTTTTTTGGGAACTCTCATGACGTGGTCAAGTATGTCTAGTGCATCCCAAACACCCAGCTTAGAATTAAAATTTAAAATAGAATTGACGAGAAGGGGAAAAAAATATGTAAATAAATATTAAGGAAACTAAAAGTTGAATGCATATGATTTTTTTTGAGTATGCACTTCGCCTAGGATTATTTAGGCGGAAGCGTTTTCTGAAAAGAAAAGAACAGAATAAAGCACTTAAAAGGGATCTTGATGTGTGGGGGTATAAACTTCTTTTTTCCTAAAAGACCAAAGTGACCCTCGATGTGGGGCCCAGTTGGGG
>NC_033798.1:5155698-5158481 GCF_001876935.1 Asparagus officinalis | reverse complement strand
TAATGTTGTGTATGCAAGTATATAAAAGTATATTGATCCCAGTTTTACATGTAAATCTATTTCATAAAAAAAAAATATGTAAATAAAATTTATGGCAAATGTTATAATCCATGTTTAAAGATTAACTCAAGATGAATCTAACTTATCTTATAGCAATAAAATAAACAAAAAATAAATAATTTTGATATTTAACTATGTGCATTGCACGTGCATAAGAACTAGTAGTATATATATACATATCTTAGCATTAATTAGTAGTACACATATCTAATTTTGTTTTAATTGGAAAATTAGTTTTAGTTCTCTACCGAATGGCTAGTAAACTCGTTCTATCATAACTAGGAAAAATTAATAAATTTAATGACAGTAATTATGATATGTGGCATAGAAAAATAGGATATGCTCTTATTCATGATAATATCGATGATGTAATCGAAACCACTGCTTCAACCTTTACTGATAAATCTACACCTGAAGAAAAGAAATGGTTTGAACAGTGAAAATCGAAAGATAAAAAGGCAAAAAGCCTAATGCTCATGTTCATGGAAGATAACATAATCAAAGTTTTTGAAACTTATAAGACTTCCATAGACATGTGAAATGCTATAAAAGAGAAATACGTCACCGCCTCTGAAGTTAACATTCAACTCCTCTTGCATAAATATAATTCTTATCGTATGCAAGAGGGAGACAATGTCGTAGAGCATATAAATAAGATGATTGTCATACCTAAGGACTTGTCCATTGCTGGGATCGAAATCTCGAAAAGAATGCAAGTGGCAACCATTTTGAATAGTCTACCCCATTTTCTTGCTGTGGCTGCCACCACATTAAGCATGAATCCTACCATTAAATCTGTCACTGATCTTCCTATGCACCTAGCAATAGAACATGACTTAATAGCTAGTAGGAAAGAAGCAGAACTGAATATGGTGCAACAAGTGCTGAATTATGTCCGCCAGAAGCATAATGCTGGAAGCTATAAAATCTCTGGTCCTAGTAAACCACAACCGCGAGGACCGAAATCGCAGCGGTTCAAGAGAAAGAAGTACCCCGCGGAGCCTGCTACAATTGTGGATCAGGCATTTCAAGCCCACTTGCCCGCAAGGTGAAAAACAGGAGAATAAATGAGGCTATAAGCATCCAGAACAAGGGGTTACTAGCAAAAGATAATTCATCGGTGTGACAGAATGCAATGTTATGATGACGGATATCAGCAGTTGGTGGATCGACTTCGGTGCGACCAGACATATCGTAAAGGACAAGAGTGGGGTCACAGAATTCACCGAGCTGAAGAAAGGAGAACAGATAATCTATAAGAGAAATAATACCTATCTCGATGTAGAAGGTATTAGTTCGTATAGATTGGATCTTGGGGACAATATTCTTGTCCTCAAAGATGTGTTCTATGCACCAGGAATTCGGCGCAATTTGATCTCTGTTCCTAGCTTGATGAAAAAAGGACTGGAAGTTATGTTCTACAATAACCGGGTTTCTATAGGCAAAAATAATAAAGTGTATGCTATGGAAAAATATATGCCCGAGCATGAATTATGCATTCTTCCAATAGTTTGTAATAATTCTAATAATAAAATTTTGAATTTGAACTACTTGTCCTGTTATATTTCAGAGTCTGAATTGTGTCATTCTAGACTAGGACATGCTAGTATTTTAAAAATAAAAGAAATTATCAGAATGAACTTACTTCCTGCACTATCTAATGTTCAATTGTCATCATGTGAACATTGTTTAACTGGTAAAATAACTAAAAAACCTTTGGCGAACAAAGAGCCAACGACCTTTTAGGACTAATACACTCGGATATTTGTGGTCCCCTAAATGTCAAAACTCATAGTAATAAAAAATAATTTTATTACTTTCATAGATAATTATTCCAAGTTTGCACATGTCTATCTTATATCTAGAAAATTAGAAGCTTTTGACTGCTTTAAGAGATATAAGACAGAAGTTGAAAACCAACTTGAAATGAAAATCAAAATTTCGAGAACTGATAGAGGTGGAGAATATAACTCTAAAGAATTTGAGAGTTAATGTATGCACAATAGAATTAAAAGGCATACAACAATGCCATATACGCCACAACAAAATGGTGTTGCTGAAAGAAAGAACAGAACATTATTGAATATAGTTAGATACATATTGTCTCATTTTGGTCTCTCTAAAAACTTTTAGGGAGAAGCATTGTTAACTGCAAACTATATTTTAAATAGAATTCTAACCAAATCAGTTGTATCTACACCTTATGAATTAAGGAATGGAAGGAAGCCTAATCTGAGTCATCTCAGAAAATGGGGATCTATCATCCATGTTCTCATTCCGCATCAATTTAGAGATAAGTTAGATTTTAAAACAGTAAAGTGTAGATTCATAGGGTATTCAGAAAAGTCAAAAAGTTATAAGTTCTACAATAAAGAAAAATGGGTCATTGAAAGTAGAGATGCTATATTTCTAAAGAATCTAGAGAAAGAGGAACAAGTTTGAGAGGAAACAAAACCTCTAACTGTAATAGATGATGATTATTACGGTGTTGTTCCCACTAATGATCCTGACATTGTGAATGAACCTAACCTTGTAAATGATAAAATACCTATGAAAAATAATGTACCTCATCAACCGGTTATAGGTAACAAAAGGCTAAGAACATAACCTTCATGAATGGATGATTACTATTTGTATTCATGTGAGCCATCATGTTTCTCGGTAGATACAAATATAGAAGAACAAGATCCCTTAATCTTCTCTGATGCGATGAAATCGCATGA
>NC_033798.1:5151462-5154698 GCF_001876935.1 Asparagus officinalis | reverse complement strand
ATATCCAAAGGAGGTTGGCGGAATGTCGGTGAAGCCTTGCTATTCAAAGTTCAAGATCCAAGTTCAAGCCTCATCCACGAGATTACCAAGTCAAGCTTATTGAAGATCAAGATCACTGCTTGGGTAATTTAGTGTAGGAATTTGTATTATGTGTGTTAGTACTTTAAGCTCAATCATATACACACATACACGTTTTGGATTTTGTATATATATAGTTATATATATACATATATGTTTTGGTTTGATAGTTTTCAAGTTTATATATGAAACAAATGCATAGAATTGGAAAATACTATTTTGTTTCATGTTTATATGCCTATATATGATTTCACCTTTAACAAGCTTATATTTAATGAAATCATATTTAGTGTTTTGAATATATTGCATAGAATATGCAAATTTATGAAAATATTGTATTTCTAGATTATAGACTTCATAACAACATGTTATATCTTTTATCAAGTCTATACAATCATTTCATAAGGTTTCAAAATGTTGTTTAAGTCAAAATATCAAAATATCAATTTTCAGGTTTTCATGTTTTGGACTATTTTGTAAAATGATGATATTTCTCATTTGGGAAGTCTTTTTAGAAAACCAGTTTTTGTAGCATGTGTATTATCATGTCTACAATCATTCTCCAAAGTTTTACATTTTTCTGAATTTATTTGATATTTTTAAACAGGGTTTTAATATCAGCTCTAAAACCGATTTTTCTAGAATGTTAGTTTTCGGTCGACCGGTACGGTCGACCGATCAAGTGACCATTCGTCAGTATTTTTCCAGAGAGTCGTCGGTCGACCGGTTCGGTCGACCGATATCTCAAATCGGTCGACCGGTTCGGTCGACCGATATCTCAAATCGGTCGACCGACAGAATTTCCGGTCGACTGACGATGGTCCAGAACGTTTTCTTCGTGTTTTTGCTCTCATCGGTCGATCGACGGAATTTTTGGTCGACCGACAATATAGCCGTTGTCTTTTAACGGCTCTTTCTCTGAGCTGTTTGCTGGGGTTTTTGGTCTTTTGGTTTGGGCTTTTGTTTGAGGTATTGGGAGGCTATAAATACCCCCTTATACCTCAGTTTTAACATATAAACAAAAGAGAATGTTTTAAAATAGTTTAACAAAGGTTTAAACTTGTTTAGTGCTTGTTTAAGTTTGGTTTAAAGAGCTTTTAATTGAGGGTTTGAGTTTGTGAATTCAATTTCACAAGAGCAAGTGGAGATCATCCTTTGGTGTTTGAGCATTCACTCTTCTCCCACTCTCTTGTCATCTATAGAGAAGTTTCCTTAAACTCAATTCTAGCATTTTATAAGTTTGTTCTTAATTTCATAAGCTAGATTTCATATTGAGTTTATATTGTTTTATCTCTTTGTTCACACACAACCTATTGAGCTTATTGTATTTACATTCATAGTATAATTTAGGGTTGTGGGTTTGTGACATTGAGAGTGAGCTTAATTGAGTTCTCACCTTGTTAGAGAGAACAATCATTTGATTTATATTGTAGCTTATTGTGAGATACACTTGATTGTATTGTGAGGTATAAACGTTGTTCGGGTGAACGTAGAAAACCCGGTTGAGATAGTAGAGATCTCCTCGAGGTGAGGAGCGGAGACGTAGGTCGTGGGGACCGAACTCCGTGATCATATCGTGTGTTTGAGTTTGTCATTGGCGTTCTCTTTCATTCATGCCTATTGTTTATATCGCATTTGTCATTTGCTCTTAGTTCATTTTATCCACTATCGTGTTTATCTTGTTTATGTTTGTATCACCCTTAGTTTCATATCCTTGCATATAACTCATATTATATCTCATTGCTAGGATATATCCCTTGTTCATATTGCTTATCCTAGATCACATATCTTGTTGTATTTTATTCTTGCTAGGATAACGTATTAATTAATTTTAATTGGTATTTAATCGGATTAGATTAGCATAAGACCCTAATCACCCCCCTCTAGGGTCTAACAGTCCATTCCTCCGTCGTGAGTTTAGCAGAGACATGAGTGATTGGTCGTTGAGACAACTGAACCACTCGATGTCTCCTTGACTCTAGGTCCGCGTGATAGCGAGACCGCAATCAGGTTAGTAGATACAGTCTTCTGTTCCGGCTTCAGAGTGAGTACGTTGGCGTTCACCAAATTTTGCAAGATGTCTTTGAAGACATAGCACTTTCTAGTAGGATGTCCCAAGAACCTATGATAGCGACAGTAATTGGGGTCATCTACCTTTCCTGCTTCTTCTGGTTTTCTGATTTCAGGGAGCTACAATTTATTGTTCTTCCGAAGTAGTTGGAACAGAGTGTTCACATGCTCTTCTTTGAACGAATACTGCTTGGGCGCTCTTTGCTGATTAGGTGTTTTGCCATGCTTAGTAGGCGGTGGTACTTGCGTGTAGTCGGCTACTAAAGTCTCTTTTCCCTTAGACCGCTGGGCGTTGTTCTGATTGCGTTGCTGCTGCGGCTTGGGTTGTGGCTCTTCTTCAGCTTTGATCCGATCTACAATCTCTTCAGCTTGCTCTCCTTACGACACCAGTTGTCTCCAGGAGCGACATTCTGCTACCCCCATCTGAGCAAGGAGTTGGGTCTGCAAGTTGTGCCTGCAAGTTTCAACCAATGTTGATTGAGTCATACCTGAGGGGCATCGCAATGCCATGCTGCGGAATCTTTCAACATAGGTTTTGATAGATTCTCCCTTTTTCTGCTTAGTGGTGAGAAGAGTCGGGACTGAGACCTCTGTGTCGTCTTCAAAGAATCTGGCCAAGAAAAGCCTTTCCAAATCTACCAATTTCTGAATAGATCCAGCAGGCAGTTTCATAAACCATTCAAAGGCGATACCTTTGAGGGTACCGATGAATAGTCGGGTCAGAATGGCGTCGTTTGACACTACATCTCCAGTCTGAGACTTGAAGTAGTAGATATGCTGATTTGGTGATCCTGTACCGTCAAAAGGTTGTAGCGTCGGGGCCTTAAACTTTGGCGGATAGGGAGCTGTGTCCCATTCTGCAGGGTAAGATCGTATCACTCCTTCCTCGCGAAGCTCACTTCTGTTGGCCATTGCGTTAAGGCGGGCTTCTAGCTCATCCACTTTGGTTGACTGAGGATACAACTCTTTTTCCACCTCCTTCTCACCTTCAGAAGAGGATCCCAGGTTGTGAGTCTCATGATCTAAATGTTCGTGTACTTTTTGCTTTCCCTTTGATGTTGTCTTCCGGGAAGATTCAGGTCTTTGGC
>NC_033798.1:5145732-5150462 GCF_001876935.1 Asparagus officinalis | reverse complement strand
ATCGGTTAATTGGAGCTATCTTGTGGCTGTTGCAGGCCATCTTTTTAGCTTCAGATTGCAACCCTCGGTCACTGACAAAGCATATACCAAACCTGGCATCCTCAAGAAATGCCCCCCTAATCTCCATCAAAGATAACAAAGGAGGGTCCATAAGGTTAGGTGAATTGGTGAGCCTAAAAACAGCTGTGGCTATTGGAATAAAGCAGAGGTCAAGTTTTAAACTAAATTTTGTTCATATTCTAATAGAGTTGGTTTCTTTAGTTTACGTCTATTTTGTTTGCTATTATGCAGGTCAGAGGAAGCAGTATCAACACGACAGTAAATGAACATATCTGATGCCCTTTCTTAGTGTAGTGGGGGAGGTCACTTGTCCACTGTGTAGCTGGAGTAATTTATCAGAGTTTGACTATTTATCACAATTTGATTTTTGGACAGGTAAGATGTCTAACTTATTAACTTTGAAAAGAAAACATAGTCGAGCTAGTTGCTTTTGTTGTATGTTATATATGTTCACTGGTTACTTTGAATATTGAGGGTTGGCTAATGTGATTGTTTTTACTGTGGTATTTTAAGACTTTTACAAATTAATCTTCTGGGTTGTTAGGTTGCTTGCAACTTTAATTTCGATGCAACTGCTCCTGTATTAGTTGCAATTTGTAGAAGTCTTGTTTATGTTCAAAATTCAGCAAGTTGAAATTGCAATTGGGTGAAATTTTGGCAGTTATACCCCCTCCATGAAATTTCTTTTTAACTATTTTACCTTCAGATGGACTCACTAATTTGTCATCATTTTCTCTTTCTAGGAGTCATCAGATAAGGGCTAGATTTAACGTCCAACGTTGCATATCACATATCACATATCAACGCATTCCATTGTAGACATGAGTTATTTAAAGAAACATAAATGAAAACAAAACTTAACCTGATAAAGTTGTCAGTGCAAAATGATGTTCACTATGAAGTAGAACTAGAGTGAAGTGCTACTAAAGAGGCAGAAACCCTATCCTCAAAATTCATCTGAGCCTCATGGCTCCCTTTCTCTACGATCATACCATTCTTAACTGCAGCAATAGTGTCAGCACCTCTGATTGTAGACAGTCGATGAGCAATGACTATTGTGGTTCTATTGACCATAACTCGATCTAGAGCATCTTGAACTATTCTTTCAGATTCAGCACCAATTGCACTACTTGCTTCATCAAGTAGCAAAATCTTGGGTTCCTTTATGATGAAATATGCAATTCCTACACGTTGCTTCTGACTACCCAATAACTGAATCCCTCGCGCTCCAACCATTGTGTCATTACCCTGTATTTCCCAAAAATAAAATTTAAAAAAAAGTTCAAGAACAGATATTAGAGTATATGCCAAGGGGTGTATTTTGATCAAGGTGTCAATACCTATCTATACATTAGCAGCTCATATAATCCTTGTTAAATGTTAGAGTGAGTTGTGCCCTTATAGTGTACACTAATATTGAGGGTAAATGATTTTATCACTTTTTGTTTTTTTTTGTTTTTTGCTTTTACATATATTGTTAGGGTTGGACAGGCCTCTTTTTCCAACGTGGGACTAAATTTCACCTCATGCTTATATTTTAAATCAAACTCACATTTAACTGAATGGATACGATACACTACTTTCCCTTGACCTCCTAAATGAACAGTTTTTTTATCTATTTAGCTTCTTGTAGTTTATGTATTAACTTGTGTTTGATGGGAAACATCATTTTCCTATATCTAGAGTTGTTTCTTTAAATCCCTATTGATGAAACAGAAGAAGTTTAACCTGCCATTATTCTTAAAAAAAGTCACGAGAAATTTAACCTACCGTTATTCTTCAAAAAATTGTTTTGATTCAGTTTCAAATTGCTTATACATATAGATAGAATTTAGACTAGCAATAATTTTTAGCACTACCTCATGGATCAGGGACTCAGGACCGACATATGTCAGATCATAAGCCTATTTTGACAATTGATTGAATTCAACTGACAAAATTATAGACTATATATCTACTTATAAGCATCCTATTTATTCTATAGTGTTGGGGAGAGATCTGCCCTTTGGGATATAAATGGACATTAAACAGAGATTGGAACCAAATTAACCCCGAATTTTGAGGTATTGGGTATCGACTCCGACATAAGGCTAGAAACTAGAAGACATATGAAATTTAGACTAGCATTAACTTTAGCCATAATTGTTGAATCAAGAACCAACCTGCTGCAAACTGCATATGAACTTGTCCGCGTTTGCTGACTCAGCAGCAGCAACAATTTCTGCCTCGGTACCCTCTCCTTCCTTTCCATAGGCAGTCTTGGCTCGAAGAGTGTCATTGAACAATGTTGGTTTTTGGCTCACAAGGCACATTTGCTGCCTCAACTACTTCACCTGGAACTTTGATATCTCAATCCCATCTTTTGATATATTACCCAAATCGGGATCATAAAATCTCTGTGGCAATTGTAGTGCAGTTGATTTCCCGCTTCCGTTCTCCCCCTCCCCCCCACCCCCCCAATGCAACAGTCTGAAATAGTGATTGAGACTAGGATTTGTAGGGCTATGTGTAATTTGAAATAGCAGATTCAGAACGATAAAGTTCATTAATGCATTTCCTGTCTTACTAATCACTTAAACGAGTCTTATTTTAGGAACAATCAGGAAATTTTAAAATTACATAAGGTATCTAACCTTTCCAGATTGAATTGACAAGCTAGGTCTTGGAAGATCTGAATATCTGGCGTTGTGGGGTACTTGAAACTGATGTGCCAAAAACTAAATGTTTCCTTTTATAGTTTCTAATTTCATTCCAGAATCGTCACTAGAATATCTGCTGGACTTTTGGTCAAGAACTGCAAATATAGAACTGCAGCTGTTTTCGCTTTGCTGGAATCTGGTGCTAGGCTGCTCGAGTGAGAAGTTCCCATGGCTGCCAGAGAAAGAGCATAGAAAACCTGCAATAGTGATTGAGACAAGGGTTTAATTTTGTATGTAGAACTGTCCAGAGAGTTTTCAATACAAAATTTAGAGCTTTCATCTTAGTAGTGGAACAAGTATGGCAGTAGCCAGTATTTGTTCTTTGCTAATATCTGGTTGACCTTTTGTTTATTATTTTGACTGCTGTGAATTATGCTCTTATACTGTGTTCAACGTTGATAACTATCACATAGTACTAACATTGTCAATTATCTGATCCTAAGGTTGATGAAGTATCAATTATGTTTAAAACTTGTAATGACTACTGTTACTAGATAATCCAATATTTTATTTAACCTTAGGCACCTACAAGAAGTTTCAAAGTAATGCACTGTGATTGTATATATCTAAAAACATAATTATAAAATAATATGTGCTCTAAAACATTCTCCAAATGTGGTATTTCCATCCTCTACAATGCGAACTCCAGCATAAAAGCAGGCTGCGTAAACACAACATGGCACAAAGTAAAGAAAAACTCAGAAGCCACTCAAAGCAAACGCCAACCTCAGCCTGGCTCCTCAACAGTTCATTATCTCTCTTTTTCTTTCTTCTTTTTATCTGTCCTCTTTCTAATTAAAGGTAGTATTTTATTTGGTTTGTTTTAACCGAACAGGTCAATTTCAAGCTGTTAAGAATGAGACAAGCTTGGTGATCTCCTAAAAAATCTCCGCAGGTTAGCTAAATTTCTCAACTTCAATTACTAACTTACTCCCTGTTTGCAAATTTTTATTATTTTGTTAATTTTTTAAATTGTAGGAGCATAGAGTTGGAAAAAGCTAGGAAAGGGGAGGAATTGCCAGATAAAATTTGGATGAAGGTATGTAGTTTTGTTATTTTCTAAATGACCCATTTGAATTATGAAAACTGGTGGGATTAGAATTGATGTTTTGGAGGAATTTGATTTTTTTTTTGGGCAACAATTTGCGATTTGGGTTAACAATGTCGCTCGGGTGCTCAGGAGAATGTCTGAAAGAGAAAATCTTGATGAAGATGATAGCATTAAAAGACCTCTTAGAAGAAATCCATTGGTTCCACTCCAGGTATGGTCCTGTTATATTCTGAATTTTTACATTGATTAATAATTTATACTACTTCACCCAAAAAAATCTATGTAATGTTTTATTTTGAAAATTCTATTGTTCTTATGCATGATATTTGTCGTGCAATGTCAGTGAAATCCTTGCTTGCGTTCGCAAATGGAAGTTGATGAACATTGGTACTCTTTTTGTTGTCCCCTTCTAAACACGAATAATACTAACTAAATTATTAATTTTTCAATACACAGGATTGTAAACATTTCCAAGAATAAATACACATAATGGTTATATATCTTAGTACAATAAATATTTATGCGGAAACCCTTAAGATGGTAGAACCACATAATATAGCTATGATACTCAATAGGAAATTTATGTATTCATGTTCCAAGAAAGTTAAAAGGATACGTTTTGCATTCTAAAAACACGTCCTTAGAGTTATATGAGAACATTTAGTATTCATGTTTTACTTTCACTTGCGTATTATTTTTGTTATGTGCTTAGTCTACAATCGGTATGAGTTTAGCTTAAGCATAAATATCCTCTGTGTTTCATCCTGATCCACTTCACTATAGCTTTTAGTTTACATGCACCAGGACCTTATCCCTGTCTGTAATTTTCATGTCATAGGAAAAGGTTTCATGATCTTAATCATACTGTCCAAAATATAGTTTATGTCAGTTAAACAAGTTTCTTCGAGATGACAATTTCT
>NC_033798.1:5139564-5144732 GCF_001876935.1 Asparagus officinalis | reverse complement strand
GGTAATTACATGCAACATAAGTATGCATTAAGTCATGATTATATACCATACTATATTCTAAACTTTATTTCCTCCGTTACCTAACATTGAATCCATTAATAATTACATGCAACACAACCCAACATCAACCTTTCACATACCTTGCAAAAAAATATTTACACCAATCGCAAGGAAAACGTTAAAACTCTTAATCTCCCAACAAATTGCTATATAATAACACACAAACCCCTACCAATTTTCTCCAACCAAAACCCCACCTCCAATCAAAAAATGGCAAACTTCCAATATTCCTACGCCACAGTCTCGTTCCTCCTCCTAGCCTCTTCAGTTTTGGCTCGGCTATTTATGTTATCTTTATTGATAACTAATATTAGATATTTTTCATTTATAGAAGAACTACTAATAGAAGGAACAACACAATGTTTATTCTTTTATTTTGTTAAGCACGACAACTTCAACTATGTATGTTATTTATTGTATGTCCTTGGGTAGACAACAGTTTACCATGTACTATTCTATTTTGCAATTTTTATTATTCTTATGCATGATATACGCAGTGCAATGTCAGTGAAAGCCTTGCTTACGTTCAAAACAATTTGATGGAAATTGGTACTTTTTTGTTGTCTCCTTCTAAACATGAATAATGCTAACTAAATTATTAATTTTTCGGTACTCATGATCAAAACATTTTCCAAGAATAAATATACATAATGCTTATATATCTTAGGATAAAAATAATGTGTAGAAACACTTAAATGGTAGAACCATGTAATGTACTAGTGATACTCAATAGGAAATTTATATATTCATGTTCCAAAAAGTTAAATGATACATTTTACATTCTCTATTAAAAAAACGTCCTCAGATTTATATGAGAACATTACTACTCATATTTAACTTTCAACTGAGTATTGTTTTTGCTAAGTAGTTAGCATACAATTGGCATGAGTTTAGCTTAAGCACAAATGTCCTCTGCATTTCATATTGATCCATTTCACAATAACTTTATTTTACATGCAAAGAAAATTTCTCAACTTGTAGAGACTATATGCCGTCTTTTATAGTTATGCATCGGTTTGATTTCACGATGACTTTTCTTATGATCTAGCCAATAGTTTATATCTAACATGATCGGATAATTGGAGCTATCTTGTGGCTATTACAGGCCATACTTTTAGGTTTGGATTGCAACCATCGGTCACTAACAAAGCATATACCGAACCTGGCATCCTCAAGAAATGTCCCCATAATCTCCATCAAAGATAACAAAAGAGGGTCCATAAGGTTAGGTGAATTGGTGAACCTAAAAACAGCTATGGCTATTGGAGTAAAGGTTAAGTTCCAAACAAAATTAGTAAATTTTCTATTACTCCTTTGGTTCATATTCCTAGTAGAGTTGGTTTAGTAAGTTTACATCTATTCGTTTGTTGTTTTGCAGCTCAGAGGAAGCAATATCAACACAGCAGTAAATGAACATATCTGATACCCTTGTTAGTGTAGAGGGGGAGGTCACCTGTCCACTGCATAACTGGTGTAACTTATCAGAATTTGATTTTTGGATAGGTGAGAGGTATGCAACTTATTAATTTTGGGAAGAAAACATAGTCGCACTAGTTGTTTCTATGTTTACTGGTTACTATAAATATTGAGGGTTGGGTAATGTGATTGTTTTTGCTGTGATATTTTATGACTTTTACAAATTAATCTTCTGGGTTGTTTGGTTGCTTGCAACTTTAATTTTGATGCAACTGCTTCTGCATCAGTTGCAATTTGTAGAAGTTTTGTTTATTTTCAAAATTCAGTAACTTGAAATTGCAATGGGGTGAAATTTTGGCAGATATACCCTGGATGAAATTTCCTTTTAACTATTATATCTTCAGATAGACTCAGTAATTTATCATTCTCTTCTCTTGCTAGAAGTCATCAGATAAGGGCTAGACTTAATGTCCAACATTGCTCATCACATATTAACGCATTCAATTGTAGACATCTAGTGAAACATAAATGAAAACAAAACCTAACCAGATAAAGTCATCAATACAAAATGGTGTTACATTATGAAGTAGAACTAGAGTGAAGTGCTACTAAGGAGGCATAAGCCCCATCCTCGATATTCATCAGAGCCTCATGCTTTCCTTTCTCTACAATCATACCATTCTTAACTACAGCAATAATATCAGCACCTCTGATTGTAGACAGTCGATGAGCGATGACTATTGTGGTTCTATTGACCATAACTCGATCTAGAGCGTCTTGAACTATTCTTTCAGACTCAGCATCCAATGCACTAGTTGCTTCATCAAGGAGCAAGATCTTGGGCTCCTTTATGATGGCACGAGCAATTGCTATATGTTGCTTCTGACCACCCGATAACTGAATCCCTCGTTCTCCAACCATTGTGTCATAGCCCTGTATTTCCAAAAATTAAAATTAATAAAATTGCAAGAACAGATGTTAGATTATATGCCAAGGGGTATATTTTCCATCGAAGTGACAATACCTATCCATCCATTAGTAGCTCAAATAATCCTTGTTAAAGGTTGAGAACTGAGTTGTGCCCTTAAATCATACACTAATATTGAGGGTAAATGATTTTATTTATTTATTTATTCCATTCAGATATTGTTAGGGTTGGAAAGGCCTCTCTTTCCAATGTGGGACAAATTTCACCTCATGCTTTTCTTTTAAAGCAAACTCACATTTAACTGAATGGATACAATACACTACTTTCCCTTAACCTCCTACATGAACAAATTTTTTTGAACTTCTTGTAGCTTATATACTGACTTGTGTTTGACTGGGAAACATCATTTTCTCATGTCTAGAGCTGTTTCGTTAAATCCTTAGTGATGAAGCACGAGAAGTTTAACCCACCATTATTCTTAAAAAAAAGTTTTGATTCAGTTCCAAATTGCTAATAAATACAGATAGAATTTAGACTAGCAATAATATATAGCACCAGCTCATGGATCAGGGACTCAAGACTGACATATGTTAGATCGTAAGCCTATCCTTACAATTGATTGAATTCAACTAACAAAATTATAGACTATATATCTACTTATAAACATCCTATTTATTCTCTATCGTTGAGGAGAGATCTGCCCATTTGGGATATAAATGGACATTAAACAGAGATTGAGACCAAATTAACCCCAAATTTTAAGTTATAAGTATTGACTCCGACATAGGACTACAAACCAGAAGACTTATGGAATTTAGACTAGCATTAATTTTAGCTATAATTGATGAATCAAGAACCAAACCTGCTGCAAACTGATGAATCAAGAACCAAACCTGCTGCAAACTGCATATGAACTTGTCCGCATTTGCTAACTCAGCACCAGCAACAATCTCAGCCTCGGTAGTCTCTCCTACCTTTCCATAGGCAATGTTGGCTCGAATAGTGTCATTGAACAATGTTGGTTCTTGGCTGACAAGGCCCATTTGCTGCCTCAACCACTTCACCTGGAACTTTGATATCTCAATCCCATCTATCGATATATTACCTGAATTGGGGTCATAAAATCTCTGTAGCAATTGTATTGCAGTTGATTTCCCACTTCCGCTCTCTCCCACCAATGCAACAGTCTGATATAGTATTGAGACAAGGATTTAGGGAGGCTATGTGTAATTTGGATTAGCAGATTCAGAATGATAAAGTTCAATCAAGCACTTTCTCTCATACTAATCACTAAAAGTCTATAACGAGTCTTATTCTAGGAACAATCAGGAAATTTAAAATTCACATACAGTATCTGACCTTTCCAGATTGAATTGACAAGCAAAAATCTTGGAAGATTTGAATATCTGGCCTTGTGGGATAACTTGAAACTGATGTGCCGAAACTCAATGTTTCCATCCAAAGTTTCTAATTTCATTCCAGAATCGTCACTAGAATCTATGGTAGACTTTAGGTCAAGAACTGCAAATATAGATGCTGTGGCAGATTTTGCTTTGCTAGAATCTGGTGCTAGCCCGCTTGAGTGAGAAATTGCCATGGCTGCCAGAGAAAGAGCAAAGAAAACCTGCAATAGTGATTGAGACAGGATTTCATTTTGTACGTAGAAATGTCCAGATAGTTTCAGTACAAAACTTAGAGCTTTCATCTAGTAGTAGAACATGTATGGCAGTAGCCAGTGTTTGTTTGTTGTCTAATATCCAGTTGACCTTTGGTTTATTTTAACTGACTGTGAATTATGCTCTTATACTGTGTTCAGTGCTGATAATTATCACATAGTAATCACATTGTCGAATATCCAATCCAAAGGTTGATGAAGTATTGATAGTGTTTAAAAAACTCGTAATGACTACTGTTACTAGATAATCCAGTATATTGTTTAACCTAAGGCACCTACAACAAGTTTCAAAGTAATGCATTATGATTGTAAATATCTAAAAGCATAATTATAAAATGATACATACTCTAAAAAATTCTCCAAATGTAGTCTTTCCATCCTCTACAAGGTGAACTCCAGCATAAAAACAGGCTGCATAAACACAAAAGAGCACAAAGAAGGATGCTCCATAACCAGTACCGCTAATAAACCCTTGCTTAATTCCTGTCCTCATAGGTCCTTCACATTTCGTCCGATACAATTCCATCACCTTATCTTCAGCCGAGAATGAAGCAACTGTTCTCATGCTTCCTATAGCATCATTTGCAACTTGACTTGCTTCCTCATACATCATCTGCATCCATTTTGAAAAATGTCCATATTTTTATCATAGTTTTATCATCTAATTTAAAAAAAATGGTATAATCATGAAGATGGTGCAAGTTTTTGTAGTCAGGTTGATATTCATTTGTGGACGCTTCTTTTGTTAAATAACGGAAGGTAGCTACCTTATTTTGATAGAAAACGGTTGAGTTGACATGTACTTTTAGCCCATATCACGGATTCTCTTTAGGATGATTAAAGAAACATCAGATTATATGCACAACCAGGAAAAAGTAGGGTAAATTTCACAAAACCCCTCTCACATTTGGGCATTTCTCATATAAACCCCGTTAACTTTCAAAATGTCACAAAAACCCCCAATTTGATGGTATTACTTATTACTCTTGATCTAACTTAAGGGGAATTTTTGGAACCCGTAAGAAATATGTTCTAGCTGGAAACCCAATGAACGAAACGAAACCAAGTACCAAAAACAGTTTCGACCAA
>NC_033798.1:5132300-5138564 GCF_001876935.1 Asparagus officinalis | reverse complement strand
CTACTTTGAATGTATGTAGATTTCTCTTCTCCAAAATTGAGCGTGTTCTCTGAGTGTATGTCTCTAACAGATTAACGCACACAGATAAAAGAAAATGTCAAGAATTAAATTATATACCTAAATCACGGCGATGATTAAACTCACGATGGTGGATCTCCCTATCAACTTCATCAGCAAAAACACTGCAGCATTTGCCAATGCCGCACGCCACCTTATGAAGACGATGAATTCGGTTGTTGTGTTCTTCAAATCCCTCTTTGGTGAAGTATATAGGCTTGCCCTTCCTCCAGCAAGGATCGCAGAGATTGCGACCACACGCTTTGAATAAGGGGGGGATCTTGGGCTCTCGGTCGAAGAGTACGTCGAGGTCGTAGGTTTTGGGAAAAGAATCCATTGAGATCGCCGACGACGGCTGCTGGGAGTTGAGATCAACGACGACGGCTGCTTCGATTTGATGATCGATCTCTAAGCTTGGCCGCCTACGAGCTTTGATCGATCTGCCAAGTTTGGAGTTAGGGTTTCAAGAGAGGGTTTTGGGGGAGAAGAGGGAATAAGGTCCAGAGACTAAATCTCGCTCATTTGCGTGAGCTCGTAACCAGCGGGGCATTGTGCGGACGCTGGGCCTTGTATTTGGGCCTGGTGACCAGTGCTGTTTCAAGTTGGGCAGTGACATTTGTGGGCCGAGCAAAGGCCTGGCTTACTTATCTCTTGGAGGAGTGCAGGGCACCGCACGAGGCTGTTTTCACGGAGCAGATTATCTCCAAATCCAGTCAGAAACGACACCGAAACTTAGACAAATAATTATTCGATCAACACCACTAAATGACGACCTCGCTTTAATTGGAGCTTCTTTTCTCAACTCACAAGAACCATGTTCATTTTAATTAATTTATTTTTTTATATCATATCATACTTCTTTTAAAAACACGAGTTCGGGAAAATCTTTCGGTAGAAAAAAATACCCTTGAATTATTAACTCCATTTAAAAACACGAGTTCGGAAAAATCTTTCGGTAGACAAAAATACCATTGAATTAATTCAAATACTAATCCATTAAATAAGAGTAAGTTGATAAATTGATAAATTCCTATTGGATATACGTAGTATGAAGATAGAGATATAGTTTAAATTAAAATGTAAACATGAATAAAATTATTAAATGCCAACTTTACAAATGTATACAAGATGAAGGGTGTATATGAAAAAACCAAACAAATCAATGAGACAAAAAATGTCTGCCCCAAAGGTCGAACCTAGAAACAACACAGATCTATAAATGTACATAATATGGATGGGATATTTGTAAAATCCACCAAACATATTAAAGAGACGAGAGTCGATCTCAAAATTATAAAAAAAAATTAAAATAAACAACTACGACCTGAGGACACAACATGGCGATCTCTCACCGATTAAACTGCAAGTAGTTCACGGTAGTGCATAATGGGTTTTAAAGTTTAATTATACTATTATTATTTAAATAGAACTCTATTTACAATTGTTTTTCTCTCACATGCAACAACACATGCTAATATATATATAAGCCAAAAAATTACAATAATTTTCATAGCACTTTCATCTCATTCTAAAGATATGTGCCTTTGTTATTTTCTTCTTATTAGATTGATTGGATTATTTTAAGGCAATTAATTATATTTTGTATTTAATTTTTTTTCATATTAAGAAATAACAATAATTTTCACAACACTTTCATCTATTTTCTTCTTTTTAGATTAGACTAGATTATTTTAAAGCAATTAATTATATCGTATGTTTGATCTTTTTTTATATCAGAAATTGCAACAATTTTCATAACACTTTTATCTTCTTCAACAGGTATGTGTCTTTGTTATTTTCTTCTTATTAGATTAGATTGTTTAAAAATTATGAATTATGAAATTGTAATATTTTTTAAATCACTTTAATCTATTTTCTTCTTATTAGGTTAGATCATATTATTTTAAAGCAATTAATTATATTATATATTTAATCTTTTTTAGATCACAAAGTTTAATTATATTTTTATTATTTAAAAGATACTATTTGTATAAAAGTCAAAGAAAAGCTCACACGTATTTTAGATCTCAATGCCAATTGTAATACTTACATATTAGTGTTGGTTAAAAAAATTTCATGCATTGGCTTAACTTATATGATCCTACTTTAACTGGATTAGATAATTTATTTTTTTCACCCAAACTCTTCCACAAAGCCAAAAGAGAATAGTAATGATATAACTATATATATCCACAAGACTACATATATCTTGAAAATGAATGAAGAAAACAACACAAACAAAAACCATATTAATTACCCCACACACTCACTGTTTTCCAAACCACACTTCTCCATCTCCATCTATAATATATCCACATACCCAAATTAAGCTGTTGGAGTTTCTCACTCACCAACTACGTCATTAATCAATCCTTTTTTTTTTCTTTGTACTTAAATTATATAACATTCATTGCGATGAGGACCCATTTGGGTCCTTTGCCTACCTTGAACGTCTAATAAAAAATAATGTACTAGACCTTGTAGTTAGTTAATAATGAAATCCTATCATTATAAACAGATTAAGAAAAGATTAATAATTCTTAAGGTAATGCATTCTCCTAGCTTTCATTGCAAACTAGGTTGTTGTTTACTCCTGACCCCAAGAGATTTTCAAAATTAATCTTGAGGGTTGTTTGCATTAAAAAAGTTATGTTAGAGGACCCATACAGTCTGTTTTATAGTTTAAGATCGTCAACATATTTTGTCTCCGATACATATCAATTATGAGTAATAATATAACTTGATTGATTTAAGTATATCCTAATATATTTTTGGACTCTTGTATTGTCTTTTGCTCTTTATTATATATTAACCTGATATCACAATTGATATAGACGATGAAAACACTATTGTAGAATTACCCAAGAAAAAGATAAAGGTGGAGAATGATTGATTTCGGCTCAATTAAATATGAAAAAAGAAGGAACAAAGGATAATATTTTTTGAATATTTTATAGAACTTAATTTTTTGAGTAAAATTAGGAATCTTCAGAAGGGATTTTGATGCAAAATTTTTAATATGCTTATGTGAATGATTTTGTCATATAAAATTATACTAGAGTCACCAGTAATATTTAGTATTTATTTATTTATTTTAAGTTTATCAATAATTAAGATGTCTTGTAGTATTGTGAAAAGTACGTACACTACGCTGCGCTTATACAAACCATCTTAATATTAAGTATTTAGTTATATTTTATTAACACATCAACAATACATCATTGTATTTTTTTTCAAACTTAAACACTACATTTAATGACTAAGATAAACAAATTGGAGATCGACGATTTGATCCGATAAACAAATATGTTACATGAAGTTTGATATATACAAATTTAAAAAAATAATGTTGTGTATGCAAGTATATAAAAGTATATTGATCCCAGTTTTACATGTAAATCTATTTCATAAAATTAAAAAAAATATGTAAATAAAATTTATGGCAAATGTTATAATCCATGTTTAAAGATTAACTCAAGATGAATCTAACTTATCTTATAGCAAGAAAATAAACAAAAAATAAATAATTTTGATAATTAACTATGTGCATTGCACGTGCATAAGAACTAGTAGTATATATATACATATCTTAGCATTAATTAGTAGTACACATATCTAATTTTGTTTTAATTGGAAAATTAGTTTTAGTTCTGTACCGAATGGTTAGTAAACTCGTTCTATCATAACTAGGAAAAATTAATAAATTTAATGACAGTAATTATGATATGTGGCATAGAAAAATAGGATATGCTCTTATTCATGATAATATCGATGATGTAATCGAAACCACTGCTATGTGGCATAGAAAAATAGGATATGCTCTTATTCATGATAATATCGATGATGTAATCGAAACCACTGCTCCAACCTTTACTGATAAATCTACACCTGAAGAAAAGAAAGGGTTTGAACAGTGAAAATCGAAAGATAAAAAGGCAAAAAGCCTAATGCTCATGTTCATGGAAGATAACTTAATCAAAGTTTTTGAAACTTATAAGACTTCCATAGACATGTGAAATGCTATAAAAGAGAAATACGTCACCGCCTCTGAAGTTAACATTCAACTCCTCTTGCATAAATATAATTCTTGTCGTATGTAAGAGGGAGACAATGTCGTAGAGCATATAAATAAGATGATTGTCATACCTAAGGACTTGTCCATTGCTGGGATCGAAATCCCGAAAAGAATGCAAGTGGCAACCATTTTGAATAGTCTACCCCATTTTCTTGCTGTGGCTGCCACCACATTAAGCATGAATCCTACCATTAAATCTGTCACTGATCTTCCTATGCACCTAGCAATAGAACATGACTTAATAGCTAGTAGGAAAGAAGCAGAACTGAATATGGTGCAACAAGTGCTGAATTATGTCCGCCAGAAGCATAATGCTGGAAGCTATAAAATCTCTGGTCCTAGTAAACCACAACCGCGAGGTCCGAAATCGCAGCGGTTCAAGAGAAAGAAGTACCCCGCGGAGCCTGCTACAATTGTGGATCACGCATTTCAAGCCCACTTGCCCGCAAGGTGAAAAACAGGAGAATAAATGAGGCTATAAGCATCCAGAACAAGGGGTTACTAGCAAAAGATAATTCATCGGTGTGACAGAATGCAATGTTATGATGACGGATATCAGCAGTTGGTGGATCGACTTCGGTGCGACCAGACATATCGTAAAGGACAAGAATGGAGTCACAGAATTCACCGAGCTGAAGAAAGGAGAACAGATAATCTATAAGAGAAATAATACCTATCTCGATGTAGAAGGTATTAGTTCGTATAGATTGGATCTTGGGGACAATATTCTTGTCCTCAAAGATGTGTTCTATGCACCAGGAATTCGGCGCAATTTGATCTTTGTTCCTAGCTTGATGAAAAAAGGACTGGAAGTTAAGTTCTACAATAACCAGGTTTCTATAGGCAAAAATAATAAAGTGTATGCTATGGAAAAATATATGCCCGAGCATGAATTATGCATTCTTCCAATAGTTTGTAATAATTCTAATAATAAAATTTTGAATTTGAACTACTTGTCCTGTTATATTTCAGAGTCTGAATTGTGTCATTCTAGACTAGGACATGCTAGTATTTTAAAAATAAAAGAAATTATCAGAATGAACTTACTTCCTGCACTATCTAATGTTCAATTGTCATCATGTGAACATTGTTTAACTGGTAAAATAACTAAAAAACCTTTGGCGAACAAAGAGCCAATGACCTTTTAGGATTAATACACTCGGATATTTGTGGTCCCCTAAATGTCAAAACTCATAGTAATAAAAAATAATTTTATTACTTTCATAGATAATTATTCCAAGTTTGCACATGTCTATCTTATATCTAGAAAATTAGAAGCTTTTGACTGCTTTAAGAGATATAAGACAGAAGTTGAAAACCAACTTGAAATGAAAATCAAAATTTCGAGAACTGATAGAGGTGGAGAATATAACTCTAAAGAATTTGAGAGTTAATGTATGCAGCATAGAATTAAAAGGCATACAACAATGCCATATACGCCACAACAAAATGGTGTTGCTGAAAGAAAGAACAGAACATTACTGAATATTGTTAGATACATATTGTCTCATTTTGGTCTCTCTAAAAACTTTTAGGGAGAAGCATTGTTAACTGCAAACTATATTTTAAATAGAATTCTAACCAAATCAGTTGTATCTACACCTTATGAATTAAGGAATGGAAGGAAGCCTAATCTGAGTCATCTCAGAAAATGAGGATCTATCATCCATGTTCTCATTCCGCATCAATTTAGAGATAAGTTAGATTTTAAAACAGTAAAGTGTAGATTCATAGGGTATTCAGAAAAGTCAAAAAGTTATAAGTTCTACAATAAAGAAAAATGGGTCATTGAAAGTAGAGATGCTACATTTCTAGAGAATCTAGAGAAAGAGGAACAAGTTTGAGAGGAAACAAAACCTCTATCTGTAATAGATGATGATTATTACGGTGTTGTTCCCACTAATGATCCTGACATTGTGAATGAACCTAACCTTGTAAATGATAAAATACCTATGAAAAATAATGTACCTCATCAACCGGTTATAGGTAACAAAAGGCTAAGAACATAACCTTCATGAATGGATGATTACTATTTGTATTCATGTGAGCCATCCTGTTTCTCAGTAGATACAAATATAGAAGAACAAGATCCCTTAATCTTCTCTGATGCGATGAAATCGCATGAATCAACT
>NC_033798.1:5129393-5131300 GCF_001876935.1 Asparagus officinalis | reverse complement strand
GCCGACAAGGGTATCAGGGCAGCAGTCGAGGAATTCTTTCCAGAATGCATTCCATTCAAGGTGTGTTCTACATCTAGTCGAGAATTTCAAAAATAAGATGAAGGATTTTGGGTACAAGGCAAATGTCGCAACTACGTTGGGCGAGCTGTTACAATCTACGGCTTCTAAGTTCACAATATCTGAATGGGATAATGACATGAAAGAATTGGCAGCGATCGATCACAAGGCTTACGTCACTGTAATGGAATACTCCCCGGAGAGATGGGCAAATGCGCATTTTCATGGTATAAGGTAAGATAGCTTGGTCCCAACGTTATTTTGTTACAGCACCGTTATAGTTGTTTAGGTTAGAGTTATCCTACAGTTTCGACTCTCATAGTCAAGGGGGGTTTTCTAATAATAACCTTTTTCATTATCCCTCATTAAGATAAATTGTAGATGACAACCCTTACCTCCTACCTCCCCCCCCCCCCCCACCCAAAAAAAAGCCAAATCAATAATTTCAATTTTATTAAAACCCTCTCAAATTTGATGGTGTTGTAGATATCCGCCCTCAACTTTGAAAATTTGACTTAACCCACAAAATTTTCTCACTCAACCCCCCTAACTAACACCATTAAGTATAACATGTCAAGTAATAGGCACGTGACTTAAAAAGACTTACGCTACCCATCAATCATAAAGAAAGTTGTATTTTTCCAAGATGAGAGAGGGAGAAGAGAGAAAGAGAAGGGTTGGGGGGATCATAAATGGCTCAGGGTGTTTTTTTAATGGTTAGAATTTTTAAAATCTGAAAAAAGTTCTTAAAAGAGTATTTAGGTCACTTCAAATGTTGAAGTGGTGATGTCAGAGGGATTTGTTGTGAAAGTTGCAAACGTTATAGAGGTTTTTATGAGACACCCTATTAGTTGAATGAGCGGTTAAGTAAAATTTAAATTGAGGGGTATCTGGCACACCCCGAAGTTGAGGGGGTTTCCTCAAATTAATTGATAGTGAGGGTGGTTTTCTGAGACAACCCTATAGTTACAAGGATTTTCTAAGACACCCCCTTAGTTGTGGGTTTTCTAAAATTACCCTATGAAATGATGAAGATAGAGAAGTCCTATCAAAGGTATGATGAGAGGGGTTATCTGATTTACCCAAGAGAAAAGCGAGCATTCAGGGCATGCATTTAAATCTAATAATGCATGTTTGGAATGGCAATGTTAACAGAATTAAGCCTATTGGAGGGATAAATGATCTGTTCTTTTGCTGGGGTGGGTGGGGTTATCTGCATTTACCCAAGAAGAAAAGGAGCATTCAAGGGCATGCAATTTAAATCTTAAGTAATGCATGTTTGAAATGGCAAGTTAACAGAATTAAGCCTTATTGGAGGGATAAATGAAACTCGGTGTTCTTTTGCCTGGGGGTGGGGGGTGGGGCGTTGGGGTGCGTTTTACCACTCTAGAAACCTTAAGAGAGATACATGCAATTTACCCTAAATTTCCAATTGAAATTTTCATAACAAAAAAACTGATTACAATATGAAATGGCTACGCTCATATCACCAAAGGGCCTATATATCTCAACTTTATCCCGCTAACAAGAAACCCCGTAGGAACGAGAAAATAGAACTTCCAATGCACTTTTAATCTTCAAGATATAAAATGGGGTATGTGTATATATAATTTGGGAGTTACCACAGATCGACTATCAAATTAAACCAAAAGCTTACGCTATTAGAGATTGGTCCCAACTTTTTTATTTTAGTCCACCATCTTTTCTAATTCTTTCAACACGAGACTATATATAGTGACTCCCCACAGTCGTTCCCTTCATTCGTGAGCATAGCTCAATCATCCACCGGAGCAGTGGGTCCTCGCTTACTTGGTCTTAATGAACGACCATGGAAAGAGGCAACATGCACG
>NC_033798.1:5124902-5125622 GCF_001876935.1 Asparagus officinalis | reverse complement strand
CCATCGCCAAATTTAACAATACACTGCAGTCGACGATCCCTACTACATGTTGCCACATTCTTACACCTCTGTCAACATCTTCAAATGTCGTCCTACTGGTCAATAGGGAAATCCCCATGATCTCAACCTTGCGACAAGTTAACAAGATACCGCTGCCATTAGTGGTTGCCTGCTATATTCAGCATTAAACCGAGGGTACTGATTTGTCAACTCCGATTATGTGGGTTGTTTTCACTAATATGGTGTTATGCTATTTGTTCAGTGCTCATACGCTAAAAAGTTGCCAGAGTAGCTTGAGTAAAACAAGTTAACAAGATACCGCTGCCATTAGTGGTTGCCTGCTATATTCAGCATTAAACCGAGGGTACTGATTTGTCAACTCCGATTATGTGGGTTGTTTTCACTAATATGGTGTTATGCTATTTGTTCAGTGCTCATACGCTAAAAAGTTGCCAGAGTAGCTTGAGTAAATCTAATATTGCGTAAACCATCTCAAACTGCATAAACGGGAATCATCTGTAAATAGAGACCATTAGCCCACAACCAAAGGGCTCTAAAATTTCCAAAATTTTATCCAAGCCTCATTACTTTGAGGTTTAGCTCTTCTCTCATCTACTTTGAATTGCTCTTGCTCTAGGAGGTTTCTTGGGCTACCTTGGCTTTTGAGTTACATGCCTCTTTTTTTTATTTGGGCTTTTTCATCAGCATATCGCGTTTCTT
>NC_033798.1:5120479-5123902 GCF_001876935.1 Asparagus officinalis | reverse complement strand
TCAAGCCATGCTGCAAACAACACGTCATGGCTGAAAGTAGATTTATAGGTCTCCCGTGAGCTAAGAGGATAGCCGGATAAGCTACTTCAATCATCACAGCATCTATTGGCCTGGTAGGGACCACACACCGCTTTAACCACAGCATGAGAAAACCCGTCAATAAAGCCATATCAGAGATGGGAGTGGCTGCTTGGTGATGGAAGCTCTCAAATTCAGTTTGCGCTGGGAAATCATCTTCTATTCCCTCGCTAACATAGTGAATGGTAGCGTCATTGATCAAAGCTTGAATGGTCTCAGGGGTGCTCGCCTCCCGACGAGATACAGTGGCATTCTTGTTAGACAAATTCTGGAAAAGATACTCAGCCCAAGATAGTTGTTTGATACCACGTCCACGTGCTCCTGTCAGTTGGATGCAGATTTGAAAATGACACATCACCTCCCACAGCGTGTCATATACTTCGGGGTTTGTCTCCTTCAAAAGTTTCAGCGCACTTGACCCAGGGATAAACTCTTCATAGGGTAAGTCTCCAAAAGGAAGACCCGAAACATCGAACATCTCATGTAGGGCGAACCCTAATTCTCCTTCCGGTGTGAAAAATATACAAGTCTCTGGATTGTACCGCTCCAGAATGGCGAAGAAGTTATAAGGACTAAGAGCGATACCGTATTTAGTAGCCATAATAGGGCAACCAAGCCCAGATTGAGCTAATGGTCCCTTTAATTCTGCTAGCACGAATTCTATCGTTCGTGCCCACCATCCTGCCTTGGTAGAATGTACCCATCCAGGAGCTCGGAACACTGCAGTTGGGAATTCTCCTTTGGCGGCCAAAAATCGTCGCATGAAGGTGTTAGCTGGGCTAGCTGTTTCTCCTAAAGGATATCCCCGCGAGAATAAGCAGGGTTCCAAGGCCGACACTTGTCGATTATAACCAGCGGTATGCACACCCTTGTGAGTCAAAACCCCAACAGCTACCCCATCTTGCTCTCTCACTAAGTCCCAGTTCATGTGGCGGGGAACAGAGGCACATTGGTAGTAAGAGATGGGTGGCGTTTAAAATTCATCAACGCAAAAGTCGAACTCTGCGTTAATCATTCGAACGCACAGTTCAGACCCAGCGTTCAAATTCCATAAACGCAGGGGTCAGACCCTGACGTTTCGAATTCAAAACGCAGAGTCTTAACTCTGCGTTACAATATCGAAACGAGCCATCGTTCTCGTTTGCAAGAACCCATCTAGGGTTTTTCAAAGAACTCGCCGAAGCAAGTTTGACGGCCACGAAGGGCGACACTTACCACCGACGGGGGGAACCTGAGGCGGCGACACTGCTACAGTAGGAGATCTTGGGCGAGGAGCAGCTTTTTTCTTGGAACCCATGGAGAATAAGGATCGGAGTAGATGAATAGGGTCACCGGAGTTGAAAACGAAGAGTCTTCGTTAAAAATCTTCCGAAAGAGAAAGAGGCAAAAAGTCGGTGACTTTTGATTTGACCCTTAGCGGTCTATTTATAGACAGCTATGAGCTGTCAAATCGGGTCGGGGTTCTAGGCCCAAAATCCCGCCAAACGTGGCCTGTGCGCCTGTGTTGCTTGAGCTTCTGAACGCAGAGTTCAGCTCTGCGTTCTAACGCCCTAGCACAGAGAATCCGCCTGTGCGTCTACATTGATTAAACTCTTAAACGCAGAATTTAACCCTGCGTTTCAGTTCGATAACGCAAGAAATCTATCTGTGCGTTCTAATTCAATCAGATGAATTCCTCTATGTTTAAAGCCAAGACATGGTTCTAAATAAATAGAGGGAGGCTAATGTCAGCCATCAAGGTGACTAAAGCCAAGAAGAAACAGGTGACTCCACTGAAGAGTCCATTGGATGAGTACAATTAGATTACAATCAACCAAGTTTGACAATGTTTTCTAAATTTTGGGATCCAAAGTATTCCGAAAATTCGTCCCAGTCAACCGCGAACTTTCAAAAACTTTGGAGGGGGTTCTGTAGGCTGTCTAAAAATCACAATGGATAGTTGATCCCTATCAAGCCCCAACGATAGATCACTACAACCGCAGCTCTACAACCGCTACAAGCACTATCTCATTTCTGAGATGATTGATCTTGACGGCTGCGACAACAGCATGACTAATATTATATTAGCAACTATTAGAGATGCTGATGAGCAGTGTAATGATTTTAGAAATAAAAGATTGGACTTAGCTGATGAGTTGCTTGGTAGAGAGATGTGGGTAAATATTCATCTAAAAACACTATGGATGTTGATTCCCGTCAAATTCCAACAATGAAAGCTACAATCAAATAGCTTTCGCGCCGACAATCGAAAACTGCAGACAGAGGACTTTTCACACAAATCGAGAAGAGTTACAATTCGACGACGCTTTCGACAGCTGATGAAAACTATGTTCAGTGGCCTCCGCAACCAACAGTGAGAGTTACAATCCGACGACTCTCATATCCTATAACAGGCAAAGATCAATAAGCAATAGCCTTTGCAATGTTATAATGGACGAGGTTATAAGCCAACAATCTCTCTCAAACGCAGAAATTCACTTCTGCGTTTTTCAAGTTCAAAACGCACACAAGTGTGCGTTCCTCAGCAGGCGTCGAACTCTGTAACGCAGAGTTAAATCACGAAACGCACACGTAATGTGCGTTCTTTGACAGACTCGACTGCATCCCACACTCTGAACGCAGAGTTGATCCTCAACGCACCAGTGACCTGTGTGTTTCCAATTTCAGAACGCATGCGGCCTGTGCGTCTCAAATCTATAACAGAGATTTAACTCTGCGTCTCAAGCCTTGGACGCAGAGTTACGGACCAGAACACCAACAGGGGCGTTTTGACTTGTTCAAACACAAGCTGAACGGCCTCATAACTGTTTATCCCACGTTCTGAGGGATTCTCGCCCACAAAGGAGCGGAAATAGGGGTTGGTTACACCCCTTATCCCCCTATAAATAACCGACTTACTCAACTAAGTAAGGGGTTGATCGGTTTCTGGCAAAAAAACCGCATAGGGTTGAGGTGAGCTGGCATCAAAACCGCCCAAGGTTAACAAATCTCAGCAGTTCAACAGCACGAAGAAGGAGATCTTTCGAAGATCAAGGAACTGATCAACGATCAGTTAATCAAATCCCGAAGGATCCTTTCATCAAAGGTATCATCCACTTGGCAATTAACCGAATTTTCGGTTCCAACATTACAGAGTTTCAACTCGCTCTGAGTTTTGAAACTCATTTAAGAGTTCGTGATTAAGCTTGCAACCCAACTTAATCACATCAAACCAGATATTCGGTTTTCAACAACTCTTGTCAGAGTTTTCAACTCGTTCTGAGTTCTTTACGCTCGTCAAGAGTTATAAACCGAAGTCATCAAGCAATTCAATCGGTCTCGTGAGATAAAACGGTTGGATCGTCA
>NC_033798.1:5116138-5117499 GCF_001876935.1 Asparagus officinalis | reverse complement strand
TCGATCCTCGATTGGCCCATGAACCTGCTCTCATCTCCGGCGAGCATCAGCTCCGTCGTCGCAGCCGCCCTGAAATCAAAACGAGTCATCAAAATCCACGGAACCCACCGTCGAAAGCCTAAGAAAAGAACTCGGTCAACCGTCGGTCACCTACCTCTGGTTCATGGGCGACAACGGGGACATCCGCAAGCTGCCCAGGGGGGTACGGAAATCTAGCGGCGGCGTCGAGCTTGTCCTCGTTGAGGTCGTGGAGGAACCTGCACCTGCTGCCGTTCTTGCAGAACCCCCTGGCGAGGTAGAGACAGGGGTGACGGAGGTAGCGGCGGTGTTGGAGGTTTCGAGTGAGGTTAGAGAGAGGGTGGAAGAGGAGATGGGTTTGTAGGAAGAAGAGTAGATCTAGAGAAGATCTGAAGAAGAAGAAGAGGGTAGTCTGGGAATTTTTTGTCTTGGAAATTGTAAATGGGGCTGATTCACATGGATTTTTTATTTTTGGGGAAAAAGCACATTAGAAAAAGTTCAAGGGGCTGGGACACATCAACAATTTAGTTTTTGGGCCTTGAAGCAATTTTTCCCAAATAAAATCCATGATATTAGATTTCAATAATTGTGGTTATGTAAAAAATATCTGGGTCTCATATGAGATAATGCTCATACATAATATAACATTGTAATCTATAATCTCGAATATTGATGAATTTTTAACGTAATAATTTACGTCAAGATATATGCTTAAGATTTGGGAGAGCTGAGAGTGAAGAGATTTGGGATATGAATTGTGGCTTGTGTGACTTGTGCTTTAGTTTTGGTTTCTAAACACGACCCAATACGAAGCCCACAATCAAAATAAAAATGACTCGATTTTGTTATACCAAGCAATATTTTCGATAGTGATCATTATATAGAAAAAATTCTCCAAATAAAAGAAAACAATATAAAACCATAAATGTTATTAAGATAAAGTATTTAACATTTTATATCACTCAATATAGCGATATATCGGCCAATATTTCATATATTGCGTATAAGAGCAATATTTAAAGGTAATTTAGGTATCATTTCCTTGATTTTAAATCTGTAATAATTTTACATTATTCCCTTAAATTTTTAAAATTTCTTATAATTTAGGGAATAATATTAAATTATAAAACATTTGAGGGATGAATATGTAAATAAGCTAAATTTAAAAGAATAATTAATTTTTTGAAAACTCCCTTAACTATAAGGAATGTCTCAAAAAATCACCCAACAAATTTAATTTGACAGAGCCCCCTAACTATAGAGGTGTTGTAGATAACCCCTCTCAACTTTGGTGCCATTTTAGAAAACACCCTGCGACTTAGCGTGTCTTATGAAAACTCTCC
>NC_033798.1:5105057-5115138 GCF_001876935.1 Asparagus officinalis | reverse complement strand
CACCACTACTTCTTCATCTATGAAAAAGCTAGTCCCTAACGGAGTCGTCATCTTTTGTTGGTCGAAAAATTTAAAGAAAATAGTGAGAATTAAAAATCGTAAAATCTCTCTAACCGACATAGACAGAGAAATTACAATCTCTCAAAATGTAAAGATCTCTCTAACTGACTTAGACAAAGGCTATTACAATCCTTTAATAAGATTCCCGATTACAAAAGTGAGAAAGATCAACGGAGATCATTCCTTTTGTTTAATACTGGGTCCTTCTTGGTGGCGATGAGAGCTTGAGTCTTGCATCCCATTGACGATAGCCATTGTACTTTGACTTCTGAAGATGTGAGAGTCGTCAAATTGTAATTCTCGTCTGTTGTCATGGAAGTCATCAGATTGTAATTTTTATCATCAGTGTTTTGCGAGGATCAACTATCTGTAGTAATTTTTAGACAACCTACAGATGCATAACTATAAAAATCAGAGCATACAATCTCTACAAGTTGAGAAATTTTCTTTCTGGAAATTCTCAGCTTGAAGAATTGTTTAGCTGGTAATAGCCTAGTATAAACTACATTTAGGCCAGTATAATTAAGACCATGAAACTTTTTCCCATGACATGAAATTACTGACAAGAAAGATAAGGTCCTAGTGCATGTAATATTCTCATATAAATGTATGGAATTTTATTAATGCAGAGAATGCAAAATGCATTATTTAACTTTTTTTTAGGACATAAATACATAGATTTCCTATTACTTCTATCATTTAAGGGTATACAATACATTACTTTTGTACTAAGATATATAATCATCATGTGTACTTATTCTTGGAAAATTTTCTGATCCCGTGTATCAAAAAAATTAATAATTCAATTAGTGTTATTCATGTTTAGGAGACAGCAAAAAAGTACCAATTTCCATCAATTTCTATTTGAATGCAAATAAGGATTTCACTGACATTACACGATGAATATCATGCATAAGACTAGTAGAAATTGCAAAATAACACTGTACACAGCAAATAGTTGTGTGAAGTAGTAAGTTATTAGTCAATGAAGTTATTTTAGAATAGAACAGGACTCATACCTGAGGAGGAACCAAGGGAGCTTTTCTAAGTGGTCTTTTAATGCTATCATTATCTGCAAAATTTTCTCTTTCAGACATTCTCTCGAGCACCTTGGTGACATCATTATCTCCGATCGCTAATTGTTGCGTTAGTTGTTGCTGCACACAATAATTCCTCCAAAATCTCAACTTTAATCCCACCATTGTCCATACAATTCAAATGGGTCTTTAAGAAAACAACAAATTTGCATACCTTCATCCAAATTTTATCTGGCAATTGCTCCCCTTTCGAAGCTTTTGCTAACTCTATGCTCCTACATTTTAAAAAGTAACAAAATTAAAATTTGCAAACAGGGATTAAGTTAGTGATTAAAGTTGAGAAATTTAGCTAACCTGTTTTAAAGAGATCATCAAGCTTGTCTCCTTCATAACAGCTTGAAATTGACATGTTTGATTAAAACAAACCAAATAAAATTTATAGAGGTATAGAATTTGTCCCTTGAGCACCCAAATTGGTATCTGATCATCTTCCAATTGTCCTATATTTAGGTTAACTTTCTTTCTAAGAAGAGGGTGTGTATGTTTCCCTCTTATGTTTTAATATATGATAGAATACTTAACAAAGAAATGGCATATGTCAGTTGCCAAAGGAAATAGACTGCAAAAACTTGTAATTGACAAATAAAAGAGAGTATTTGGTGTTTCTTGATTAAATAGATTTGTAAGACAAACAACTTAATTTGCATCGAATCGCAGCTACAAAGTAGGAGTCTGTTGCCCTTTTTCTCTATGGTTTCAGAGCACTAAATATTTTCTCTAGGAAATATCATTAAATAAAGTCATGGTTATTAGTGAATAATGGCAAATGGAAGTAGACCGTGAAGATAGTAGAGAGATTGAGCGTTGATGGTGTTTGTTTAAGTGAGATGTATCATTGTTGAATTTTATTAATGCAGAGAATGCAAAATGCATTATTTAACTTTTTTTTAGGACATAAATACATAGATTTCCTATTACTTCTATCATTTAAGGGTATACAATACATTACTTTTGTACTAAGATATATAATCATCATGTGTACTTATTCTTGGAAAATTTTCTGATCCCGTGTATCAAAAAAATTAATAATTCAATTAGTGTTATTCATGTTTAGGAGACAGCAAAAAAGTACCAATTTCCATCAATTTCTATTTGAATGCAAATAAGGATTTCACTGACATTACACGATGAATATCATGCATAAGACTAGTAGAAATTGCAAAATAACACTGTACACAGCAAATAGTTGTGTGAAGTAGTAAGTTATTAGTCAATGAAGTTATTTTAGAATAGAACAGGACTCATACCTGAGGAGGAACCAAGGGAGCTTTTCTAAGTGGTCTTTTAATGCTATCATTATCTGCAAAATTTTCTCTTTCAGACATTCTCTCGAGCACCTTGGTGACATCATTATCTCCGATCGCTAATTGTTGCGTTAGTTGTTGCTGCACACAATAATTCCTCCAAAATCTCAACTTTAATCCCACCATTGTCCATACAATTCAAATGGGTCTTTAAGAAAACAACAAATTTGCATACCTTCATCCAAATTTTATCTGGCAATTGCTCCCCTTTCGAAGCTTTTGCTAACTCTATGCTCCTACATTTTAAAAAGTAACAAAATTAAAATTTGCAAACAGGGATTAAGTTAGTGATTAAAGTTGAGAAATTTAGCTAACCTGTTTTAAAGAGATCATCAAGCTTGTCTCCTTCATAACAGCTTGAAATTGACATGTTTGATTAAAACAAACCAAATAAAATTTATAGAGGTATAGAATTTGTCCCTTGAGCACCCAAATTGGTATCTGATTCCATTCTCAATTGTCCTATATTTAGGTATACTTTTCGTTGTCTAAGAAAGAGGGTGTCGTATGTTCGCCGTCTTATGTATTTAATACTATGCATAAGATACTTAACAAAGAAGATGCGCATAGTGTCACGTTGCCAAACAGGAGAAATTAGAACTCGGCAAAACTCCTGCCTAATTCACGAACCCCCCCACCCCCAACCATAAAAGAGAAGTATTTGGTGTTTGCTTGATCTACAGATAGATTTTAAGACTAAACAGAGCTCTAATTTGCTAATCGAATTCGCAGCTTACAAAGTCCAGGAGCTCCGCTCGCTTGCCTCTTTTTCTCTACTGTTTTCAGAGCCTACAATATTCATTCTCTAAGGAATATCATTAAAGTAAAGTCATCGGTTATTGTGAATAATGGCATGTGAAGTAGATCCCCGTCCGAGACTCGTAGAGAGATTGAGCGGTTGATTGGGTGTATTGTCTTTAAGCTGAGATGTATCATTGTTGTTTTTTGAATGGATTATCTTGGGTTTAGACCTCGGCCTACCTAAGACGCTCTTTTATTGTGGCGTTTAGTTCTGAACCCTCCCTACGATACAAGTTCTGCTAACTGCTGTATAATATGACACACAAATCCTCATGGGAACACAGTACTATACATGTTTACTTTCTGTAGCATTCCGTCATCACGGTTTTGCCTTCCGCGAGTGCCGTAAGAATATTTAGTGTCATTCGCGAATCGTTACAGACACAACGTTTATACGTCGGACACGTCTTTAACGCTGAACTACAAACTGCTGCAACAAATGTGTTTAATGATGCTTTAATTAGCCTAAATAATTACTTGTAGGAGTATTTCTAATAAAGCATGCATTGCATAATTTAAATCATCCATGCGAAACTAGGTTCAATGAAAAAGGCAGACTAATTATTATAGACTTGCAATATTTTGTCTCCTACGGTGCATTGCACATGGTAATCCAGTCGAGTAGAAAACGAAAGGTAAACAAACCCCTTTAAACCAAAAAGAAAGCAAAGTAAAAAAACCATATAAACACAGTCCAAATCTCCCCCCCTATCTTCGCACCTAAAGTCGCAGCTCTGCATCATTTCTGTAGTTACTGAAGTTAACATCAACTGATGACTTGTGAGAGCAGTGAGACATGTTGTGACCTCTATGCTAATACATCCATAGATGTTTCCCTGACTTAACCTGAAGGAGAAAAAAGAACTAAGCGAGTCAATTAAATTCCTATTCACGCTAGCGAGATATTGCATAAGTGATAAACTCATATCTTTAGATCTCAAGTTCCTGCCATACCGCTATAACTGCAATAAAACAAAGTGTTAAGCAGGCAGACACTCACTCCTTGTAAAATAAGTAAAAAAGATGCTCACTACTCGACATGTTTCCTCTAACCAAAGCATCGAAATCTTTGATTTCTAAGCAGTTTCAAGCTCAACGCGCAGCTTGCATGTAATAATTACTGAGCAAAGCTCTTTAGAAGTTTCTAACTGCCAGAGTTTAACGCCCCATTTTTTTAACCAATCACTACTTCTATCTGTAGCCACAAGAGTTTAAATCTACTCCTGAATGGACCATCTACATTGATAAATCCATGACGGCAACCGCGCGACTAGGTTCCAAGGCCAAAGAGGAAGATGGGGTTGCAATGACAACGTGGTGACTGGAGATCCTTGAAGAATGGCTTGGAATTGGATCTCAGAGAGGTAAAAACACTTGTCCTCTCTAATTCTAATCCTCAATCGGGAATTCGCCAATCTAATTGAGATGAGATCTATGGTTGGGCGGAGCTTAATGTAGAAAATCATGATGATTTGAACGTTTTTAATGATGAATTGATTTCAAAATTTTCCCTACTGAGAAGTACATATTTGATAAATTCATAGGACATATTTGATAAATTCGTAGGTGATCTCAAACAGAACAAAGTTTATGACTCCCTATCGTCTGCTCCAATGAAAGAAGTTGACTTAGGGGTAACGATGTGAAGGTTGGAAATTCAGTAATTCGATTGTATAGAATCTGAGAACCTGCTGGATCTTCCTTCTATGGATAGAAGTCTTAATATACTTTTAGAACAACTGGACTCCAAAATGTGGGTTTTGGTCTGTGAAGCACTCGAACAATGTAATACGGATATCGGATACTCAATGTCACAGAGAAAGAACTGCTCGAGGTATTAGATAAAGTGATTACTGATTTTGAAATCCTGAGATCAAGAGAGTATGTCTGAAAACTCAAGTATGACATGTGGTAGATATTCAGTTTTGGCGAGAGTCAATTTCAAACCTCTGTTTCATCTTGGTGTCGTGATACTTGTAACAGAATGCTGGCCACAATTATAGAAGAAGAATGATTTGTATGTCAGTGCTGTTATGAGACGGATGACGAACTTGGGTTTCTCCCTTCCTATTATTGCTAGAGATGATTACTTACCTTAGATCAACGAATCCTTGAAAAGGGCAAGAGTACTATGTTTTTCAGCAATTGTACCTTGACTTTGTTTCAAAGGGATTAAAAGCATTTGAGATGATAAGCCCTAATCCAATTTTTGACCACATTTCTAATTCAAAGAAGGTGGGTTTAGATTATATCATACCGGGAAATTTCTTCTGTTGAAGGATTATTATACGAATTGTCTGCGTAGAGAGATGTAAGCCAGCATGCAGTTCATTTGTGTGAAAGCATACATCAAGAATGGAATCCACAAATCAAAAAAAAATTACAGTAACTTGCTCACAGGATAATCATTATAAAAATTCAACAAATTAAAGTAATGTGTTCTTGATGGGATTAAAAGTGACTCACTTGGTGAAATTTCACTAAAAAAATATCCAGAATCAATTACATTGAAGATTATAGTTCTAAACCCTAGATAATGCCAAATTCATGCTAATATCATGAAATTAAAGCTAAATTGACTCACTCGGTTTAATTCACAGAGAATACATACAGAAACAATTAGGTTATAGATCTAAACCCTAGGAAATATCTAAATCATACATAGTCCACGGGATTGGAGAAACTTACGGTGGTGATCGAACTGCTACTGGTGGATCTCACGATCCACTTCATCAGCGAACATATTGAAGCGCCTCCAAAGACCGCATTTGACATCGTGAAGATGATGAAAGAAATCACCCGTTATCCTTTCGAGTCCATTCCTTAGGAAGTAATAGGGCTACCCGTATTCTCTGAAGCGCGGATCACAAAGAATGGCATCACACTTATTAAACAATGGCGAAAGCTCGGGCTCAGTAGGCAAGGGCACCACCACCTCCTCCTCCTCCCACCTGAACAAGACACAGAGGTCGTATGATTCACTGAAGGGATCCCTAGTGACGGGAAATGTAAGCATTGTGTGTGTTTATATTTGGAAAATCTAATCCTGTGTACCAAAAAATTAATAATTCAGTCAGCACCGTTCATGTTTGGAAGGAAACAACAAAAAGTAGCGATTTCCATTTCAACGCAAGCAAATATTTCACTTACATTGATTGATGAACATCATGCATAAACAAATAGAAATTGCGAAGCATAACATTGCATAACAAATTTTCGTGTGTAGTATAAATTATTAATCAATAAAGAAATTTGGAATAGACCAGGATTTATACCTGGAGTGGAGCCAATGAAGCTCTTCTGGGAGGTGTCTTAATGTTATGAGTTTCAATCAAGATTTTCTCTTTCAGACATTCTCTCGAGCACCCAAGTGACATCGTTAACCCCAATAGCAAATTGTTGCTACAGAAATCAAGTTCCTCCAAAATATCAACTTTAATCCCACCATTGTTCATAAACCTCAAATGGGTAATCAAAAAATAACAAAAGTACACAACCTTCATCACATTTTATCTTGCAGTTGCTCCCGTTTCGAAGCTTTTGCTAACTCTACGCTCCTACAAGTAAAAGAAGTTAACATAACAATTAAAATTTGCAAGTGAGGATCAGGTTTATGATTAAAGTTGAGAAATTTAGTTAACCTGCGGAGACTTGTGAGGAGATCATCAAGTTGGTTCCCTTCGTAGCGGTTTGAAATTAACCCGATTGATTAAAGTAAGCCAAATAAAAATACTATCTTTAACTAGAGAAACTAGAGAAAAGGGACAGATTTTCAAAACCGACATGTTTTGAATTTTATTTCTAAAAGGAAAATGATTTAAGAATATGGGATCATGGGATGGGACAGGTGAGGTGTCCCCTCTCTATTGCATAATGAGTTGGTCATGCCAACTCATTATGCAATAAGGAGAGGACACCTCACCTGTCCCTTCCCTTGGTCCCATATTTTGGGTTCCCCTTTATGCAACACTCTTTCTAAAAGGAAATGATTAAGGACCAAAATATGGATCATGGGAATGGGACAGGTGAGGTGTACCCCTCCAATTATTGCATAATGAGTTGGCCCGGTATGGCCAACTCATTAATGCAATAAAGGAAGAGGACACCTCCACAATGTCCCTTCCTTGGTCCGCATAATTTTTGTCCCCTTAGCAACATATCCGATCATACGACCAAACTTCGAGATATGTTGCTCTTTCTAAAAAAAATAATTTTAAACTTAATTTCAAAAACGATCCGAGTTTCAGGCTCAAACTGGATCGTTTTTAAAATTAAGTTTGAATACGAGTTTGTTGAGAATTTTTAACAATCAGGTATGGATTTTGAAAATTTTGTCCCTAGAAAAAGGAAGAGAGAGAGAATATGTTCGCATATAGTTGGCGGGGCCAGTGGGCTTACAGTTTACATTATTAACTAAAATTTTAATATTTTTTAAGAAGAAAATTTTATGAAAAAATTATTCAACTAAAAATTTAATGAAGTTAGTCCAATTAGTGTTTAATCTTTAGAGTTGAGAAAATATATAATAACTAAATTTTTTAAGAAGAAAATCAGATTAAGAAACTTTTGGTACTCTTTTAATATGTATGCTTAAAAAAATTTATGTGCAAATATTATTTCTGATTTATGTATCTTTGAGAGTTTCTTGTAAAAATAAATTATCTAATGGAGTCTTAATTACATTAGGTTTAGGAGTTTGGAAGTTATTCTCTAAATTCTTATGAATTTCAGTTTCCTCGAGTCTATCATACTGCCCGTTTAAAAGCACAAGTCGCAAAAATCTTTTCTTAGACAAATATACGCCCCTTTATATATTTGAACTACTTATCTATAATCAAATTCTAATTTTCAAATTTAATTTTAATGATGGGAAAACGATGCTTTTATTTTAGAACTAACAAAAATAACCGATTAAAATAACCGATCTCAATAATTACAAGCCTTAATACGATAGTTGACCGTATTAATTTCTTAGCCGCCTCGTGCTTTCAAATTTTCACTTTCATTAGGTTACATTCTTTAAAAATGCAATATTTATAATTCAACGCGTCACTTGACTTGATCATAACAACAATTTAAGTAATTGATATGATCTCTATTGATTTTTTCTTTCCTTTTGGGTGGCTCTCCACCATATCATAAAACCATGCCAAACAACTCAAAACCAATTCGTGATTTTTTAGTTAAAAAAACTTTGTTTTCTTTCATGCACCAACGTGGCCAAAGATATCAATAAGCAAGCCAACCAAGCAATCACAAAGAGCTACCTCATCCTCTACCGCAATCTAATAGGAACTTGATTGTAATATAATTCAAATCCTAATAAAACTCTAATTATGACTATTATCCTATCATATGTAATACCTCGTACCTATATATAAACCAAGAAATTACACAATTTTTATACTAACTCCATCTCCTTCAACATGTATGTTTCTTTATTATATTTTCATGCATAATTACTCTTTAGAAATATTGTGTATTTGATTTAATGGTGATGGTGATATTTGTTTTACATTGCAATTACATTTTAAGGCAATTTAATTTTAAAAAAAAATTACTTCAATTTTATTGCAGAATTTTGAGGATTAAGGATTTGATTGTTGCAGGTTCTCCCATTTATAAAGGTAAATCTTCATGTTTGATATTAATGTAATTTAGATTTATTTGATTATATATTTAATTTGATTAAACTGAAATATAAAATAGATACCTTTCCTCTTCTTTTTTTAAAATTTAACTGATTAAAATAACCGATTAAAAGATTGCTGTCAAAACAATGATTCTCTCCGCTTCATTTATGATGTCTCCAAGTTATCTACTATATTTCACAAAATATGCTATATTAAGATCTTTTATTAGGTAGTGAAGCGAAAGTGAGAGGAAGAGGATGGTTGGCTTTGTGTTCGGTTACCTTTGCTCTTTTGCACAGAAGAAACCGATCCGGAGACTGCGGAGTCTCAGTTCTCTTTAATTTTAACTCGGAGTCGCATCTGTCCCCCTTTCATGGTTATCAAAGGGCCACGAGTTGTTATCCTGCTCTCTAGCCATGCCACGTTCATTTTCTTGTCCATTTCTTTATTTAATTTAATAACTGCAATACCATTTGCCTATCAAAGTTGTTCCCTGCTCACTTTTACCCCTATACAAAATTAATTACACAAAGTCAACAGTCAATAATCTTTTATTCCTATCAATTCCCATCCGATTGATAACAAATCCTAACTTCCCAGATTAATTACTTTATATATCTCCGATTGATAACTTTGTACACAGTATCTAAAGAGTATTTGAAGCACCTGTAACAATTATTGTCTGTTACTTTAATAGATATACAATTCTTATCTAAAGAGTGTTTGATATATTAATTATCTGTTACCTTATATATCCCCAATTGATAACTTTATACACAAATTTTCCCAAAAGAAATAAATTCATATGTAAGGACCGTGAATTTTGATACTAGTTAAAATAATTTATTAGTATTTTAAAATATTTAATTATTATTTTTAAAAGAGTATCTGTATTTTTCTTGATTTTTTTTAGAATTTTACATGATTTAAAAATTTGGTTTTATATTATTTTAATTTAATAGTTTTGTTAATTATAAATTTAATTGATTACGTTTTTTTTAATTAATATTTTTTTATTGTTATTATTAATGTAAACATGAGTTTAGTATATATATAATATATATATAAATATTTGGTTGTTAATGATTTGTTAATATTATTATTCATTTAATTATTACTATAATAGTTATTCTTATGTATATGGTAACATATCTACATAATCAAATCTCTCTCTTTCATATTTATT
>NC_033798.1:5076276-5104057 GCF_001876935.1 Asparagus officinalis | reverse complement strand
CTGCATTAATAAAATTCCATACATTTATATGAGAATATTACATGCACTAGGACCTTATCTTTCTTGTCATTAATTTCATGTCATGGGAAAAAGTTTCATGGTCTTAATTATACTGGCCTAAATGTAGTTTATACTAGGCTATTACCAGCTAAACAATTCTTCAAGCTGAGAATTTCCAGAAAGAAAATTTCTCAACTTGTAGAGATTGTATGCTCTGATTTTTATAGTTATGCATCTGTAGGTTGTCTAAAAATTACTACAGATAGTTGATCCTCGCAAAACACTGATGATAAAAATTACAATCTGATGACTTCCATGACAACAGACGAGAATTACAATTTGACGACTCTCACATCTTCAGAAGTCAGAGTACAATGGCTAGAAGATGACGACCTTTGTATTCTGAGAAGACTTGATGCAGAGGTGACATAGAGATTACAAATTGACGATCTTTGCATCTCCGAAGCCAAAACGCAACCCTCGCGTTTCAACCGCTAAACGCGGAGGTCAACCCTCGTGTTTCAACAGCGCCAAACGCGGAGGTCGATCCCCGCGTATTGACGTTAGAACGCGGACTTCGCATTTGATCGTTTCAAATCACTTGAACGGTTCTAAAACTATCCTCCACTTAATGAGGCAATTAAACCTCCATTATGGAGCAAATTAAGGGGTCAGTTACACCCCTTAAACCCTATAAATAGCTAGTTTTGCAGCTGAAAAAAAGGAAGGGGGAGAAGGGGAATTGGATCTTTAATACTATTTATCTTGAATTCTAAAGATCAAGAGATCGGCTTTTTGGCTTAAATGATCGGATTTTCTTTGCTGAAATTAACTCTTTCTAAGAGTTCCTAACTCGGTCATAGTTCAAAACTTGCTAGCAAGTTCTTCCTGACTACTGTCAAAACTCTGACAGTTGAGTTTGACCAGGCTAAATATGAGGGGTTCCTCTCCACCAGATCCCTTAGTCCCAGGGATATACGCAAGATCCGCAAAGTCACTAAGGAGACTAAGGTTCCTACTACCGTCAACTCACTAAAGGAGTGTCTTTCCAATGGGTTATACTGTTCATATAGTCTTCCCTCGGAAGGAGAAGACTTCGCTTTAACTGAACTCATAGACCAAGTTAAACAACAGGTACCAAGTCGCAAGAGATCTGCACCAACGACTAGCCTGATCAGTACAGATGTCGCTGAACAAGCCTTAACTCGGTCAAGCAAGAATGTCGCTCATCGAAGGAGAATATCCCTCCAACATGCACAACTCCGAGATAGTCGATCAACCGATCAAAATGACCCTCGCATTTCTACTGGAGAACACAAGCCTCGTGTTTTTGTCACAGAACATGACCCTCGCAAACGCGACATGCGCTATTTGATCACAGAACGCGACCCTCGCGTTGCTCAGCCTGAACGCGAGTTTCGACTCCACATTCCGCAGTTAGAATGCATAGGTCAACTCCGCGTTTGAATGCGAGCATCAGCTCCGCGCAGCCCAACTAAAACGCGATTCTCTCGTTCAGAAGGAAGCGAAGCGCGACCCTCGCGTCTCCACTACTCAACGCAACCTTCGCGCAACGCAACCCTCGCGTCTCCACTGCTCAACATGGCCTTCACGTTCCCTCTCCTCAACACGACCTTCGCATTTCAATGTTAAAACGCGACCCATGTGTTCCTAATACTAAACACAATGTGATCTGTCGCATTCAAAAGGACTAACAGGGATTTAAGATTCATGTTCACCAGGAGCCAGTCTCATTTAACCGTAGACTGAGGGTTCTAATTCAAACCTCACGTTCAGTGACTAACTCTTCTCGTGTCTCTGCAGAAGACTTAAGAAAGTTCGTATTAAGAGAAAGACCGATACAACAAGTCGCTTGTTCATGCTAATGTGAACGACTGATTTTTGCGGTCCTCTCGGTATATCAATGCTACTTACACGCAACCAAGCTGTCAGTGTTCAACCGATTAACGAACATTGCCTCACCCAACAAATAATGATGTTCTCACAGGAAGAAGATTTCAGAGGATGAGTACCTTGGAGTTACTTCCAATATGCTCAGTATGGGAAATCATCAAATCTCTAGCTCCATAATGATCCAGAAAAAGACTACTGCTCTGGCTTGAAAGAGATCTTGAGTGAGTCTGATGGAATCTATCAACCCACTCGGACTTGAAATGGGAGTATACGTCCTGTCAACTATCGGATTGTTGGCTAGAAGAACTTGAGTTCTGATGATGACTTTAGCTATCGTAGAATCTCAATCCTCTAGCTCTTGTCGTAGAACATGAGGGCTCCGGCTTATATGACCGGAAACCTGATAGATCTGGTGAAAGCTTGTAAGCAGCAATTGCCATGATCAAGTCATAATACGGATACTATCAATGAACTCTGGATCTGATGGCAAATTATCGTAGACGAGGGCGCAAGTCCAAAACAGATTCCTCACCCCTCAGCGTGAATCTTCCAAAGATAAGATCATCTTCATGCTGGCCTTCTTACATGCAAAGGTGAAGGAAAAATGGTCCAGCATCCTGGAATCTTCTCTAAAACGGAAGAGGACCGAAAATAAAGGGCAGAATCTCCAGTCTGTTAAAATGAAAAAACTAGAAACTTGCCTCAATGTCATTGCAATAGAAGCGAGGCTCTAAAATGATGGAGTTTGTTAGACTCTATCGTCGTCTGAATGAGATACAGCCGCTTATCGCTCTAAAGTCAAAGTCTTCGACCCTGCAAGCTCTTGATGAAGATGATCACGAAAGCCGCACCGACATACTGCTATTATTTCCAATCACAGACTGGGAATGTGATAGCAAACGACATCATACTAACTCGTTTGTTCATTAGTACCCTCAAGGGGGTCACCTTTGAATGATTCATGAAATTGTCTGTAGGATGTATCTAGAAGTGGGCGGATCTAGAGAGACTATTCTTGGCTAGATTCTTTAAAGATGATACAGAAGTTTCTGTCCCTTCTCTTCTTGCCACTAAGCAGAAGAAGGGAGAGCCCATCAAAGCCTTCGTCGAGAGGTTCCGAAGCGTGGCTCTTTGATGTCCGACAGGTATGACACAGTCTACTCTGGTGGAAATCTATCGACACAACTCGCAGACCAATCTCCTAGCCCAAATGAGAGTTGCGGAGTGCCGTTCTTAGAGACAGCTTGTCTCTCAAGGCGAACAGGCTGAAGAAATCGTTGCTAGGGTTAAAGCCGAAGAAGAAGGCAAGCAAAAGCAACCTATGCAACGTGATCCAGACCATGCTTCCCGATCAAAGGGGAAAGATACTCTGGCCATTGAAACTAATACTCGGTCGTCACCTGCCAAGCATGGTAAGACATCAGGTCAGCCAAGAACACCTAAGCAATACTCTTTCAAAGAGGATCATGTGGTCACTCTATTCAAACTGCTTCAAAAGAACAATAAATTAAAACTTCATGAGGTCAAGAGACCCAAAGAGGCGGGAAAGGTGGATGATCCCAACTACTGCCTCTACCACAGAATGCTGGGGCATCCAATGAAGAGATGCTACATCTTCAAGGATATCCTACAGGCTTTGGTTGATGCTAAAGTGCTCAAGTTAAAGCCGGAATAGAAGACTGTGACCACCAACATGATATCGGTTCAATTCGGGAAGTTTTCACCCATTACAACTCCAATCAGTGTTGTCCCTATCCCTAAGGGTGAGCTGCAATTGATAAACACTGATTTGTATGATCAGAAAGATAAATGGTTGGTACCCTTTACTGCTCCGAAAGGAGAGACAATGTGGGTTCATCTCGATTTACTTGATGACCAGTAATAGACAAGTGTGTCAGGAAAGGAGAAGAGAAACAAGGTTAAATCTTCCAATATGATTAGCCCCTCTCTAAACGAAGATGATACTCATCTAATCCCTCTTACTAATTCAGGAGAGGAGAAGATTGCTCTTGCAGCCGAACAAGAAGCAAATCCTGGATCTGGCACCAGGTCAGAAAGGACGTACTTAAAAAAGTACGACCAAACTGCTTAAGAAGCAGAGAAACAGGCTGAAGAGACTGGGGGTATCGTTCCCAAGAAGTCAGCCGATAAAGAGAAGCAAAAGGAAGTTCGCTATAATAAGAACCTTCTCCAAAAAAAAGCTGAGGGGTCAACCACTCCCTTCCGTTTCAACGTCCAAGCACAACTAGCCAATATTCCTGTCAGGATCATTCTTTATAAGCATCTGAAGCTATCCAAGTCCACAAAGAGAGCTCTGATTGAAGCTTTAACGGATACAGAGAGCTTCATCACACAAGTTCCTGTAGTTCCAGAAGCTACAGAAGAGCCTTTTTGTGCACGATGCCTGCAATCTGTAAAAAGTCTGCCCTGCATATCGTTCATGTAAGAAGATATGCAAATCAAACACAAGCATGATAGACCCTTGTACTATACAGGGTATATCGGGTCGTCTGAGGTCAACCGTGTCCAGGTCGACCTAGGATCCACGCTCAGCACCATGCCATACAGGATCATGCAATTCTTAGGGATTCCTCTGCATCGGCTGAGCTCCACGCAGACTACTATCTTTGGCTTCGACGCTAACAGCATGCGATCTATGGCCAAAATCAAACTCAAGTGCCAGATTAGAGATCTCAAGTTGGAGGTGATCTGCTACATCATAGTTGCACAACTCAAGTGCCAGATTAGAGATCTCAAGTTGGAGGTGATCTGCTACATCATAGTTGCACACACGTCCTACAATCTATTATTGGGACGACATTAGATTCATGCGATTCACATTGTTCCGTCTACACTCCATCAAGTGATAAAATATGCTGATGATGAAGGAGAGGTCAGAACCTTGATAGACGAAAGACAACCATTCATGGGTGTGGAGAACTACCACACTGACTCAATCTTCTACTTAGATTCCTAAGAACCAGAACCACCGAAAGATAATCTTGACAGTGGAAATGAAGCAGACATCGAGCCCGAGGAAGAGTGTTTGTGGAAATTAAATTTAAATGTAATGAGCCAAAATGAGCTCAACAATAACAATTGTCTCTTGTGAAGGCGAGTCGTACATTAATAAAATTTTTAATTTGGCTTACTTGTCTAATGTATCCTCCTCTGAATGTGTGAAAATAGGGATCGATACAGATACAGGTACAGATCCATGACATGTATTATATACCAAGGTATCACTTAATATGCTGTTCAAGTCATCCTTCATTACATTCAAAGAGATAGAAGACGCGCGGGAAGCTTTCTTCATTGTCCTAGCTAAGAAGAAAGGCCAAAAGCCAATCTATTTCGGGAAAATCAACTCTGAGTTATCAAATCAGAAAAGTTTAGAGGATGACCTCAAATTACCACAATTCCATCATTATGGGTCTAAGACCCTCCATATAATGAAGAATATGAGTTATGATTTTAATAAACATGAAGGTTTAAACTTCGAGAAAGGAAGATGAATATCAATTCGATCTTTCACTCTAAAAGGAAAACGTCTTGATTATTATAATAAAACTAAAAGGGGATTATGCTACGTTTCGGTGCCCCTTCTTTAGAAAATGAATCCGATGAATGTCTATATCAAGACCACTCATCCGAAACGTCATCATGGGACTCCGATGTTAACATTAGTGCAGTCTTCAAAGGTATGTCTGTAAACATGACTTCATCTAGTCATCTAGATGATGATGAAGAGGATGATAAAGAGTTGATTGAATCAACTAATGATCCTTGGATCAAATATCTTAATATTTTATGGGACATGCGCTTCGAACAATGCGAGCCACCCACAGAATATAAGGTGGTCAAAATAAATATGAGAGAAAAAATCAATCCCTAGCTAATCTTCATAGGCGAAAACTTATCATCGTCCGAGAAAGAAGACCTTGTATCTCTTATCAGAGAATATGTAGATGTCTTCGCTTGGAATTACGAAGACATGTCTGGTCTTGACCCAAAGGTAGTCATACATCGTCTCAACATCGATCCGGATACAAAACCCATTAAACAAAAACGAAGGTTTTGTCCGGCGGAGATCATGAAAGTAATTGAATCGAAAGTCAAAAAGCTTATCGATTCAGGTTTCGTCAGAGAGGAACAATATCCTGATTGGGTGACCAATATTATTCATGTGCCTAAGAAAAATGATAAGTTCAGAATTTGCATTGATTTTCGTGACCTAAATGTTGTATGTCTGAAAAACGAATTTTCTCTCCCAATCACAGATGTCACGATTGACAATACTTGTGGATATGAGAGGATGTCTTTTATGGATGAATTCTCAAGATATAATTAGATTAAAATGTACATTGAAGATGAAAAACACACGGCTTGTAGAACGCCACTAGGGGTGTACTGTTATTCAGTAATGCCCTTCGGACTGAAGAATGCTGGTGCAACCTATCAAACATGCCATGAGTACGATCTTTCATGAACACCTACGCAAGAATGTAGAGTGTTATGTGGATGCTATCGCGGTGAAAAGTCAAAAGAAAGGTGATCATCTTTCAAATCTGAAAATGATGTTCGACATCATACGAGCACATCAACTAAAGATGAATCCAACTAAATCTTTCATAGGGGTAGCTAGCGGTAAATTTCTCATATTTATAATCACATCTAAGGGGATTTCTCTTGACCCAAAAAAGGTTCGCGCTATCTAAGAAATGCAACCTCCGAAGAACATCAAAGAACTCAGAGGCTTACAAGACAGATTTGCTTATATTTAAAGATTCATATCAAAACTCTCAGGACGCTACCAGCCCTTCACCAATTGATGAAGAAAGAAGCCTCATTCGTTTGGGATGAAGACTATTAAAAGGCATTTGAGGAAATCAAGCAATACCTCATCCAACCGTCCGTTCTAGTGGCCCCAGTATCAGGAAAACCATTCCTGTTATATGTGAGAGTCATGAATCATTTTCTTGGAGTTTTGTTAGCTCAGAACAATAATCATGATCATGAACAAGCAATCTACTACTTCAGCAGAACCATGATTAGAGCTGAACACCGGTACAATCCAGTAGGAAAAGAATGCCTAGCCTTAGTATTCGTTGTCCAGAAAATGCGACACTACCTGGTGGGACAATTGATTTACGTCATTTCTAAAGTAAATCCTTTGAGAGTACTCATGACAAGACATTCTTCATTGAACTGCCGCTTCGCAAAATGGGTGATACTTCTATCGCAATATACAATGCGATTCATGCCTCAGAGAGCTATCAAAGGTTAAGCCATAGTCGATTTCTTAGCTAACCATCTAATATCAGATTCTTCAAAATTTTATGAATGTCTGCCAGATGAGATTGCAGAAGCTTGCATGACTCAAGAATTCACGCAAGTATGGAAATTGTTCTTCGACGGTGTGTCTAGAGCAAGACCCGATGGAAGAATCATAGTTGCTGTGGGGGTGGTACTCGTATCCCTAACTGATTATGTGATCCCAAGAGGATTTTTCTTAACAGAGCCATGTACCAACAATATAGCAGAGTATAATGCTTTGCTCTTAGGGATGCAGTTAGCCAAGGAACTCAACATCTGACATCTAGAGGCCTACGGTGACTCAACTTATCGTAAATCAAGTTCGAGGAGAATATAAAGTGCGCAATGAAGATTTGCTCCCATACCACTTTGCGGCATTAAAGTTAGTCCAAAAGTTTAAAGGCTTCTTTATCAGATACGTTTCGCACCAACAAAATGCATATGCAGATGCTTTAGCCTCACTGGCAGTTTCACTACCATTACTACCGAAGGCAGGAGCAAAATATTCGTCGCAAGTCGGGACTTATATCACCCAAAGTTCCCTCTAGAAGATTACTCAGAAAGGACAATAGCAGAGATTGTCTGTGAAACTTTTATCGATCTCAAACTGAGGGACTAGAGATTCTAGTATACCGATTATGTCTTGTACGGCATACTATCCGACGATCCCAAAGAAGCGGCTGCAGCCAAACGGAAAGACCTTCGATTCTACTACAATGCGGCTTCTCGAACGTTATATCGAAAATCACATGATAAAGCTTTGCTTCGATTCCCTTCCAGAAAAGAAGCGCAAAAAGCTCTTAAAAAAATCCACGATGGAAGATGTGGAGCTCATCAACCTGAACCCAAATTACGGGACCGACTCCATAGACTTGGCTATTATTAGCCAAATGATGGTAGACGCCATCGTTTATGCTAAACGATGTCATGCATGTCAAATCCATGGTGACTTCATCCATCAAGCACCAGGGAATCTGCATCCAACATCTTCATCTTGAACATTCGAGATGTTAAGAATGGATATCGTTGGACTCATCTTCCCACCAACATCCAAAGGACATCGGTTTATCTTGACAGTAACTGATTACTTTTTCAAGTAAGCTGAAGCAATACTTTTGAAAAAAATCAAGACTTCAAACGTGATCAAATTCAATAAATATCACGTCATCTACCGTTTTGACATACTAAGACGAATAGTCTACGATAATGGAACTCAATTCGTCGGCCACGACTTTCAGAGATTCTGTAACAAGTTCAGAATTCAAAATGTCGCATCAATGACATATTATCCGCCAGCTAATGACCTTACAGAAGCTTTTAATAAAACCATTGTGAAGCCTCTTAAAAAGTTTGTCTCTAAAAGTTGACGTGACTAGGACGAAAAACTTGACGAATGTCTATAGGCTTATCGCACAATGGTAAGAATCCCGACAAAAGCTACACCCTTTTCTTTAGTTTATGGATGCGAAGCCGTAATACCCTTAGAAATTTAGATCCCATCCCTAAGAGTCACTCTTACAACCGGGATGATTGATGAAGAACAACATCGACTACGCCTCCAAAAACTAGAAGCGTTAGACGATAAGCGACTTCAAGCCCAACAACAGATCGAGTAATACCAAGCTCGAATATCAAAAGCCTACAACAAAATGGTCAAAGAAATGATCTTTAAGAAAGGCGACATTGTCTTTAGCAGTCAGGCGACCTATGGTCATGACACATATGACAAGGAAAATTCAATCTTAAATGAGAATGACCCTTTGTAGTAGAGTCAGTCTACTCAAACGAAGCTTACCGTCTTATTAACCAGAATTGCGATAGACTTATGATGCCAATTAACGGGAGATATCTAAAAAAGTATTACCCTTAAAAGATCATAAAATTCCCTTCTTCCCCTGCTAAGTCTTAGTTAGGACTGGGGGTCGGTTATTCGTTAAAAAATTATGAAACTCCCCTCTTCCCCTGCTAAGTTAGTTAAGGCTGGGGTCAGTTATTCGTCTTTTTTCTAACAGAGTAATGAATCATTAACGCTGTCATGTTAACTGTTAGAATTAGTTCTTGGGTTATCGGGTTAGGGCCCATTAACCCATTACCCATATGTAACCCTATATATACCCATGGAGATGAATGAAATGGTATACTCTCTGATTTTCTCACTCTCAACATGGTATCAGAGAGGTTTCCAAAACCCTAACCCTACTGCCTCCAAAACCCTAGCCGCCACACTCTAAAAAAAAAAAACGCCCTGCTTTTCTAACGAAACGCCTGACCCTTACCTTTGGCGATTCTTCCTCCTCGTCAGATACGTTTGCTTCGTCCTTGGTCTCTTCGCCGAGCCGTCGCTGCCAGATCGATCGGCTTCTGCTCGTCGCGCGCGTTCACCTCCATTCGGCTCCAAACACCTGCCTTATAGAACTCCGCCGCCCGCCTCGGCTTCTGCGCCGCGCAGCCGTTCACCTGAGGCTTCGTCGTCGTGAAGCCCTCACAGTCGCCGTCGCTTGCTGCTCCATTATCCTCGCCATGGCAGGAAAAGGAAGGAGAGAGAATAAAACCCTAACTAGAAAGAGAATGAAAGAGGCTCGGAGGAGGAGATTGCTGTGAGAGGCTCGTCATCGTCTTCGGAAGCTTGTCTGTCCGCCGACGCCAGATCTCCTTACGAGATCTCCTGTTCAGCCTCACGAATTTACTTGGGCTTGGTTTGGCGCCTGCGGGCTCTGTTTTGTTGTGGCTCTTTAATTTATTTTGTGGTGGACTGCTTGTAATTTTAGTTGCCCTTTCTTTGTGGGCCTTCTTTTGCGTAGAGTCCTGTATGCTTGTCTGAGCTTGCCATGAAGAGTCTATAAAACTATTATATATATATATATATATTATAATATATAATATATATATATATAATATATATAATATATATATTATATATATATTATATATATATATAGTATATATATATATATATAAAAACTTCTGGTTAAATGATTAACCTTCGGATTCTAACCTTCGGGTTTATGAACACTAACCTTCGGGTTCCTACACACTAACCTTCGGGTTCCATTCTAACCTTCGGGTTTCTGCTTTCAACCTTCGGGTTTTATACTAGAAGATTGTGATCCTCCTGTTCCTGTACTATCCTGTTCTGTAACAATGACAAGATCTGACATCTCTTCTGCTACATTTACTATCCCTACTACTGCTGATATTTCTGCTCCCAAAGTTGTATTGGGAACCACTGTGAAGTTAAATGGCACAAACTATCTTCTTTGAGCTCAGGCCTTTCGCATTTTCATTGGAGCTCAGAACAAATTAGCTCATCTTCTGGCACCTCCTCCTGCTTCTACTTATCCTACGTATACCATATGGATCTCTGCTGACTGCTGTGTAATGACTTGGCTCCTTAATAGCATGGAAGCCCAGATCAGTAGCAGTGTCATGTTCTCGAACACTGCTAAGGAAATGTGGGATAATTTAAAAATTATGTACGGGAATGAGAAAAATGCATCCCGTGTATTCGAATGGTATCCCTTCAACAGGGCGATCGCTCTGTACCTGAATATTTTGGTGAGCTAAAAAGTCTGACCGATGAATTAGAAATGCATCAGCCCGTCGTTACAGATGCCGCGACACTGTTAGGATATCGTAGGGACCTTGCTGTCTCTAAGTTCTTGTCTGGTCTGAGTCCCACCTTGCAATCTCAGATACGGGGCCAAATACTAGGGGGAGATACTATCCCCTCATTGACTGCTACTTTCTCTAAAGCTATGCAAGTAACTACTGGAGTAACTACTGCTTCTACACCGTCCGCTCCATCACTTGATCAGTCTGCTGTGTTCTTCGACCGTGACATAGGTCGTGGTCATGATCAAGGACGTGGCCGTAACACAGGGGGAGGACGTGGCACCTTTGGTGGCAGACATGTTGACTTTGGTAAGAATCCTCATCAGTGCATACATTGTGGACGGACTAATCACATCTCTGAGAAGTGTTAGGAGAAGTTTGGTCGACCTGCATGGACCAAGATTGCTGATACTACACCTACCTCTGTTGCTCCTACTACTACTCTCTCCACTATTCAGATTTCTCAAGCTGAGTATGACCTGTTGCGTCAACTCGATCTCTCTCAGAACAATTATTCTGTTACTCATGCATCCTCTTTAGGTATGGATGCCTACATTGCCTCTCCTCATACACCATGGGTATTAAATTCTGGCGCTTCTCATATGACGGGTCTTAAGGATCACTTTATTTCCTTAAACCTTTCTGACAAGTTTCCATTGGTCCGGATCGCTGATGGGACATACTCTCCAGTTCTTGGTGATAGAGTAGTTCATGCTACTTCATCGCTTACTCTTACTGATGTTTTATATCTTCCCAAATTTCCTGTTAGTTTACTTTCCATCAGTCAATTCACAAAACACAATTGCAAAGTCACATGTTTCCCTTCTCATTGTGTTTTTCAGAACCTAGCAATTGGAATGACGATTGGTTCGGGGCATGAGAGAAGAGGCATGTACTATTTGGATGACAATATGCCTGATACTGGTCTTGTTGCAAATAAGTCTGATAATCCTTTATTATGGCATCAACGACTTGGTCATCCCTCGTTATCGAAGCTTAGGTCTGTCATTTCTATCTAGTCTTCTATTTTTTCTTTAGGTTATGAGTCTTGTGAACTGGATAAGCACCATCGTGCTACTTATCCAAATCGTATTGATAAACGCAGCAGTTCTGCATTCGAGTTAGTCCATTCTGATGTTTGGGGTCCATGTCGTATACCTTCCGTGAACGGTTACAGATATTTTCTTATCTTTATTGATGACTTCTCTCGCATGACTTGGCTTTATCTTTTAAAAGAGAGATCTGAGGTTTCCACCATTTTTGAAATATTTTATAAAGAAATCAATTCGTATCCTTCGTACCGATAATGCTTTGGAATACACGAAACATGACCTCTCTCGTTTTGTGCAAATATTGGTATTATCCACCAAACATCATGTTCTCACTCTTCACAACAAAATGGAGTTGCTGAAAGGAAGCATAAACACATTTTAGACGTTGCTAGAACCTTGATGGTACATATGAATGTACCAAAGTATTTGTGGTCTGATGCAGTCCTCAGTGCATGTTTCCTGATCAATAGGATGCCCTCTCCTGTTCTTGATGGTAAAGTACCATTCACCTGTCTTTATCCTGACAAAAGGCCTTTTCCTGTGGTTCCTCGAGTTTTTGGTTGTACTTGTTTTGTTCAGGATTTGTCTCCCGGACTGGATAAACTATCTCCACGGTCTAATAAGTGTCTTTGTAGGCTACTCGCGTACTCAAAAAGGGTATCAATGTTATAATCCATCTACCAAGAAATATTTTGTGTCTGCCGATGTAACCTTTTTTGAGTCGGTTCCATACTTCTCCTTGATTGGTTCACCCCTAACTGTCAGTTCATCTGTGCCTCTTTCGTCTATTGCTCCTACTGTTGTTCCACTACCTGTTTCGATTCCTTCTGCTGATGGATCTTCTCCAGGATTACAAAATGCTTCCACTATGCCATCTGCACCACCACCTCTACTGTCGTATTATCGTCGTTCAAAAGTTCTTATCCCTCTCTCTGCTCCAGCCGAACATTCATCTCCCGTTGCAGGTCTGCCTCTTTCTACTCCTTCTGATCTCGATATTCCAATTGCTCATCGAAAAGGTAAACGGTCTTGTACTAATCATTCTATATCTGATTTTGTTTCCTATGACCGTCTTATCCCTCTTCTCGTCAGTTTGCTTTATCCTTGTCCTCTATATCTCTACCCAGGTCATATGAGGAGGTCGTATTAGATCCTGCTTGGAAACATGTCATGGATGAGGAGATGGATGCACTTGTTTCTAGAGGGACTTGAGATCTTGTATCTTCTCCCACGAGTGCTACTGTAGTTGGCTGTCGGTGGGTTTATACCTTAAAGTATCGTACCGATGGTTCAATTGATCGTTACAAAGCTCGTCTTGTTGCTAAGGGATATACTCAAACCTATGGGATCGATTATCTTGAGACGTTCTCTCCCGTAGCCCGTCTCAATTTCATCGCCTACTTTTCTCTATGGCTGTTAATCTGGACTGGACAATATTTTAGCTGGATGTTAAAAATACCTTTCTGTATGGTGACTTGCAGAAGGAAGTCTATATGGAGCAACCTCTAGGGTATGTTGCTCAGGGGGAGACTACGGTCTGCAAGCTTAAAAGAAGTCTATATGGAGCAACCTCTAGGGTATGTTGCTCAGGGGGAGACTACGGTCTGCAAGCTTAAAAAGGTAATTTATGGTCTCAAACAGAGTCTACGGGCATGGTTTGAGAACTTTAGTACTGCTATATCTGATGTCGGTTTCAAACGATGTCAGTCTGATCACTCCGTCTTTATCCGACGTACTACATCTGGTCTGGTGATTCTGACAGTATATGTTGATAACATCCTGCTAACTGGGAGTGACCTTATTGCCATAGCAGAGTAAGGAGTACCTTTCACGTCACTTTATGATCAAAGATATGGGGAAACCCAAATACTTTCCTGGGATTAAGATTGCATATCAAAAGGACCGTTTACTTCTATCTCAAAGGAAATATGTATTGGATCTTTTAGAAGAAATAGGTCTTTTGGGGTGTAAGCCAGCAAACACTCCCATGGAAGTGAATGTGGACTTGTGACGTGATAATAGTCCTCTCCTAGATGATGCATGCCGATATAGAAGATTGATTGGCAAGTTGATCTATCTTATTGTGACCAGACCTGATATCACCTTTGCAGTGGGAGTATTGAGCAGGTTTATGCATATACCTAGAGAGGTTCACTGGACTGCCGCTCTAAGAATTTTGGCTTATGTTAAAAGCTATCCGGGATAAGGATTACTGTATAAGAAACATGGACATTTACACATCTCTGCCTATTCTGATGCTGGGTATGCAGGAGATATAGGAGATAGAAAGTCTACTTCTGGATTTTGTACCTTTATTGGAGGAAATCTGGTTACTTGGAGGAGCAAAAAACAAGATGTAGTATCTCGATCTAGTGCAGAAGCAGATACAGAGCTATGGCTCATACTGTTTGTGAGATGATATGGCTACAGAAGCTGCTGACCGAGCTTGGTTTCTCGCAGCCTGGATGATCGAGCTTGGCTTTTCACAGCCTGGATCTATGCCTATGCATTGTGATAATCAATCTGCCACATTGCAAAGAATCCAGTGTTTCATGAGAGAACTAAGCACATTGAAGTTGATTGTAATCATTGTTTTAAATATCCCCGACATGACCCGATATATCCCCCGATATATCCTTTTACAGGGCTTGCCGCAACCGATATGGTCTTTAAATATCCTTTACCGCTTTTTGGCTATTTTGAGTAATAAATTCCCGATATGACCGATATATTAGCCGATATGTAGACCAATATATCTTTTTATATAGCTTGTTACAAAATAATATATACCGTGTTTGGAATTTTTGGACGGGATATCAAGATTTCCCCATTATATCAAATGATATTTTGTCCTAAAAAAAGCAGATCGAATGTTGCAACGTTGCTTTGCACTTTTGTTTGTTTTAGAAGGTTGATTAGTGATCCTAAACATATATTATTCATATTTTGTATGCTTAAATTTCATTACATATGTTGAGATTACATTTTAATGCATTATACTATGTAAGCAAACATTCATTATAGCATTCTGATATTTACCACATATCCCCGATATTTCCCCGATATCCGCAATCCGATATGAATTTTGGTCATCCGATATTTCCCTGATATCCGATATTTAAAACCTTGTTAGAAAGGTTAGTCAATTCTTCCATGACATTAACAGTCAGTAATCCTTTTACATAAACGAATAAATGATTATATTTGTGAAAGGTTCTTTCAAGTTCAACGTGCACCACCACCAAAACTAACTTATCAACCATCTTCAATAGGGTGATAAATCCATAAAAATCTTGTTCAAATCGTAAGTGTAAAAAATTATTAAGTTAACACTGCACATCTGATGATAAAACTAACTTATCAACCCTTTTCAATAGGGTGATAAGTCTACAAAAATCTTATTCAAATCACAAGTGTAAAAAATCATCAAGTTAACCCTACAACTCTGATGATAAAACTAACTTATCAACCCTCTTCAATAGGGTGATAAATCCATAAAAAAATGTTCAAATCAAAAGTTCAAAAAAAATCATCAAGTTAACCCTACACTTCTGATGATAAAACTAACTTATCAACACTCTTCAATAGGATGATGAGTCCAAAAAAAATATTGTTCAAATCATAAGTGTAAAAAATCATCAAGTTAAGCCTACATCTCTGATGATAAAACCAACTTATCAACACTCTTCAATAGGGTGATAAGTCTACAAAAAAAATCTTGTTCAAATCACAAGTGTAAAAAATCATCAAGTTAACACTACACCTCTAATGATAAAACCAACTAATCAACACTCTTCAATAGAGTGACAAGTCTATAAAAATCTTGTTCAAATCACAAGTACAAAAGGCATGCCAAGTTAACACTACATCTCTGGCACCCTCAACTATTTTCGTTGTTTCAAGTTAAAGCATAGCACAGAAAGAGATAAGGAAAACCAAAATATTATCACTTTTTATTCAAAATACTAAAGAGTGATACAAAATTACTATTTTGTTCTTATCAAAAGAACGATACATAATTAAGCTTCCAGACCCATCAGTTTAACGGATGCAAGGCGAGACCTGATGTCCAAAAACTTTTTCTCGTGTGCTACATGTGTCGTTTCCGCAGCTCGTCTTCTAAGCTCCTCTTCACTCGGCGACGCAGCAGCAACCTCCTTCTTGATTTCATTAAGAATTTGTATCTCCTTGTAGTGCTGTTCAAAGACTTCTATACTCTTGAGAGAAAGTCCCTTCACAACGACTTCTTCCTCGGCAAGTTGGACTTCTCTCTGAGGTAAGGCCTCTTGCAGTTGGGCGATAACCTATTTCGTCTGAGCAATGAAGTCTTGAGAAGTCCGCATGGCAGCGACGAAAGTGGCCAACTCCGATTGTATTTGATCGTGCTGCTCTTGCAAAGATGCGATGTGTGCTTCCTTTTCAGCTAGATTTTTCTGAACGACTTCTTGTTGATGTGCTATTTCAACTTGTATGTCAGCAAAAGCCAGTTCGGTCTATGCATCAAGATCAACACGTTTAAGGTCCTGCAAAGCTCTTAGATCCTCCTCTAGACGAGAGATGCCTTCTGTACAACGCTCATACACTAAGCGTCACCCAGACACCTGATGTTGTTCATGTAGTTTATCAAGAAAGGCCTGAAAGCTTCAAAAGTACATTGCCCAACACTGACAATACTGATAGTCCGCTCCATCGCACGTTCTAGCTACTCAATGAATTCTTTGAGCAAGTCTGGAATAACCACCGAGCTCAGAGAAATAGCTAGAGATGACGCTAAGACACCCAAAATTATAGGGCTCAATGGAAGATTCGTAGACGGTCTTACTAGAGCTGAGCTTGAAGCACCTGTGTCCTGCACTTGTCCTTCTAAAAGGACTGGAGAAAGCATAAGAGGAAGTGGCTGCTCTGGTGGGGAGTTGTTGTCACTCTGATCTCTTCAGTTGTCGGTGCTCCTGCATATGAAAATATCATAATATAGAAGAAAAACACATCAAACTTTAAAATGAACAACACTTACCTTCGGAAAAAATAGCGACATGGGTGGACCATTTACCAAAAGTTACCGCCATTTGTTCATCAGCAGAGTCGTCAAGAAAGGAAACTCCACATGAGAGCTTTCATCTTCTTGCACCACAAAAGGTTGAGGCGAGCGCATGACAATCATTGATTTAGGAGCTAATCTTGTTGTTGGACTAGGCCTCATAGCTCCCATTATTAGCATATTATTGCTGAAGGAGGAGATTGACGTTCTTCAAGATCATCGAGTCCGGCCACCATAGGCTCTGGCTCAGTGGGCCCAAATGGAAGTCTGACAAAGATACTTCCAGCGTCCTAAGCTCGAATGGATTTAGGCTCTGCTTCCTCTTGTATTGCCTCTGTGATTTGAGGTATGACACCTGCGGTGATGGTGAGCTCAACTTCAGAGGTCGGGCCCGGAGCCGTCACATCAATAGGTTCCATCACCTGTTCATGTGGAGAAGCAGCAGATTCTGCATCCCAGTAGTTGATTCATCCTCTCCTTTTGTTAGATGATAAGAGGAAGTAGCGCCCACTAATGCAGGACCGATCAAGCGAAGTCCTCTCTGATGAGAAATGCCCGTAACAGATGACTCCTCATCCTCCTCCATGTGCATAACCAGGGCAGACTCAAAAGCTTACTGCAGCAACTTGACCCCCCTGCTGAGCCTTAGAGGTTGGGGACTCGACCGATAATTTTCGACGAGTCCGCTTGCCAGGACGACTCGTATCTCCTTCAGGAAGAGCTCGCTTCCCTATCGCCCTCTCTTCTCTAGTCTCCTCTGCTTCGGCTCCTTCATCCCTGGGCGCCGCTTGTTCACAGGACAAATATTCATCTATCCCTTTTAGGCGAGTCATCTTAGAGTCACTCTTTGATTCATACATCTTTCTAATCTCCTTCAAACAAGAGGTGTACATTTTATACTCGGGGATTCGAGATGCGGCATGATATCACATACAGAAACTCAAAGCAGCATATGTGTTGGGTGTCTTGCGAGGCAGCTTAAAAGTTGATCTAGTACAACCCGCCACAGAATAATACCACACCCTGGCTCCATAAAGATTTTCGATAAGTGCAAGCCGAGGGTTAGGATTCTCGATGTATAACTAGTCGTACCCGAACTATTGGGAGAATCGGATAAGTGCAAGCCGAGGGTTAGGATTCTCGATGTATAACTAGTCGTACCCGAACTATTGGGAGAATCGAAAGGGTTGGTAAGGCTCAATAAAACGCTTCCCACTTTGCCGGAATACAAGATAGCCCGGTCGAATGTTGAGGAGCTAATGGAAGACACATCCATTTAGATTTGTAAATGTGTTGCGGCCCTTCACGTCCTGATATATTTCTTCATATCTGCCGCCATCAAAGTCGAGGAAGCAACAAAAAACATGGTAATTGATGTCCCTCGACAAGATTCTCCGGACAAGCACTAAGTACTAACCCTCCCACTTGGCAGCCTCAAGCCGCCGAATGAGAGGAATAAAAGCTCTATCAGATGAAGGGACTATCGTCATCAGCGAGGGGCAATGTAGGACAAACCAAGACACCAAATAGGTGTAAGGCATTAGCACGCGTGGATTGGGAGTCTTCCCCTTCTTCGTCCCATCCGAGCCCGTCACTTTTACCATGAGGAACTCGGTGGTCAACTCTTGCAAACCGCTCTGCAGACAACACACCATTGCAGAGAGGAGATTCATCGGTCTCCCATGAGCTAGGAGAACTGTAGGGTACAAAACTTCGGTCGTGATGGATTCGATTGGCTTTGTAGGCACCACACATCCTTCAACCATAACATCAAGAATCCGGCAAGTAGGGCCATATTGGAAATAGAGATCTGGGCCTGGTAGTGAAAACTTTCGAACTCAGTGAATGGAGGAAAAACATCCTCCTTAGCCTCGTTGATATAATGAGCAGTAGTAGCATCAATACGAGCTTTGATGTCATCTAGAGTATTCACAGCAAGACGGGTCACTTCGACATCCTTTTAGTTCAGATTCTGAAATAAATAGTTTGCCCAAGACACTTGCTAGACACCGCCCCCACGTAGTCCTATCAACTGAGCACAAATATGGTAGTGACACATCACTTTCCAGAAAGTCTCATAGATCACCGGATTTGTCGCCTTTAAGATAGTAAGTTCTTCAGTCCCTAGAATAAATTCCTCATACGATGACTCCCCAAATAGCAAACCAAAGACTTCATGCATCTCATGCAGTGCAAAGCCTAACTTCCCGACAGGTGTAAAGAACGTACATGTCTTTGGATTATAACACTCCAGCATGGCTAAAAGATTATAGTGGCCCAGCACAATCCCATATCGAGTAGCCAACACTAGAGTCTCAATGCCAGAATTGGTAAGTGCCTCTCTCAGTTCCTCCAAGACGAAATTTACCATGCGAGCCCATCATCCCCCATCTGCGAAATACACCCATCCAGGAGCTCTAAAATCTTGTGCGGGGAACTCACCGTTGGCCGTCATAAAGTTTCTGATAAAGACGTTCGCCAAATTGGCAGTCTTGCTAGCTAGATATTCCGGGTGGAACAGATCGGGTTTCAAAGCCACCAACTGTCGACTATAACCTACCGGGCGAACACCTTGATAAGTAAAAGATCGATGGGTACTCAATCTTGCTCTTTAACAAGATCCCACTGGATATACCCGGGGATAGAAGCACACTAGAAATAGGATAGGGGGTACATCCGCTCCATCTTGGGTAGGAAGAAGAAGCGATCACCAATCTTCCATAGCCACTTGTAGTTCCCATCATACATAAGCTCTGTATTGACGTTTACAGAATCATCACCAATCTTCCATAGCCACTTGTAGTTCCCATCATACATAAGCTCTGTATTGACGTTTACAGAATCTCCGAACAACAAGGTCGGCTTCTTTAAAACTCTTCTGTCAACGGTCTCAAGTTTAGCATCCGTGACCATAGCCCTAAGAGTCAGCGAACTCACGCGAGTAATGTTTTCTGCACGCTCCTTGTATTGACCCTTGAAGACGGGAAGTTCCCGGTGCAGATTGAACGTCACAGCATTGTTCACACCCCCTTCATGGCCAAAGTGATGATGAAAAGAGAGGGGCTCGTTGGAATAGCACACTGCATAGAGAAAGACAACAGTTAGAATCTGAAAAGCAGATAAAAAAGTCTAAAAGACTTAATCAATGAGTGACCCTCACGTTTAAACGCCAACATTCAGAAGGCGACCCTCGCATCTAACCAAGGATCATCATTCAGTACGAGGATCATTATTCAGAACGCGACCCTTCACACGAGGATCGTTGTTCGAAGCACGAGTCTCGCGTTGAACGTGAAGAAACTTGTTAAACAAGTTTAAGGTCGAAGCCCTTACTGCTAATAAGCGGAGTGTCAGCGGCGGTGCCGCCGGGTTAGCCTCGGCCGACGGCGCGCTCAAAGAGGCTCCGACGGCCTTCTTAGATCTGGAAGAACCCTTTGGTGGCGCCATGGGTTTCGTCGATGGTGAGGAAGAGCAAAAGATCGCCGGAGAAGAACGAGATTTCTTGTTGAAGAAGAAAGAGTCAGTTTTACTCTTCTTTGACCCGAGGGTCTATTTATAGACAGCTAAGCTGTCATGATTAGGACGGGATTCTAGGAAAGAATCCCGCCCAAACACGATCCTCGCGTTCATCAAAGTCCGTTCGACTTCTATCAAAATGTGAGGGTCACCACCGCATTCCAAAAGCTAAACGCGAAAGTTACCCCCGCATTCCAAAAGCTAAACTTTAGGTTCACCCCCGCGTTCCAAAAGCTAAATGTGAGGTCCACCCTCGCGTTTCAAAAATTGAACGCGAAGTTCACCCCCGCGTTCCGCGAGGTTCATCCCAGTGTTCCAAAGATTAAATGCGACCATTGAAATCCGATGATGTTTTTCGTAGTAGTCCAAGAGATTGGTTCACTTTTGGGCATGCTATGTTTGCTTTGCTCTTCTTTTTTGGACACATTTGGCAGCATTTGCAAAATCAGAACTCGAGTCTTGCGTGTCAAATCTCTTCAACCATATTCATGGTACCTTCGAGACAGATGCAGTGAGCAATTCCGTTGTGACAAAGAATCAACAGTACACTGTTCCAAGATTAGACTGAATCGAGATCCAAAGTATTTCGAAAATTTAGTTAAGTACGAATTTTTAAAAACTTTAGAGGGGGTTCTGTAGGCTGTCTAAAAATTACTACAGATAGTTCCTCGCAAAACACTGACGATAAAAGTTACAATCTGACAACTTCCACGACAATAGATGAGTTACAATTTGACGACTCTCACATCTTCAGAAGATAGAGTACAAGGGTTGCAAGATGACAACCTTTGTATTCTGAGAAAACTTGATGCAGAGGTGATACAGAGATTACAAATTGACGATCTTTGCGTCTCCGAAGCAAAATACGACCCTTGCGTTTCAACAGCTAAACACGGAGGTCGACCCTCGCGTTTCAACAGCCAAACACAGAGGTCGATCCTTACGTATTGACGTCAGAAAGCGTACTTCGCGTTTGACTGTTTCAAATCACTTGAACGGTTTAAAAACTGTCCTCTGCTTAATGGGATGATTAAGCTCCCATTATGGAGCAATTTAAGGGGTCAGTTATACCCCCTTAAACCCTATAAATAGCTGGTTTTACAACTGAAAAAAAGGAAGGAGGAGGAGGGGAATTGGATCTTGAATTCTAAAGATCAAGAGATCGGCTTTTTCGCTAAATGGATCGGATTTCCTTTGCTGAAATCAACTCTTTCTAAGAGTTCCTAACTCGGCCAGAGTTCAAAGCTTGCTTAGCAAGTTCTTCCTTATGTTAGAATCGGAAGCGAAGACCGAAGTTCCATGAAGCAAAGTGTTCGGATCGTCAACGGGATACAAGACTCAAACTCTTATCGCCACCAAGAAAGACTCAGTATTAAACAAAGGGAAGGATGTTTGTTGATCTTTCTCTCTTTTGTAATCGGGAATCCGATAATAGGATTGTAATAGCCTTTGTCTAAGTCAGTTAGAGTGGTCTTTACATTTTTGAGAATTGTAATTTCTTTGTCTAAGTCAGTCAGAGAGATTTTACAATTTTCAATTCTCATTATATTTCCTTTAAATTTTCCGACCAACAACATCAGTTTGTTTTCATGATGACATTTCTGAGGGTCTATCCAATAGTTTATATCTAACATTATCGGTTAATTGGAGCTATCTTGTGGCTGTTGCAGGCCATCTTTTTAGCTTCAGATTGCAACCCTCGGTCACTGACAAAGCATATACCAAACCTGGCATCCTCAAGAAATGCCCCCCTAATCTCCATCAAAGATAACAAAGGAGGGTCCATAAGGTTAGGTGAATTGGTGAGCCTAAAAACAGCTGTGGCTATTGGAATAAAGCAGAGGTCAAGTTTTAAACTAAATTTTGTTCATATTCTAATAGAGTTGGTTTCTTTAGTTTACGTCTATTTTGTTTGCTATTATGCAGGTCAGAGGAAGCAGTATCAACACGACAGTAAATGAACATATCTGATGCCCTTTCTTAGTGTAGTGGGGGAGGTCACTTGTCCACTGTGTAGCTGGAGTAATTTATCAGAGTTTGACTATTTATCACAATTTGATTTTTGGACAGGTAAGATGTCTAACTTATTAACTTTGAAAAGAAAACATAGTCGAGCTAGTTGCTTTTGTTGTATGTTATATATGTTCACTGGTTACTTTGAATATTGAGGGTTGGCTAATGTGATTGTTTTTACTGTGGTATTTTAAGACTTTTACAAATTAATCTTCTGGGTTGTTAGGTTGCTTGCAACTTTAATTTCGATGCAACTGCTCCTGTATTAGTTGCAATTTGTAGAAGTCTTGTTTATGTTCAAAATTCAGCAAGTTGAAATTGCAATTGGGTGAAATTTTGGCAGTTATACCCCCTCCATGAAATTTCTTTTTAACTATTTTACCTTCAGATGGACTCACTAATTTGTCATCATTTTCTCTTTCTAGGAGTCATCAGATAAGGGCTAGATTTAACGTCCAACGTTGCATATCACATATCACATATCAACGCATTCCATTGTAGACATGAGTTATTTAAAGAAACATAAATGAAAACAAAACTTAACCTGATAAAGTTGTCAGTGCAAAATGATGTTCACTATGAAGTAGAACTAGAGTGAAGTGCTACTAAAGAGGCAGAAACCCTATCCTCAAAATTCATCTGAGCCTCATGGCTCCCTTTCTCTACGATCATACCATTCTTAACTGCAGCAATAGTGTCAGCACCTCTGATTGTAGACAGTCGATGAGCAATGACTATTGTGGTTCTATTGACCATAACTCGATCTAGAGCATCTTGAACTATTCTTTCAGATTCAGCACCAATTGCACTACTTGCTTCATCAAGTAGCAAAATCTTGGGTTCCTTTATGATGAAATATGCAATTCCTACACGTTGCTTCTGACTACCCAATAACTGAATCCCTCGCGCTCCAACCATTGTGTCATTACCCTGTATTTCCCAAAAATAAAATTTAAAAAAAAGTTCAAGAACAGATATTAGAGTATATGCCAAGGGGTGTATTTTGATCAAGGTGTCAATACCTATCTATACATTAGCAGCTCATATAATCCTTGTTAAATGTTAGAGTGAGTTGTGCCCTTATAGTGTACACTAATATTGAGGGTAAATGATTTTATCACTTTTTGTTTTTTTTTGTTTTTTGCTTTTACATATATTGTTAGGGTTGGACAGGCCTCTTTTTCCAACGTGGGACTAAATTTCACCTCATGCTTATATTTTAAATCAAACTCACATTTAACTGAATGGATACGATACACTACTTTCCCTTGACCTCCTAAATGAACAGTTTTTTTATCTATTTAGCTTCTTGTAGTTTATGTATTAACTTGTGTTTGATGGGAAACATCATTTTCCTATATCTAGAGTTGTTTCTTTAAATCCCTATTGATGAAACAGAAGAAGTTTAACCTGCCATTATTCTTAAAAAAAGTCACGAGAAATTTAACCTACCATTATTCTTCAAAAAATTGTTTTGATTCAGTTTCAAATTGCTTATACATATAGATAGAATTTAGACTAGCAATAATTTTTAGCACTACCTCATGGATCAGGGACTCAGGACCGACATATGTCAGATCATAAGCCTATTTTGACAAATGATTGAATTCAACTGACAAAATTATAGACTATATATCTACTTATAAGCATCCTATTTATTCTATAGTGTTGGGGAGAGATCTGCCCTTTGGGATATAAATGGACATTAAACAGAGATTGGAACCAAATTAACCCCGAATTTTGAGGTATTGGGTATCGACTCCGACATAAGGCTAGAAACTAGAAGACATATGAAATTTAGACTAGCATTAACTTTAGCCATAATTGTTGAATCAAGAACCAACCTGCTGCAAACTGCATATGAACTTGTCCGCGTTTGCTGACTCAGCAGCAGCAACAATTTCTGCCTCGGTACCCTCTCCTTCCTTTCCATAGGCAGTCTTGGCTCGAAGAGTGTCATTGAACAATGTTGGTTTTTGGCTCACAAGGCACATTTGCTGCCTCAACTACTTCACCTGGAACTTTGATATCTCAATCCCATCTTTTGATATATTACCCAAATCGGGATCATAAAATCTCTGTGGCAATTGTAGTGCAGTTGATTTCCCGCTTCCGTTCTCCCCCTCCCCCCCACCCCCCCAATGCAACAGTCTGAAATAGTGATTGAGAATAGGATTTGTAGGGCTATGTGTAATTTGAAATAGCAGATTCAGAACGATAAAGTTCATTAATGCATTTCCTGTCTTACTAATCACTTAAACGAGTCTTATTTTAGGAACAATCAGGAAATTTTAAAATTACATAAGGTATCTAACCTTTCCAGATTGAATTGACAAGCTAGGTCTTGGAAGATCTGAATATCTGGCGTTGTGGGGTACTTGAAACTGATGTGCCAAAAACTAAATGTTTCCTTTTATAGTTTCTAATTTCATTCCAGAATCGTCACTAGAATATCTGCTGGACTTTTGGTCAAGAACTGCAAATATAGAACTGCAGCTGTTTTCGCTTTGCTGGAATCTGGTGCTAGGCTGCTCGAGTGAGAAGTTCCCATGGCTGCCAGAGAAAGAGCATAGAAAACCTGCAATAGTGATTGAGACAAGGGTTTAATTTTGTATGTAGAACTGTCCAGAGAGTTTTCAATACAAAATTTAGAGCTTTCATCTTAGTAGTGGAACAAGTATGGCAGTAGCCAGTATTTGTTCTTTGCTAATATCTGGTTGACCTTTTGTTTATTATTTTGACTGCTGTGAATTATGCTCTTATACTGTGTTCAACGTTGATAACTATCACATAGTACTAACATTGTCAATTATCTGATCCTAAGGTTGATGAAGTATCAATTATGTTAAAACTTGTAATGACTACTGCTTACTAGATAATCCAATATTTTATTTAACCTTTAGCGCACCTCAAGAAGTCTTCAAAGTTAATGCACTGTGATTGCCATAATTATAAAATAATATGTGCTCTAAAACATTCTCCAAATGTGGTATTTCCATCCTCTACAATGCGAACTCCAGCATAAAAGCAGGCTGCGTAAACACAACATGGCACAAAGTAAAGAAAAACTCAGAAGCCACTCAAAGCAAACGCCAACCTCAGCCTGGCTCCTCAACAGTTCATTATCTCTCTTTTTCTTTCTTCTTTTTATCTGTCCTCTTTCTAATTAAAGGTAGTATTTTATTTGGTTTGTTTTAACCGAACAGGTCAATTTCAAGCTGTTAAGAATGAGACAAGCTTGGTGATCTCCTAAAAAATCTCCGCAGGTTAGCTAAATTTCTCAACTTCAATTACTAACTTACTCCCTGTTTGCAAATTTTTATTATTTTGTTAATTTTTTAAATTGTAGGAGCATAGAGTTGGAAAAAGCTAGGAAAGGGGAGGAATTGCCAGATAAAATTTGGATGAAGGTATGTAGTTTTGTTATTTTCTAAATGACCCATTTGAATTATGAAAACTGGTGGGATTAGAATTGATGTTTTGGAGGAATTTGATTTTTTTTTGGCTTGGGCACACATTCTGCGGGATTGGGTTAAACAATGGCTCGCTCGGCGCTGTTCAGCTGAGAATGTGTCTGCTGAAAGAGAAAAAAAAAAAAATTTGATGAAGGATGATAGCATAAAAGACCCTGCTTAGGAAGAAACTCCATTTGGTTCCAACTCCAGTCATGCGTCCTGTTGGTTAATATTCTGATATTTTCACATTTGATTGACGATGAGATTTATACTACTTCACAAAAAAAAATCATTTATGTAATGTTTTCTATTTTTTGAAAATTCTATTTGTTCTTATGCATTGAGTATTTGTCGATTGCAATGTCAGTTGAATCCCTTGCTTGCGTTTGCAAATGGAAGTTGGACTTTGTGACAAGAGGTTCCCTTACTCTTAAGTCCAATGGCAGGAGGTAACCAACCCTATCTTGATTAAGCTTTAGCAGGGAATAAAAAGAGGGTAACCCAGAGGGATGACACCACATTGTTCTGTCACTCCTGTTGCCCCCTTAGTCTGGGAGGTAGAGCACGAGATTACTCCAATATGAAGTTAAAATAGAGACTAACACAATCTCCTGGAGGATATAGTATTAAGTTTTCAAGAGTACACAGTAAGTCATTACTACGGAATGAGGGTAAAGTTGATATTCATAGCAAAGAATTGTAAAATATAACTCGCGTCTTAAGCGTGATAGTATATTGTTGGTGGACGCTGGCATCTCTATTATTGAATGTACTGGGATTGAGCGCAAGTACACGTAAAAATGGACTATCATGAGGTGTTAATATATATATTGGAGGAAGTGTAAAATCCTTTTAATGATGGTAGAGACCACATATAGTATTTGTGTTGTTGATCCGCTCTATTGGGTCACTATCCCTATTACAAAGTAGGACTTGGCATGCTGATTATGGGAGACTTCTCTTGCTACAAGTCATCGGATTTTGGCTAGACCTAGTCTCCAACATCAAATATCACATATTAACATACTTAATTATAGGCATCCACAGAAACATAGATGAAAACAACACTTTAATCTGATAATGTCATCAATACAAAGTAGTGTGCACTATGGAGTGAAACTAGAGGGAAGTGCTACCAAGGAGGAATAAGCGCCATCCATAATATTCTTTAGAGCCATATGCTTCCCTTTCGCTACAGTCATATTGTTCAGCGATAGTATTAGCATCTTTAATTGTACACGATGGATAGGCGATAACTATTGTTGTTCGATTGACCATTACTCAATCTAAAGCGTCTTGAACAACTCGTTCAGATTCAGCATCCAGTGCACTTGTCACTTGATCAAGGAGCAAAATTTTTGGCTTCTCCACAACTGCACGATGAATTGCTACCTGTTGCTTCTGACCACCTCATAACTGGATTCCTAGCTCTCCAACCATTACTTCATAACCCTGTATTTCCAAATTCTTTTGACAAGAACTAACATATGTTAGAATATATGCTTACAGCTGATCTTTGCTAGAATCTGGTGCTAGGCTGCTTGAGTGAGAAGTTCCCATGGCTGCCACAGAGAGACCCTCCAATAGAACCTGCAGTAGGGATTGAGATCAGCAATGTGCTAGTCCAGGATTACTTTGATAACGACTGATTAGACTTACGACATAAGCTATATCAGGTATGGTGCACAATATTGCATACATCAAGCTTCCAATTGCTTGAGCATAATGAACATCTAATGGCTTTTTCCCCTCTCTAGGGCTTTGTTATTTACATAATCTCTTTCCCATGACCAACGGAGTTGGCGCCGGATTGTAATTCTCCTTTCCAAACCTTTTAAGAACTGGTTTTAAATATTTTTCTTGGT
>NC_033798.1:5072053-5075276 GCF_001876935.1 Asparagus officinalis | reverse complement strand
GTCTGAACTGTGCGTTCGAAAGATTAACGCAGAGTTCGACCTCTGCGTTGATGGATTTTAAACGCCAGGTCTGAATCGTGCGTTCGAGAGATTAACGCAGAGTTCGACCTGTGCGTTGACGAATTTTAAACGCCAGATCTGAACCGTGCGTTTGATTTCTTATAGGCTTAACTAAAGCTCTCTTCATTTGACTGATTGAATATTTCTTTCTTTTGCAGTGCCTTACACCCGCGAACCTCTCAATCTTCGTCACCATTTCGGGCGTGAGGGCGGTGTGGATTTTAACTTGCAATTCAATTTGCGTCAAGAACTCCCGATATTCCAGGACACTGACAAAGATCGTGTCACCCTGATCTCAGATCCAAGCATAGATGTACTCAGGGTTTTAGTTACGGACGCTAAGTTTGAGACTGGGTCCCGCAAGAAACTCGCCAAGCCAGCCTTTTTATTTGGGGATCGTGTCACCATCTCCAAAGAGATTGTGCATGGCGGCCATTACAAGTGGCTAAGACAAATTGGAGATCGTCGTCTCTTCCTCCCTGACATGCACAGGATGTTTCCCATCTCTTACTACCAATGTGCCTCTGTTCCCCGCCACATGAATTGACTTGGTGAGAGAGCAAGATGGGGTAGCTGTTGGGGTTCTGACTCACAAGGGCGTACATACCGTTGGTTATAATCGACAAGTGTCGGCCTTAGAACCCTGCTTATTCTCACGGGGATATCCCTTAGGAGAAACAGCTAGCCCAGCTAACACCTTCATGCGACGATTTTTGGCCGCCAAAGGAGAATTCCCAACTGCAGTGTTCCGAGCTCCTGGATGGGTACATTCTACCAAGGCAGGATGGTGGGCACGAATGATAGAATTCGTGCTAGAAGAATTAAAGGGACCATTAGCTCAATCCGGGCTTGGTTGCCCTATTATGGCTACTAAATACGGTATCGCTCTTAGTCCTTATAACTTCTTCGCCATTCTGGAGCGGTACAATCCAGAGACTTGTATATTTTTCACACCGGAAGGAGAATTAGGGTTCGCCCTACATGAAATGTTCGATGTCTCAGGTCTTCCTTTCGGAGATTTACCATATGAAGAGTTTGTCCCTGGGTCAACTGAGCTGAAGATCTTGAAGGAGACCATCCCCGAGGTATATGACACTCTATGGGAGGTGATGTGTCATTTCCAAATCTGCGGCCAATTGACGGGGGCACGAGGACGTGGTATCAAACAGCTATCCTGGGCCGAGTATCTTTTCCAAAATTTGTCTGACAAGAATGCCGCTGTGTCTCGTCGGGAGGCGAGCACCCCTGAGACCATCCAGGCTCTGATCAATGACGCCACCGTTCACTATGTCAGCGAGGGAATAGAAGATGACTTCCCAGCACAGACTGAATTCGAGAGCTTCCATCACCAGGCAGCCACTCCCATCTCTGATATGGCATTATTAGCGGGTTTTCTCATGCTGTGGCTGAAGCGGTGTGTGGTTCCTACCAGACCAATAGATGCTGTGATGATTGAAGTAGCTTATCCGGCCGTCCTCTTAGCACATGGGAGACCCATAAATCTACTTTCCGCTATGACGTGCTGTTTACAACACGGTTTGAGGGAACTATGCCTCGAGTTTATCCAAGTGAAAGAGATAGATTCTGAAGGGACGAAAAGCTTGGTGACTCCCAATCCTCGAGTACCCTTGCCGTATACTTATCTAATGGCTTGGTACGTCTCGCATTGTGTACATTTGATGAGTGCTCCCTCTGCTACGGATGAAGGCTTCATCCCTTTCGTGCAGAGATTAGAAAAAGCTACTTGGATAGGCACTTACATAGTGAGGGTCCGTCAGATTTTGTCGAGAGACCTCAGCTACGACATCTTCCGCTGCTTCCCGGATTTTGAGGGTGGAGGATATGGACAGGTATTCCAAGATACCGCTGGTCCTAATGGTTTTACCCGTTTGGACGGGGGAGTTTTCCACTGGCTGTTAAATATTAGACCTGGTTATCTCCTCTTCAGGAAAAATGACAAATGTATAATTGAGCCCTATCAACCGTATCGGTTTGCTCGCCAATTCGGATACGACCAACTATACGTTGGGAATCCGAGGAGCCAGCTTTCAGTTATGGGCAACATATACGAAGGAGCTCGAGCCTGGTATTATTCCACCGCAGGTTGCACTGGGGCTACCTTCAGATTACCCCACAAAACACCTAATTCTCTTCTCTCCGTGGCTTTCTGTAACTGGTATCATACAGCTTCTACGATGCCAGATTATAAACTGTACACTTCAGGCCTTCGTGCGATTAGGAAGATGTATTCATCCCGGAAAGGAGGTGGTCGTGTGTCTCGTCTGAAGGGGATCGACGAGTTTTTACATTTTGAAGATGCAGCTGAAGAAGGAGAAGGAGAATTAGGACTAGAGAGTGCCCCGGTAGCAAGCCCTAAGGCTGCTGAAGCTGAGAGCAAAAGCAAATGGAAATAGGGTTCTCTCTGAAGCAGAAGAAGCTCAATATGAGAAACGTACTCGTAGAAAGCTGCTGGTAGACCCTCCTGCTCAGAGGCTAATGGCGGATGCTTTCAAATCTGCTGGTGGAGAGGAAGAGCAAGAGTCATCTGTTGCAAGTCGCCCTGATCACGTCGATCCTCATCCTGGGGGATCTACATTTTCCGAAGAATTTTCTCCTCACTGTCCCTTGGATCAGGCAGAGGGTGGAGATGAATTCCCAAGTGGGGATATGGGGGCTTCTCCTGCAACGGATCACGATATCTCACCATTTCCAGATCAGACTCCTGGTGCTGCTTCTTCACCTGCAGGGGTACTGCCTGCAACATCTTCGTCTGAAGGGGTTAAACTGCCTACAGATGAACTGGCGACAGATGAACCTGTGAATCTTAACGATAGTCAGTCTCCCGCTTCCTCTGTGCTATTGCCACCTTCGGGGACTATTATTCCTAGTCCCACGACTGGCCGGCTGACACAAGTGGATACGACCGTGAGCTCTCCTGGACTTTCAGCTGCTGACGATGACGAACCATTAGACTATGGGAGCTCGTCTCACCATGATGATGATGCTGATGAGGATGAAAGTGATGATGATGACTTTTATGATTGGGCGGATCAACCACCACCACCTTCTGACAAGGCGTCTGGTTATCTTCCTTTTTACCCTACTGGTAGAAATTACACACTTTGATTTCTCTGGTGTTTCTTTCTTTTATACTGACTGCTCT
>NC_033798.1:5053715-5071928 GCF_001876935.1 Asparagus officinalis | reverse complement strand
AGCTGCGTTGGGCAGCGATTGATAAGCTGCGTTGGGCAGCGATGGAGCTGCGTTCGAGCTGTGCTTGGCAGCGATTGGAGCTGCGTTCGAGCTGTGCTTGGCAGCGATTGGAGCTGCGTTCGAGCTGTGCTTGGCAGCGATTGGAGCTGCGTTCGAGCTGTTGATTGTTGTAGTATTTAGATTTCTCTGTCTTTATATATGGATGACACCAAAGACCAGTAAAGAAGGTCTTATTCAGGCCATTTGTGACAATTGAGGCATCTCAATAACGCTCTATCAACTGCAGGTCATGATCTCCACTGAGTGTGTCGAATATCATTACACTGCTCATCAGCACCTCTAATGGTTGCTAATATAATATTAGTCATGTTGTTGTCGCAGCCATCAAGATCAATCATCTCACATAAGAAGCTGCATTCGTGTTTATAGATGTTGCAGCGGCGTAGGTGATTGAATCGGTGTAGTGTCTTGATGATGGTACGCGGGGAGGACTTCCACGTCTTGGTTTGAAGAGGTCATTGATTTGTAATCCCTTTCTGTCAGAGTATTGCTAAAGACTGTCGTTTTGTAATCTTTGCTTTGACATGTGAAAATCTTCGAATTGTAGCCTTCTGGAAGTCGTCAGATTGTAACTTCCATTATCAGTGTTCGATGGAGACTCAGCTATCTATTGTGATTTTTAGACAGCCTACAATTACCATCTAAGATAATTCTAGAAAAACTTTAACTTGTTGGGGTGGGGGGGTTATATGAACACTCGTTATTCCTTTGCAGAAGAATTAACTGGTTCAAACGGGTTAGAACTTGTTAGAGGTGATTTGTTAACATAACAGAGATTTGGGGATCTATTGATCTATTGGGAAGAATCAATAGATTAATCTTTGTAAGTGGTATGATTTTACTCTGACATGCGATCAATCGCGATCAGCATAATTTGAGGGCTTATCACTCTATTAGGGAGGGTTGATAAGTGGATTTTTGTCAGAGGTGTAGTGTTAACGTGACAAGAAGAATATTGCTATGGAAGCAATTTTGAGGACTTATCGCTCTATTGAAGAGAGTCGATAAGTGGATTTTTGTCAGAGGTGTAGTGTTAACGTGACAAGAAGAATATTGCTATGGAAGCAATTTTGAGGACTTATCGCTCTATTGAAGAGAGTCGATAAGTGGATTTTTGTCAGAGGTGTAGTGTTAACGTGACAAGAAGAATATTGCTATGGAAGCAATTTTGAGGACTTATCGCTCTATTGAAGAGAGTCGATAAGTGAATATTTGTCAGAGGTGTAGTGTTAACGTGACAAGAAGAATATTGCTATAGAAGCAATTTTGAGGACTTATCGCTCTATTGAAGAGAGTCGATAAGTGGATTTTTGTCAGAGGTGTAGTGTTAACGTGACAAGAAGAATATTGCTATGGAAGCAATTTTGAGGACTTATCGCTCTATTGAAGAGAGTCGATAAGTGGATTTTTGTCAGAGGTGTAGTGTTAACGTGACAAGAAGAATATTGCTATAGAAGCAATTTTGAGGACTTATCGCTCTATTGAAGAGAGTCGATAAGTGGATTTTTGTCAGAGGTGTAGTGTTAACGTGACAAGAAGAATATTGCTATGGAAGCAATTTTGAGGACTTATCGCTCTATTGAAGAGAGTCGATAAGTGGATTTTTGTCAGAGGTGTAGTGTTAACGTGACAAGAAGAATATTGCTATGGAAGCAATTTTGAGGACTTATCGCTCTATTGAAGAGAGTCGATAAGTGGATTTTTGTCAGAGGTGTAGTGTTAACGTGACAAGAAGAATATTGCTATGGAAGCAATTTTGAGGACTTATCGCTCTATTGAAGAGAGTCGATAAGTGGATTTTTTTTTTGGTCAATGAAATGAATTTTATTCATCACCAAATGAGCAATATAGTCATATATACAGCATGATTTCCAGAACAATACTGGAAAATCTCAAATCAAAAAACAGTAACAATTTACAGTTATCAAACTACAACTTCACTAATCTTTCTATCAACTGAGGAGGTGTATTGACATTCAGGATCTTAGTAAAAATGGAAAGTTTCACAGCTCGAATCAGAGATGCTTGGGTTGAAGCTTTACTTTGAAAAATGCGGAGGTTCCTCTCTCTCCAGATTATATACACAGTTGAAGACAGGGGGCCAATCTCTTAATCTTTTTCAACCAACTTTTACCTTTGAGGCTCCCACAGTACCAGTCTAGTATATGGTCCCAATTGCAAAATCTCCTAGTATAATTCAGCCACTCCATGACTTCATTCCAAATATATGCAGTGAATTGACACTCGAAGAAAAGGTGATGACAGGTTTCAGAGTGTGTTTGACATAGAACACAAAGGTTAGTGTTGAGGAGCCTCATTCTACACAATCTATCTTGAGTTAGGAGCCTTGAATGAGACACTAACCACATGATGAACGAGTGCTTAGGATAATTCAAACCTTCCCAAACAGTTTCAGCCCAAGGAACCTGAGGAGCTGAGATATTTAAGCACCTGTAAATGTGGGAAATTTGAAGTTTACCATTGATTTGGCAGCTGTTTATAATGTTGGTCAGGTCGGCCATGTTGGCAAATTTGCTTATCACTATATCTCTAGCTCTTAGTAGTTGTTTCCACATCCATGAATCGGTTGATTTAGGTTGAACTTGCCAAATATTAGACTGATGCAAATAATTGCCATGGACCCATCTAATCCAGAGTAAATCCTTTTTGAGATAAATCATCCACAAAAGTTTAAATGCTGCAGACAGATTCCAGGCCTTGGCAGAGAATAATCCCAATCCTCCAGATTCCTTATCTTGACAGATATTTGCCCATGATATAAGATGAATTTTTTGACTCCATAAGAAAGATGAACATAAGCTATCAATCTTTTCCAAAACCTTCAGAGGCAAAATGAAATTACTTGTCCAAAAAGTCTGTATACCAAAGATAACTGATTTGATAAGCTGTAGCCTACCAGCATAGGACAGGGTATTTTTCTTCTGCCAGTTAGAGAACTGCTTTGTGATCTTGTTTATTAATGGTGAGCATTCTAGACAAGATAGTCTTTTCGAGATGAGAGGTAATCCCAAGTATCTCACAGGCAAAGTCCCATCTGTGAATTTTAGGTGTGCACATAGTTGAGATTTTAGGTTCTCATCAATTCCTCCAAAGTAAACAGAGCATTTGGCCAGATTAGCCTGAAGTCCTGATACACTGCAGAATTTTTCAAAGCAACTGAAAATCTTTGAAATAGAGTTTATATCAGCTTTGGCAAACATGAGTAAGTCATCTGCAAAGATGAGATGTGTGATTTCCAGCTTTGAGCATTTTGGGTGGAATTTAAATAATCTATCATTCTTGAGTGTGCTCAAGCTCCTTGACAAATATTCCATCCCTAATACAAACAGATATGGTGAGAGAGGGTCACCTTGCCGAAGACCTCTTGCACCTTTAAAATAACCATGTAAGGAGCCATTGAGAGATAAAGAGTACTTGGGAGTGGTAATACACTCCATTATCCACCTGACCATAGTATTAGGGAACCCCAGGCCTTCTAACATAAATTTGATAAAATCCCAACTGATGGTGTCGAAAGCTTTTCTCAGATCCACGTTTAAGATAGCTCTTGGTGATATTTGCTTTCTACCGTAATGCTTGACAAGATCATGAGCCAAAAGGATGTTACTAGATATTAATCTTCCTTTGACAAAAGCACTTTGGGATTCATTTATCAAACTGCCCAGAACCTTCTGAATACGACTCGCTATGATCTTTGTTATAACTTTATAGATCAAGTTACAACAAGAAATGGGTCTGAAATCAGAGGCACTCTTGGGGTTCAGGATTTTTGGAATGAGAGTGATAATAGTAGAGTTGAATGTACCTAGTAATTTCCCAGAATTGAAAAACTCTTCAACAGCTAGGTAGAGATCTTCACCAATAATGTCCCAGGATGACTTATAGAAAGTAGCATTGAATCCATCAGGGCCTGGAGCTTTACCCACTGGCATGGAGAACACTGTCAGTTTAATTTCCTCCCTAGAGACTGGCATACTCAAGTTGGTTATTTGTTCTAGGTTGAGAGTGGGACCATTGGCCAATATTGCAGGATCAGGTTGGTCTGTAGGAGATGCTGTCCCCAAGAGTTTCTTGTAGTAATCTATGAACTCATCAGTTATTTCAGACATATCAGTAATTCTCTCCCCATTTTCTTTGTAAAGAGACATAACCCTGTTGTGGTGCCTTTTATTCTTCATTATAGAATGAAAGAATTGTGAGCATTTGTCACCATGGAGACTCCAGTTAATATTGGCTTTTTGTCTGAAGAAGGAAGTCTCACAGTTTAGTAATCTGACATATTTGGATAGATATTCTCTCTCTTTAGATATTAAACTGGAGTTGAAGGGTTCCTCATTTAATTTGCTCTGAGTAGCAGCAAGATCCTCTTTGGCTCTAACAACTTGTTCAGATATATTCATGAAGTGCTTTTTGTTCAGTAACTTCAAGGCAGGCTTCAGAAATTTGAGCTTTTGATGAAATTTGTACATGTTATAGCCTCTGAAAGGTTGCTCCCAGATCATTTTTACTGTTTTAAAGAAATCAGGATGTTTAGTCCACATATCAAAGAATTTGAAAGGCCTCTTCCCTTGAAAATCCTCATCCCCAATAGTAAGAAGGGCAGGGGAATGATCTGAACAGCTTGGCAGGAGAAATTCAGCTTGGCTTGAGGTGTAATTATTTATCCAATCATCATTAACAAGAACTCTGTCCAATCTAGACCATATCCTGGTGTCAGCATCTTGTTTATTGCACCATGTGAAGAAACAACCTGTTGATCTGAGATGTTTAAGTTGACTAGATAACACCAGATTCTGGAAATCACTGAGGTCTGATTCTGAAACTTGAGCACCTCCTATCTTCTCTTCACTGCTCAGGATAGCATTGAAATCACCTGCAACTAACCAGGGCCCATTCACATGGTTTTTAAAGTAGAGAATATCCTCCCATAGAGTTTTCCTGTCTTCCACATGATTGGATGCATAGATGACTGTAATATAACAGGATAATCTGCCATCTTTTGATTCAATAAAGCAGTTAACAAACTGATCAGAGGAATTTATGTATTGAACTGAAAGGAGATCATTATTCCATAAAATCCAGATTCTTGCATTATTAGCTTGATGCACATTAGAGATACTCATCCAGTCTTTGGCTACTTTTTTAGAGATCAACTGTAGTTTGTTGCCAGGCACCTTTGTTTCCAGTAAGGCAATGAGAGATAGCTTATATTGGTTAATAAAATGCTTCACTATCATATGTTTAGAGGTTTTATTAAAACCTCTAATGTTCCAAAAAGCTAGTTGCATTAAGAAGAAAGACCACCCCTTTCAAAGGGGTCTAGGTTATGCAATTGAGGATCCAAAGGGGAGAAACTAGATGCTTGGAAAAATACAGCATCTTTAGTATTTAGATTGGCCCTTCTTAGAATTTTACTTCTGGTAGGACAAGAAAAACCAGTGGAATTAACAGTTGGAGAAGAGAAGATCAATTCAGTATCAGTTTGGCTGATGTGCACTGTTTGTGCATGTTTTCCAGAAACCTGCACACTCCCAGGTATTTGCTTTCCAGAAGCCTGCTCAGTGGCTTGAACCATATCAACTAGGTTGGTATTTTTACCCAATTCATTCTGAACTTGATGTACAGGTTCTGAAACCTCTGCTACTTTGTCTCCAGATCTGTCTGCAGTATCTCCAGAGGCAGTGACATTATTATGAGCACAATTATCAGAATTTCTGTTAATAGGTACCCACTCCTTCCTTGTTTTTTGCCTCTTACAGTAATCAATAGTATGACCAATATTTTTGCAAGAAGTGCACCATCTGGGCTTAAGTTCATATACCACTCTTTGTGTGAAGCATTTATCATTAGGCCCTTTAATAGTGAGCAGATCAGGCAGGGGTTCTTTAAGAGGCAAATTCACCTCCACTAATACTCTGGCATATGTTAATCTTTCCCTCTTTGCTGTACACTTGTCTGTGGTTATTGGATTACCAATTAGACTTGCAATCTTACTTATTCCTGTAGGAGTCCATAAATTCAGTTTTAAGTTTGGGAATTGCACCCACATAGGATAGCAGACATCCTGTAATTTCTCCACATCTATATCCACACTCCATGGTTTTAAAGCCAATGGCCTAGAACCAAAAAACCAAGGACCACCTACAAGGACTTCATTCATAAGATTCTCAGAGGGAAAATCAAACAGAAATATTCCCTGTTTGATCATAAGAACTTGTGGAATAGAAATTTTGCTCCAGATTTTGTTTACATATGCTTCCATGGATTTGAATCCCACATTAAGACCTATAACATGTCCTACCAAAGCATGCTTCCACAAACTTTCACCCTCTTTCCATTCCTCATCTGAAAACTCAACAACATTTTGTTTGGAGGGAGGAACAAAATTGAGATTTAGACCATGGCCAATCTTTCTGTTATCTGAAAATAAACTTGCAAAGGATTTTACAGATTCACTCTTCTTATTCCCTTCTTCATTAGGTTTCTGAGCTGAGAATTCACCCTCATTCTTTTCCACCTCCCTAGTATCTTCAATCAAGATTGGATTTAAATTCCCAATACTATCATTTTCAGAGTGATCCACCTCAGAATTTTTTGAAATCATCTCATTATGAGGGAAATTTCCAGATAAACCAGATTCAAGAACCTCGTCTACTTCATCAGACCAGAGGTTAGAGGTTGGGGATTTACCTAGCTGTCGAGGAATCAAAACACCAGATCGGAGCTGAGGCAACTGAGGATTTGATAGCGGAATTGATCTAGCTAGGATTTCCTCCATCAATACCTTCTTCTTAGCTCCCTTCGGTCCCGTACTTTCCATCACTGTTGAGCTCGAAGAAGCTTCAGAGTCATCGATACCATTGGATAGGGAAGGGTAAACGAACATAGAATCCCTTAGCTCAGCAACTGAGTCAGAGTCATCGATACCATTGGATAGGGAAGGGTAAACGAACATAGAATCCCTTAGCTCAGCAACTGAGTTGCTTGAACTCTTCTTCTTCTTCCTCATTCAATCAAGGCGGGGGCGCACAATAGCGAACAGATCGCCAAGATCGCCTGCTATCGTGCACCGAGCAGACCGCCAAAAAAGTTCAAGAGGAGCTTCTTGACCTTTTAACCCTTAATAAGTGGATTTTTGTCAGAGGTGTAGTGTTAACGTGACAAAGGGAATATTGCTATGGAAGCAATTTTGAGGACTTATCGCTCTATTGAAGAGAGTCGATAAGTGGATTTTTGTCAGAGGTGTAGTGTTAACGTGACAAAAGGAATATTGCTATGGAAGCAATTTTTAGGACTTATCGCTCTATTGAAGAGAGTCGATAAGTGGATTTTTGTCAGAGGTGTAGTGTTAACGTGACAAAAGGAATATTGCTATGGAAGCAATTTTGAGGGCTTATCGCTCTATTGGAAAGAGTCGATAAGTGGATTTTTGTCAGAGGTGTAGTGTTAACGTAGAATCTGTGGGGGAAAGAATATTGTAGTGTCTTGCTGGGGAGGACTGCTAAGTATTTTATCATCGGAGCGATGAACAAGATTTTAAGACTTTTATCACTCTGTTAGGGAGAGCCGATATATTGAAAATTTACTACTCTGTTAAGTAGAGTTAGTAAATTGCACTCGATTTGAATGATTTTGGAGATTTACTGTTCTTTTGATGAGAATCAATAAGTGGATTTTAACAGAGGAATCATTGTTACAACGATGTAAACAAAACTCAAGCTCTGTGGGATATGACATCCGTCTGAGGTGTAATATTAACCTGACGATGATTTAAACCCTGCTGAAGAAATACCAAGGTGGATCCTTCGTTTAGGATAATTGCAATGCAAAGGGGCGACCTTTGCGTTTGAGGTTCAAAACGCAGAGTTAAGAACCATTGCAACGCAGGTCTAGGCCTGGCGTTTGAAGCATTTGAACGCAGAGGTAACTCTGCGTTAAAGTCTAACCGACTTTATCCGTTAACATGGAAAATCACGTTTTAGATTCGGTTGGGATTCTTTCTTAGAGTCCCGATCTGATTTAACAGCCCGACGGCTGTTATAAATAGGCCTGTAAGGTCACATCAAGAGTCATTCGACTCTTTTTGCCTTGCTTAGTTCCAAGAATGAGAATTCTCTTTTCTGTTGCTTTTCGGTTAATTCTCTCCGACGAACTCCGTCTTCTCCGATTGAAATCACCCGCATGGTGCCCAAGAGAATGAGTTCGGGTTCCAAGAAGGTTGGCAAGGCGGCTTTAGAGGCGCCGCCGGCCGAGAACACCGGCGATGTCGCTGTTCTGACAAGCGCTTCGGCATTGATGTCGCTGTCACATGGACCTCGGTGCTGCGGTAAGCGGTGGCCATGGCAACTTGTTTCGACAAGTTTTCTGACAACCCTAGATGGGTTCTCTTCAACGAGGAAGATGACTCGTTCTTACCATAAGCGCAGAGTTACGGCTCCGTGTTACAAATTGGAAACGCAGACTTAAGGCTCTACGTTTAAGGAACATAGGGCCAAATCTCTATGTTAAAATTGGGAACACAGAGTTAAGACTCTATGTTAAAAAGATTGGAAACGCAGACTTAAGACTGCGTTCAGGAAACATAGAGTTAAGTTTCTATGTTAGAATTGAGAACGCAGAGTTAAAACTCTGTGTTAAAAAAAAAAATGGAAACGCAGGCTTATGACTCTGCGTTTAAGGAAACATAGAGTTAAGACTCCTATGTTTGGACACGGGCCTTGGCCTCTGTGTCTGAATATCACAACGCAGGGTTCAACCTCTGCGTTCAAGTGTCGTAACGTAGGGTTTGCCCTCTGCGTTCAAGTGTTGTAACGCAGGGTTTTCCCTCTGCGTTCAAGTGCTGTAACGCAGGATTTGCCCTCTTCGTTCAAGTGCTGTAACGCAGGGTTTGCCCTCTGCGTTCAAGTATTAATACAAGGGTTGGCTCTTGTATTTAAAACTTGCCACGTAGAATTTACTCTTCGTGTTTATTTCATGTTAGCGACCTCTTTCTGCTACTAACTATTGCTTCTGATTTTACAGTGCTTTTTCCCGATGTGCCACTTCTGCCGGAGCAGCATTTCAACTATACTGATGATCCCGAAGTGGGGTGAGCTTTTGGTCTTCGCAGAGAAATTCCTTTATGCACTTTCCCAAGTTTGGAGCGAACACATTTAATTAGGTTTGCTGAGTGTTCCACCCTTAGGGCTTTGATCACCGATCTGGATCTGGAAACTCCTGCGGGTTTGGATCAATTTGTCAAACCCTCATTTTTATTCGGTGACCATATATCTGCTGATGGACAAGTCGGGTATGTAGAAGACTCCCGGATGCTGCGAAGAGTCGATGATTGTTTACTTTTCCTTCCAAGCATGAAGAGAATGTACCCGCTTTCCTACTTCCTAAGTGTGGGTGGTCGCAGGGGCTTGGCTTTCAATCTCGTCAAGGAGAAGGAAAATATCTCGTTTGGATCTGGCCGATCACCTCGTGTTCAGATTGGCGGACAACTCAAAGGTCTGAGACCTGGTTGTTTCGAGAAAAAGGACCTCGCTCAGGAGACACCTCTTCCAGCGAACATTTTCATACGCCGATTTATTGCTGCTCAAGGCGAATTTCCTACACAAGCCTTCCGTTCTCCTGGCTGGTTGTTTTCTGGAGAAGATGGTTGGTGGACTCGGATGGTGGATTTTGTCCTTGAGGAACTCAAGGATCCTCTTACTCAGTCTGGCCTTATGATACCAGTACAGGCCACGAGACGTGGGATCACTCAGAGCTATCCCTGCTTCTTTGCCATGTTGGAGCGATATAATCCGGATAGCTGCACCTTTTTCACTCCTGTTGGGGAGTTGGGGTTTGCTCTCCATGAAATGCATGCAATATCGAGACTATCATTCGGGCAAACGCCTTATGAAGAATTTATTCCAACCATTGAAGAACTCTCCCTCCTGAAGGCTGCTTATCCAGAGATATACAACACTTTTTGGGAGTTGCTGTGTCATTTCCACATCTGCGCTCAAGTCACTGGGATGTGTGGTGGTGGTCTTATGCATACTGCCTGGGCAGATTACTTGTTTCAGAATTTGGGTCAAAAAGACCTGAAGGTGACCCGTCTTGGTGTAAGCTCTGCTATAAGCATCAAAGCTCGCATCAAGACTCCTAATGCTGTTTATAAGAATACGTGTTTGGAAGATGGATTTGAAGCTGACAGTGAATTTGACGGTTTCCATTATCAAGCTGCAATTCCTATTTCTGACACAGCCCTCCTCGCTGGTTTCTTGATGCTATGGTTGAAACGATGCGTCGTGCCGACAAAACTAGCTGAGTCAATCTTGATTGAGGTTGTGTACCCAGCCGTTTTCTTGGCTCACGGAAGACCTCTAAGTCTTCTCTCTGCAATGACAGGTTGTCTGCAGAGGGGCTTACAGGATTTGAGTTCTGAACTCCTAGACGTCAAGGAGATGAATGTTGCCGGGAAGAAAGTTTGGAAGACTTCTCAACCCCGCACACCAATGCCCTATACTTACTTAGTGGCTTGGTTTGTGTTGCATTGTCCCTCTTTGATGATGGGAATTGTACATGATAATGAAACCTCTGTTCCTTTCATCCAGAGACTTGAGTCTGCCACGTGGACGTCCATGTACATAGTCCGGGCTAGACAACTCTTGTCTTTGGAAGACAAGTATGATCTCTTTTGCTGCTGCCCTTATTTTGATGGGGCTGACGAAGAAGGCCCGAAGTTTGGCGACGTGGTTTTCGAAGGATCTTCTCTTTTAAATACAGGGACTTTCCAGTGGCTTCTCTCTATCAGAGTGGGTTACCTGGTTTTCAGAATAGGTGAAAGATGCATAATTGAGCCTTACGTTCCTTCGCGTTTTGCTCGACAGTTCGGATATGACCAGCTTTACGTTGGTAACCCTAATCCCCAATTAGCTCACATCGGGAATCTGTATGAAGGAGCTCGTGCTTGGCATTTCTTTATTGCTCGAGGGACTCATGCACAGTTTACTCTGCCTAATTTGCCACCTAATTGTTCCACCGTAGCAGATTTCCGCAACTGGTTTGATAAAGCTTCTCTAATCCCAGAATATGACATTTATACTTCATGTATAAATGAAATCCGAGAACTTTATAAATCAAGAAGTGGTTCCGGCAGGACTCGACTACCAGGGATAGAGGATTATCTGTCCTGCGAACGAGAGGCCTCCGGAATCGAGGAGATCCCTAAGGAATTACCTGCTCTACAAAGCCTTCTGAAGACGAGGACACTAGAGAGGTTCTCGAAGGATCACCCCCTCCCGAGCCTCGTTCCTTGAGATCATCAGGGAAGCGGGCTCTTACTGCTGAGGAGGTAGGCGAATACGATAGAAGAATTCGTAAACGAAAACCTGTCGCAGCTAAGAACTCTAAGAGAGCTAAGCTGATGGGGGACGCCATGAAGTCTGCACTTGCTTCGTCTCCCGAAAACAGCGGGGATACTATACCTCCAGCTGCTCCTCCTAGTCCTGAAATCCTGACAGGTGGGCAGGGATTGATTGTCCCAGATTCAGTGCCAGATGTGCCCGAAAAGATATCATCTAAAGCTGTAAACGCTCCCATTCGCACTGATTATGAGAATTGCTTTATTTATCCGCCGACTGCTCCACCCCCAGGCTCGGAAACTTTAAGGAAGCTCATCGAACAATTGGAGTACTGGATGCAACTGACTATCGATGTCGTTAGTCTTGGGGCGTGAGTTTCAAAGTCTTTGAACCTCATCTGCTAGAGTGTCTCTCCAAGATTAGGAACCAGGGGAATGCATTGTGGACTGAACATTATCGCGAGAGCAATATTATTCTGGAATATGAATTGGAATTCATTTCAATGCTACAACGCGACGACATAGAACCAGAAGTGGATCGAGCTCTTTCTAAGGCCAGGGCTTTGAAAGCGCAGCAGCAAGAGGCTCTTCAGAAGAGTCTATCCGAAATAGATTTTCGTATTGCTCGCCTGCGTGGGGAACATCTTCAAGTGCAAGTGGACTTGGGCACTTTTGCTGCAGGTATTCGGGATACTGCGATTGAGCTTACCCGTGCTGGTATCGAGCAAGCTCAGATAACTGCTCGATTAGCGGGCGACATGGAAGTCATAAAAGGGTTAATTGCTTATTGTGACGGGCTTTTCAAGGGCTATTGTGATGAGCTTGTTGCTGCTGACAAAGTTAGGCGGGAGATTGCAGAAGCAGCGCCAAATGAAGAGGAGCTCAAGAGCAAGATAACAGAGGAAGTCAAAAAGGCTCGTGAGGAGAAAATATTGGCGCTGAAAGCTAAACTCAAGTCTTTTAGACTGATGAGCCCCGATGTTTAGGACTTGGATTGCTTTTTAGCTAGGAATAATTTTGTATCATTTTCGTTTCGATTCATTTTGTATTCAAATCAAAAATATTGAATGAAAATGATATCATTTTGGCTCTCATCATCTCTTTTGTTGAAATCTGGTTCAGGACAATGAAAAGTAAAGCAAATGCCATAAGTATAGTGTTAACCTGGCATGAAATTGAAATTTTCTTTATTATACTGATTCTAGCAAATTTCAATCGTCAGAGGTGTAATGTTAACATGACGAAATACAAGACAGGGTTACATTATAAATAGGCAACCCCCAGCCTGATTTAGCTGGGGTTCAGGGGGCTACATGATTTATGGGAAGTATCTCTTAAGGAACTTCCCATTGATTGGCATCATGAGCCTATCTCCTTTTTGATTGATGAGACGATAAGCTCCATTCGAATAGACTGATTCTATTACGAAGGGCCCCTCCCATTTAGGATTGAACTTCCCCTTGGTTTTGTGTGTCATCACCATGGGTCGTCTGTTAGCCACAACTAGATCGCCTTTCTTGAAAATCCGTTCCTTGACCTTTTTGTTGTAGGCCTTGGAAATACGGGCTTGATACAGCTCAATCTGTTGCTGCGCTTGAAGTTAAGCCCACAGGTATTCACCGAGTCTTTCATCCCAATCGCGCCGGCTCTTGGAAACAAACTTTTTGAGAAGCTTCACTATGGTTTTGTTGAAAGCTTCTGCAAGACCATTTGCTGGTGGGTAATACGCCGTAGATACAACACTTTGGATTCTGAATTTATCACAAAATCTCTGAAACCCAAAACTGACAAATTGTGTCCCGTTATCGTGAACTATTCGTCTTGGGACTCCAAAGCGATAGATGACGTGATGTTTGATGAACTTGATCACGTTTGAAGTCTTGACTTCTTTCAACGGGATTGTCTCCGCCCACTTGGAGAAATAGTCGGTCACGGCTAGAATGAACCGGTGTTCTTTGGACGTCGGAGGGGAAATCGGTCCGACGATATCCATGCCCCACATTTCGAATGGCCAAGTCGCCGATGTGGGGTGTAAGTTCCCCGGTGCTTGGTGGATAAAATCTCCATGAATTTGGCATGCGTGACAACGTTTAGCGTAGTCAACCGCGTCTGAAAACATCTTCGACCAATAATAGCCGATTCATCGGAGACGATCTCCTAATTTAGCTCCAGGTTGATGAGCTCCACACATTCCGCCGTGAGCCTCTTTGAGGGCTTCCTTCGCTTCCTTTCGGGAAAGGCACCGAAGTAAAACTCCATCATGTGATTTACGATACAGGACTTGAGAAACTGCATCGTAATAGAATCGGAGGGCTTTTCGTTTGATTGCAGCCGCTTCCTTAGGTCGATGTACGGGAATCGCCAATCCCTAGATTTGAACTCCATAAATACCGTACAGACTTCTCCCGACGTCGTCTCGTCTGAGTTTTCCTCCATGGAGATCTTGGAAAAGCATAGTTTCCGTCCCGCGACTGGAATCATTGCTTCAACTCCTGGTGGCAAGGCTAGGGAAGTTGCCAAAGAGGCTAAAGCATCGGCATATGCGCTCTGAGCTCTTGGCACGTATTCGATAAAGAAGCCTTCGAACTTTTGAGCTTGCTCTAGCACTGCGAAGTAATACGGGATCAAATCCTCATGACGAACTTCGTATTCTCCTCGGACCTGATTAACGATGAGTTGGGAGTCACCGTAAGCCTCAAGGTGTCGAACATTGAGTTCTTCAGCAAATTGCATTCCCAATAGCAGAGCATTATACTCGGCTACGTTGTTAGTGCAAGGTTCGACGTGGCCGTTTGGAGAGATTAATACTACTCCCACTCCCGCGGTAATTGCACCATGAGGGTTTGCTCTAGAAGCACCGTCGAAGAATAATTTCCACACTTGCATAGCTTCTTGGGTGGCGCAAGCTTCAGCGACCTCGTCAGGTAATTCTTCATACAACTTAGATGTTCCCGATACTGGATGATCGGCTAAGAAGTCTGCCAGTGCTTGACCCTTGACCGCCTTTTGAGGCATGAACTGCATGTCGTATTGCGACAAGAGAATGGCCGACTTTGCAAGCCGGTAGTTTAGAGATGATGGTTTTGTCATCAGAACTCTCAAAGGATTTACCTTAGAGATGACCTGAATGGTCTGTCGAACTAGGTAGTGTCGCATCTTTTGGATTGCGAATACCAAGGCGAGACATTCTTTTTCGACCGGATTATACCGGTGTTCGGCTCCCATCATAATCCTGCTCAGGTAATAGATGGCTTGCTCTTGACCCTGATCATTGTTCTGAGCTAACAAAGCACCAAGAGAATGATCCATGGCCCTCACATATAACAGGAATGGTTTTCCTGATATCGGGGCCACGAGAACTGGCGGTTGAGTGAGATATTTTTTAATCTCCTCGAATGCTCTTTGACACTCAGCATCCCAAACAAAGGATATTCCTTTCTTCATGAGCTTAGAGAAAGGTTGGCAGCGCCCTGAAAGATTTGATATGAATCTTCGAATGTAGGCCAGTCTGCCTTGCAAACCTCTGAGCTCTTTGAGATTCTTCGGAGGTGGCATGTCTTGGATGGCACGCACTTTTTCTGGGTCAAGAGAGATTCCCTTGGAAGTAACGATAAATCCCAGGAATTTTCCACTTGAAACTCCGAGGAACGATTTTGTCGGGTTCATCTTCAGCTGATGTGCTCGCATGATTTCGAACATTGTCTTCAGATCTGCAAGATGATCGTCTTTACATTGGCTCTTTACTGCTATGTCATCAACGTAGCACTCGATCTTCTTTCGTAGGTGTTCGTGAAAGATTGTGTTCATTGCACGTTGATAAGTTGCACCTGCATTTTTCAGGCCGAAGGTTCTGACTCAATTGACTCCATGATCTCTGGACGAAACCTGCGTTGTTGCTGTTTAACGGGTTTTGCATCCGGATCGATGTTGAGACGGTGCCTGGCAACCTTCGGGTCAAGGCCAGGCATATCTTCATAATTCCAAGCGAAGACATCTATATATTCTCGGATGAGAGATATAAGGTCTTCCTTCTCGGATGATGATAGGTCTTCAGCTATAAAGATAGGCTTGGGATCAGATTCATCTCCCATGTTGACCTGAATAACTTTATCTTCGGTGGGTGGTTCGCGTTGTTCGAAACGCATGTCCCATTAACTCTTCGTCACCCCCTGCGTCTTCATCTGGGTGACTAGTTGAAACCATATTCACAGTCAAACTTTTAAAGAAAGGTCCGACACTGACGTCAGATTCCCAGGAAGAGGTTCCGGATGAATGATCCTGATGCAGATAATTACTGATCTCATTTTCTGAGGCAGGGGGAGTTGTGACATAACCTAAGCCCCTTCTGGTTTTTTGATAATAATCCGGAGGTTTTCCTTCAGGGGTTAGAGACATCCGGATTGGGGTTCGCCTACCTTTCCCCAAGTTCAGACCCTGTTTCTCATTAAAGTTGTACCCCATTTGTTTCATTAAGTATATATAATTGGGTTCCTGGTAATGGAATTGGGGAACTCCGTCATCTTCCTCTGAACTTCCTCGTTTGAGTTGTTCGGGTTTGACTTTACCAAAACAGATCGGCTTCTGCCCTTTCCTTTTGGATGGGACTTTGAAGAAAGCCTTCTGTGCGTCTTCTGCTTCTTCATCTGAAGCAAAGAATGATTTGATAGGCAACGTAAGTGATGCCTCTGTGCACAATGTGTGCCATGGGTTAGAATCATTCTCTATTGGTTTATTTTTAGAGGACACATCAGGCAAGTACGCTAAAAGAAAGTCTTCATTAATGCACCATTCACCCTCGCTCGGTACATTATTATTACTCTCATCCTGACCCATTACATCCAAGTTCAGTTCCCACAGACAATCTTCTTATGGATCTGGTTCGATATCAGCTTCATTGCCACTGTCAACATCTTCTTTCTCCTGAGATTCCAGGTAGAAAACGGAATCAGTGTGAAAGTTCTCCACCCCTCGGAAAGGGTATTTTCCCGCAATCAGGGTTCGAACTTCTCCCTCATCATTAGCATATTTCATAACCTGATGTAGGGTAGACGGGACAATGCGGTTTGCATGTATCCATGGTCGTCCTAGCAACAGATTGTAGGAAGTGTCTGCGTCTATGATGTAGCATGTCACTTCGGATTTGAGGTCTCCAATTTGACACCTGAGTTTGATTTTCCCTAGGGGTCGAGTACTATTGGCGTTGAACCCAAAGATAGTGGTTTGGGTGGTGTGCAGCCGATGCATGGGAATTCCTAAGACCTGCATGACCCTGTAAGGCATGATGCTGAGTGCTGAGCCTGGGTCAACCTGGACACGACTTTGTAGGCTGTCTAAAAAAGATAGCTGATTCCCCATCAAACACCGATGATGGAAGTTACAATCTGACGACTTCCAGAAGGCTATCTTTAGCAACACTCTGACAGAAAGAGATTACAAATCGACAATCTCTTCAAACCAAGACAATCACCTACCGCGGCAAACACAAATGCAGCTTCTTATGTGAGATGATTGATCTTGATGGCTGCGACAACAACATGACTAATATTATATTAGCAACTATCAGAGGTGCTGATGAGCAGTGTAATGATATTCGACACACTGAAGAGCACATGGTTAAACCATGCAAAGAAATCTTAGTGGAGATCGTGACCTGCAGTTGATAGAGCGTTATTGAGATGCCTCAATTGTCACAAATGGCCTGAATAAGACCTCCTTTACTGGTCATTGGTGTCATCCATATATAAAGACAAAGAAACCTGAACGCAGCTTCAACAATCAGCTCGAACGTAGCTTCAACAATCAGCTCGAACGCAGCTTCAACAATCAGCTCGAACGCAGCTTCAACAATCAGCTCGAATGCAGCTTTAATAAACAGCTCGAACGCAGCTCCATCGCTGTCCAACGCAGCTCATCATCGCTGCCCAACGCAGCTCATCATCGCTGCCAATCACAGCTCAAACGCAGCTCATCATCGCTGCCCAACGCAGCTCATCATCGCTGCTCAACGTAGCTCATCATCGCTGCCCAACGCAGCTCATCATCGCTGCCCAACGCAGCTCATCATCGCTGCCCAACGCAGCTCATCATCGCTGCCCAACGCAGCTCATCATCGCTGCCCAACGCAGCTCATCATCGCTGCCCAACGCAGCTCATCATCGCTGCCCAACGCAGCTCCGAACGCAGCTCCAACCGACGTCGAACGCAGTTCTACACTGCTGTCAAACGCACCTTCAAACATCGAAGAACGCAGCTCAATATCGCTGCAGAACGCACCTCCAGATGCTGCGTTCAAATACAGAATTTAGGCCAGAACGCATGTCAAAATTCTGACCTGTTCAAACACGATCCAGGCAGTTTCGAAAACTGCTCTTCACCCACGATTTGAGGAATGGCTTACGTGGGTTGTTACACCCGATCAATGGGGTAACTAAGCCCCCATTTAGGAGCGGATTATGGGGGTAGTTACACCCCTAATCCCCCTATAAATATCAACAAACTCAACAGAGTTAGCATCTCTCTTTTTGGATTGCTTAGATCGGATTTTTGAGAATGTCGATAAGTTAATTGTCAGAGGTTTGGTGTTAACATGACGGGAATTTGTTACGATCAGGGTAACTTTGTGGACTTATCATCCTATTAAAGAGGATTGATAAGTTAATTTGTCAGAGGTATGGTGTTAACGTGACTGGAATTTGTTGCGATCGGAGCAACCTTGAGGACCCATCACTCTATTAACGAGAGTCGATAAGTTAATTGTCAGAGGTTTGGTGTTAACATGACGAGAATTTGTTGCGATC
>NC_033798.1:5047606-5052740 GCF_001876935.1 Asparagus officinalis | reverse complement strand
ATTCCGCTAACCTCCATTGGATATGATCGTTGAAGCTCTATTCCATCCATCCTCCAACTACGTTGTTTGTCTATAATAAATACGAAAACACAAATACTAGACAAACAACATTAGTGGTAAATTGTTTGTTAAACATCATCAAAACAAGAAGGCCAACAATCTCCCCCTTTTTGATGATGACAAACAATTTACAAAAAGGATATATGCATGAAAGGAAATGAACATACAATGTATAATATATCATGCATATAAACAAGAAAGAATATACTCACAATATTTCTCCCCCTTTGACAACATCAAAAAGGGGACAAAAGAATAAGAGAGCGAAAGCTCCCCCTATCAATAAGCACGGGTGAGTATCAAACATAGAAAGATATAGGGATTGCTCCCCCTATCAAAATGCCATATAGAATATGTGAAATGAAGATCATGGCAAACATATGTGAGCAAGCATAGATGAAAAATATGCTAAACACCACTCACATACAAAAGGACAATGAGAACACATATAAATATGTTAATATGAAAGAAGTGTCTCATTAGCACAAAAAAATATAAAAACCATATAAAAGAATAGATTTATGAAATCAAAAGAAGAGGAACATGAGATTCATGTAAAAAGTTTTGAAATGAAAACAAATCAACCAATTGAAATCATAAATCAAAGTTTAAATCATGAAACCAAATCATCATTGATTTTCAAAAATCAAGAGAGGCAACTCTATCTAGCTCTTGAGCTAGTATTAACCCATATGAACATTTTAGCATCCGGTAAACATGATTTGGGAATAAACACCCAATAAATCCGGAGGGTTATATAAGTACAAACCTCTCATCAAAATAAAACCAATAATCATGAAAACAAAATAGTTTGACCAATAAAATGAATTGTTTTCATAAAAGTTTAAAATACATTTTTCGAAACCAAGAAAAAGAAAAAATACTAAAATTCTTGGCTTTAAAAATTATTTTGGCACCCAAGTATTCTTGGTGCCGGTTTGTTTAGGGACATGACCCCTATCATTAAAGCTCAAAGTCCTAGGGTTATGAACCCTCTTGGACATATATGGTGCACGGGATCGGTCATAGCAATAATTACTCAAATGACCCTTCCGATTGCAATATGTACAATGGAAAGGAAGCATTTGCTTATGTTGACCATTAAAAGGTGCACGTGGAACATTTGCAAATAAAGATTGTCTTTTAGAATTATTTTGCAAATGAGAAACATCATTAAACAAAGGTGGTCTACTTGAGAAATTTGGCAAGTTTGAATAATTTTTTAAATCATAACAAAACTTTGCCAAATGGCCAAATCTACCACAAATATCACACTTAAACACATGTGGTCTATGAAAAACATTTGGCAAACTAGAATTCTTTTTCATGTCAAAGCAAAACTTTGCCAAATGGCCAAACCGACCACATAGATCACATTTATACACATTAGCATGCTTATGATGAGAAATAGATGCATGTGCATGTGTGTGTGATGAAGAAGCCTTATGAGATGCACAAGAAGCATTAATCTTAGAAGATTTGTGTGCATCATAGCAAAATTTAGCAATGTGGCCTTTACGACCGCAAATTGAGCATTTGTAAACTTTGCTATACATATGTGCATAGTGAGTGCTTGGTTTTGAAGAGTTAGCACGAGACTTTGCACATAAGTCCATAAGTTTCTTGTTATTAACAATGCATGTGTTAAGAGTTGAATCTAAAGATGAAATGCGATTTTTAATATTGTTCAACTCATCATTAGGCATAGAAGCATTGTCAATAGAAGTAGAGCAAATATGATCATTTTTAAATGATGTAAATTTACTTCTAATAGACTCTACTTCTAACATGGCATCATTCTTCTCATGAATTAAGCTAGCAACATTGGAACTCAAGGTAATATGATCCAATTTTAATTTTTCATTATTTTCTTTAAGGATCACATTATCTTTAGCAATAGTATCAAATTTTGATGCTAGCAATTCATGATCGGATTTTAAATTAACATGCTTGCTTTTAAGATCAATGAAATTATTATGCAACTTAGTGTAGGCATGCATTAATCTATCATATGCACAAGCAAGTTCATCACTAGATAAATCATTATCGGGTTCGAACTCGCAAACCTCACTAGGGCTATCGCCTAGTGGCCGTGTGCATGATGCTCCACATGAACTTGAAGCCGGATCCGCCAAAACTTGTTGGATCGCCTCCAAGTCCCCTTGATGTGCTTCAATTAATTTCCATAAGGTGTAAGCACTATCAACATGAACAAACTTGTTAGACATAGATGAGTTAAAAGCATTTAGCAAGTATTCTAACAAAATGTTGTTCATAGTAAACATACGATGATCATTTTTATTCCACTTGGATTTCTCCATAGTGGGCACAATATAGGCATCATCTATAATTTCCCATAAATCAAAGTGTTTAGATTGAACAAAAAGTTTAAATCTAACACACCATTGGGCATAAGGGAAATTATCTAACCTAGGAGCAATATTAATGGCATAACCTAAACCATGCATATCCATAATATAAAAGGCAAGCAAGATACAAATAAAGCTCAAAATTAGATTAGCACAATAAGCTAACTTGGATCTTTAACTCAAGGCGATTAGACCTTAAATCAAAGAGCACCAAGCTCTGATACCAATTGTTAGACCCTAGAGGGGGGGTGATTAGGGTCTTATGCTAATCTAATCCGATTTAAATGCTAATTAAAATTAATTAACAAGTTGTATTCTTGCAAGATAGATATACAAGAGTTATGTGCAAGAATAAGCAATATGAACAAAGGTAAATATCCTAGCAATGATATATACTATGAGATATATGCAAGGATATATGAGCTAACACAAGATGATATATCCTATCAAAGAGATATACAATGTGATATATGTAAGGATATGCAAACACAAGGGTAACATAAACAAATGATATAGTGGATGAAATAAACAATGAGAGAAAGGCTATAAAGATGAACAAATATAAGTGCTAAGCCAAACTCAAACAAGCAATATGATCACGGAGTTCGGACCTTCCGTCCTACGTCTCCGCTCCCCACTCCCGGGGAGAAATCCACTATCAACCGGGTTTTCTACGTTCACCCGAACAACGTTTACACCTCACACTCGGTTTTCTAGCTAACCGAAAACTTTACAATCAACACACTATTGTAATCCCACTCTACACCCACTAAGTGTTGGACCTAGCCGTGTCTCCCTCAAGTGCTCGGTTACAACCTCTCCCTAGGCACGTCAACCGACGCCACTCCTCTTGGGACGATCCCCGACTCTCACCACACACTCCTCACTCGGTGTACAAGTGTATTACAAAGTGAATCTCACAATAAGCACAATATAACAAATGATTGTTCTCAACTATGGATGAGAACACAATTAAGCACAACTCAAAGTTACAAACTCTCACCACCCAACTATACTATGTATGTAAATACTAAAAGCTCAATGTGGGTGTGTGTAACAATGAGTAAAATGAAATCTAACTCAAATAGCAAACTAGCAATAATTAATATATGATAAATCAATAATGAAATTGCTAGGGAAAAGAGTTAGAAAACTTCTCTATAAACACAAAGAGAGGATGAGAAGATTTTGAGGATGAAATCCTCAACTGGTGATGCAAACTCCTCTTTGTAACAGCAAACCCCAAAAACAAACTAAACAAACTCAAACCCTTGTTTAAAACTTTCTTAAACTTGTTTTTAAAACTCTCTTAATCAGTTTGAAAAGACATCAGCAATGGGGTATATATACCCACTAGAAATCTTAGCAAAAACCCCCAAAACAAATGACAAAACAGCCCCCAGAGAAACAGCTCAGAAATAGCCGTTAGTAGCCAACGGCTATATTGTCGGGCGACCGAAAATTCCGTCGGTCGACCGATGAGAGCAAAAACACGAAGAAAATGTTCTGGACTAACGTCGGGCATTGAGAAGAGATCAGCAATGGGGTATTTATACCCTCTCACAACTCAGCCAACAAACCAGAGCAAAAGACAAAACAGCCCCAAGGCAACGGTCAAAAAACTAGCCGTTGGAAGCTGAAAACAACATCGTCGGTCGACCGGAAAATTCGTCGGTCGACCGAAAATTTTCATCGGTCGACCGTACCGGTCGACCGACAGACGTCTGTCAGCCCAGTGAACTTTTGACCTCAGGTTCGGTCGACCGGTGCGGTCGACCGAAAACAGATATGACAGGTTCTGAAAAACTGTTTGTCTGATTTTAAAACACTGTTTAAAAATATCAAATAAATTCAGAAAAATGTAAAACTTTGGGGAATGATTGTAGACATGATAATAAACATGCTACAATGACTGGTTTTCTAAAAAGACTTCCCAAATGAGAAATATCATCATTTTACAAAATAGTCCAAAACATGAAAACCTGAAAATTGATATTTTGATATTTTGACTTAAACAACATTTTGAAACCTTATGAAATGATTGTATAGACTTGATAAAAGATATAACATGTTGTTATAAAGTCTATAACCTAGAAATGCAATATTTTCATAAAATTGCATATTCTATGCAATATATTCAAAACACTAAATATGATTTCATTAAATATAAGCTTGTTAAAGATGAAATCATATATAGGCATATAAACATGAAACAAAATAGTATTTTCCAATTCTATGCATTTGTTTCATATATAAACTTGAAAACTATCAAACCAAAACATATATGTATATATATAACTATATATATACAAAATCCAAAACGTGTATGTGTGTATATGATTGAGCTTAAAGTACTAACACACATAATATAAATTCCTAAACTAAATTACCCAAGCAATGATCTTGATCTTCAACGAAGCTCTATCTTGGTAATCTTGCGGATGAAGCTTTAACTTGGATCTTGAACTTTGAATAGCAAGGCTTCACCTATTCCATCCATCCTCCAACCACGTTGTTTGTCTATAATAAATACTAAAACACAAATACTAGACAAACAACATTAGTGGTAAATTGTTTGTTAAACATCATCAAAATAAGAAGGCCAACAGGTCCATCCTGACCTAATTGAAGATCAACAATGGACAAACACCTCGTTCAGACAGAAAAGAGGCAAGGCTAAGTCATCCAACATGATTAGCCCCTCT
>NC_033798.1:5014707-5046606 GCF_001876935.1 Asparagus officinalis | reverse complement strand
CAAGTCCGAGGGGAATACGAAGTGCGGCATGAGGATCTTATCCCGTATCATACCGCAGTGCTAAAGCAATCTGAGAAGTTTAAAGGTTTCTTTATCGGATACGTTCCATGAACTCAGAATGCTTACGCAGACGCTTTAGCCTCGCTGGCAACTTCATTAGCGTTACCTCCAGGGGCTGAAACTACAATCTCGGTTACAGGACGCGAGTTATACTGCTTCAAGATTCCTATGGAGGAAAGCTCCGATGAGACGATGACAGGGGAAGTCTGTACAACCTCGATGGAGTTTGAAGCTAGAGATTGGCGATTCCCGTATATCGACTATGCCATATACGGAATATTGCCTGATGACCCTAAGGAAGCGGCCACTATCAAACGAAAGGCCCTCCAGTTCTATTATGATGCGGTTTCTCGGACCCTATATCGTAAATCACACGACGGAGTTTTGCTTCGATGTCTCTCTCGAAAGGAAGCGAAGGAGGCCCTTAAGGAAGCTCACGACGGAATGTGCGGGGCTCATCAGCCCGGAGCTAAATTAGGAGATCGTCTTCGACGAATTGGCTATTATTGGCCAAAGATGTTTTCAGACACAGTCGACTATGCTAAACGCTGTCACGCATGCCAAATTCATGGAGATTTTATCCATCAAGCGCCAGGAAATTTACATCCTACATCTGCAACTTGGCCATTTGAGATGTGGGGCATGGATATTGTGGGACCAATTTCTCCTCCGACTTCCAAAGGACACCGGTTCATTCTGGCCGTGACCGACTATTTCTCCAAATGGGCAGAAGCGATCCCGTTGAAAGAAGTCAAAACTTCGAATGTGATCAAGTTCATTAAACATCACGTTGTCTATCGCTTTGGAGTCCCGAGACGAATAATTCACGACAACGGAACACAATTCGTTAGCTTTGGATTTCAGAGATTCTGTAATAAATTTCGCATCCAAAGTGTCGCATCTACGGCATACTATCCGCCAGCAAATGGTCTTGCGGAAGCTTTCAACAAAACCATAGTAAAGCTTCTCAAAAAGTTTGTTTCCAAAAGCCGACGTGATTGGGACGAAAGACTTGGCCGAGTGTTTGTGGGCCTACCGAACAACAGTGAGGACCTCTACCAGAGCTACGCCATTCTCCTTAGTATACGGCTGTGAAGCTGTATTACCACTTGAGATTCAGATCCCGTCTCTGAGAGTCGCGGTCACAACTGGACTGACAGACGAAGAGAAACACCAACGACGCTTGCAGGAACTCGAAGCTTTAGACGACAAGAGACTCCAAGCTCAACAACAGATTGAACTATATCAAGCTCGTATTTCCAAAGCCTACAACAAAAAGGTTAAGGAACGGATTTTCAAGAAGGGCGATCTGGTTTTGGTCAATCGACGACCCATGGTGATGACTCATAAAACTAAAGGGAAGTTTAACCCTAAATGGGAAGGGCCTTTTGTCGTTGAGACAGTCTATTCCAACGGAGCTTACCGTCTCATCAATAAGAAAGGCGACAGACTTATGATGCCAATTAATGGGAAGTTTCTTAAGAAATATTACCCGTAAGATGCAAGTCTCTTGAGTTTAGTTGGGAGTTGCTTATCAAATGTTCGTTTGAGTAAAGAAGTTCTCCTACTTTGTATGTCGTCAAGTTAACATTACACCTCTGACGATTTAAGTTATTGAGAATCATTATAATAAAAGAATTTTCCAAAGTCTTTCAGATAGCTATCAGCATAATCTGTTTGGTGAAAAAGTCCCAATTTTGACTGCGTTCAGTCCTCTTGAACGCAAGTCCTATGGCTGCGTTCAAAACAAGTCTACAGCGGCGTTTCAAGTCCCACGACTGCAAGACCTGACTGCGTTCAGTCCTCTCGAACGCAAGTCCTTTGACTGCGTTCAGTCCTCTTGAACACAAGCCTCAACAAGTTGGAGTGGCGTCAACTTTCTCTGAACGCAAATCAAATCTGAGAGCCTGCGTTCACGATATGTTGAACGGCAAAGTCAGAACACATGCGTCTTTGATAAAGCCTGCCGTTCAAACCATTCGAACACAAAGGAATAATTTGCAGAAGTTCCAACATCACAACAAGACCGCAACATCCCAGACAAACACAGAAAAATGCAAGGAAAAAAAAGGAAGCAGCAGTTCATTTCATGCAGATAATAAGTGTTTGAGGAAGTAGCATAGAGTTATTACAAAATCAAAAGTAAGAGTTGCTGGGATTTAAAGTAAAGAGAAACTCATAAGATGAGCCCTTGTATTCGATATGGATTTTTCGTGCTTCGCCAGCACCTCTTCTCTAACTCTCTTATGAAGCTCAGCATCAGAAACTGCAGCAGCAGCAGAGGCCTCCTGTTTTAACACTTTGACAGCCTCCTTCTCAGCCTGAACTTCTGATGCGAGAGTGGCATTCTCAAGGCTGAACTCTTCCTGAGTTATCTCCCCTGCATTCAGTCTGGCCTTGGCTTGGCGACGTTGCTTCTGCAAGTTCCAGATACGAGCCTTCTTCTCTGAAATATCCAGAACTCGGACCCTATCAGCAATTGCCTCCTTCAGCATAGCGTCGCCGATGGCCCATTGGATTTTAGACTCCAAGTCTGTGTGCTGCAACTCCTCTAGATAACGAGCGGCCCCCGAGTATCGATATATCGTCTCGTCAAAGCGCTTAGCATAGAAGGGACTGACTTCCGCAAGAGCTTTCAACCCTTCCACAATAGGCGCTCGAAACTCAGAGAAAGAGCCCCACCCGTGCATTACAATGCAGAAAGCTTGCCTCACCAAGTTTTCTAAACGTCTGGAAAGAAAAAGAACAGAATGGGGAAACAGACGAACCTTCTCATCACACACCCGCTCGAAGTCCTCGTGCGGGAAGATCACAGAGATGGGTGGAATAAGAGGATCCTCTGCTCCTTCATCATCAGATATGACAAGAGGTTCGGCAACAGAAGCCCCACCTGGCGTACAAGCTAAAGCAAAGTTAGCAAAATAGATGGAGACAAACGCAGCAAGTCTAAACATGCGTTAGGTTCACCCTGAACGCAAGAAAGTTAAACTTGCGTTCAATAGCCATGAACGCAGGACTTCTGCTTGTGTTCCAGATTGGAAGATTAATCTCTTCATCTTATCAGTAAACACGGAAACCTGCATCCGCATGCAAGACCCAAAGAACACATGAATGATTGTTCGTACTTAAAACAAACAAATCTTATCAACAAACACAGAAATTTCTCCGTGTGTTCAACATCAAGGGTTTGATTCTTCACCATTACAGTGGACACAAGAAGTTCTTTCAGTCAAGAAGATGAACAGTTCTCATCAAGAGAAATGCGAACTCTATGCACATTCAAGATTGAAACGACGAATTCTATTCGTCATCATCAACCAGAACTCATCTAGAGAGTTTCAAGAAAACCCATTGATGAAGAATGCCTGGAACGAAGAAGGCAGCGGGACTTACCTCGATGACCAGGCGCGGGAGGCGTCGACGTCGGCCAGGAAAAGGACCCGAAAATCTTCCTTGACGGCGGGATAGGGTGCACCGTCTCGTCGTCATCGCTCGAGCGAGATCTCTTGGGGGCCATCACTGGAAGATGAAACGAAACTGCTGAACAGTTTTTAGAAATAACGAGAAGAAACTCGTTTGGGAGTTCAAGAAAGAAGCTTAAACGTTAAAGCCTCTTGACATGACTAATCAGCCCTATTTATAATGAAAGGGCAGAGTTCCAAGACTCCCGCCCCAATAGGGACTCTTCGTCATCATTATAGCCGCTTGGGCTTCTGATAAGACGCAGGACAAGACCCTGCGTCCAAAAGGCAAGCGAACCAGACCCAAACGCAGCAGTTTGGAGATGCGTTCTTTCAAAAATACGCAGCTCAATTCAAGAGTATGAACGCAGGGGGTACCCCTGTTCCCAGAATCAGATATTTCGGAAAATATGTGGCTTGAGTTTTAAAACTTTGGCGCAGTTTAAAACAAAATATCTGACAAAGTCTTCTCAGAATTTAAACCCTACTTTCCTCAAAGTTGCCCTGAACGCAACACTTCTACCTTATCGACTCTCGTCAATAGAGCGATAAGTCCTCAAAGTTGCCCTGAACGCAACACTTCTACCTTATCGACTCTCGTCAATAGAGCGATAAGTCCTCAAAGTTGCCCTGAACGCAACACTTCTACCTTATCGACTCTCGTCAATAGAGCGATAAGTCCTCAAAGTTGCCCTGAACGCAACACTTCTACCTTATCGACTCTCGTCAATAGAGCGATAAGTCCTCAAAGTTGCCCTGAACGCAACACTTCTACCTTATCGACTCTCGTCAATAGAGCGATAAGTCCTCAAAGTTGCCCTGAACGCAACACTTCTACCTTATCGACTCTCGTCAATAGAGCGATAAGTCCTCAAAGTTGCCCTGAACGCAACACTTCTACCTTATCGACTCTCGTCAATAGAGCGATAAGTCCTCAAAGTTGCCCTGAACGCAACACTTCTACCTTATCGACTCTCGTCAATAGAGCGATAAGTCCTCAAAGTTGCCCTGAACGCAACACTTCTACCTTATCGACTCTCGTCAATAGAGCGATAAGTCCTCAAAGTTGCCCTGAACGCAACACTTCTACCTTATCGACTCTCGTCAATAGAGCGATAAGTCCTCAAAGTTGCCCTGAACGCAACACTTCTACCTTATCGACTCTCGTCAATAGAGCGATAAGTCCTCAAAGTTGCCCTGAACGCAACACTTCTACCTTATCGACTCTCGTCAATAGAGCGATAAGTCCTCAAAGTTGCCCTGAACGCAACACTTCTACCTTATCGACTCTCGTCAATAGAGCGATAAGTCCTCAAAGTTGCCCTGAACGCAACACTTCTACCTTATCGACTCTCGTCAATAGAGCGATAAGTCCTCAAAGTTGCCCTGAACGCAACACTTCTACCTTATCGACTCTCGTCAATAGAGCGATAAGTCCTCAAAGTTGCCCTGAACGCAACACTTCTACCTTATCGACTCTCGTCAATAGAGCGATAAGTCCTCAAAGTTGCCCTGAACGCAACACTTCTACCTTATCGACTCTCGTCAATAGAGCGATAAGTCCTCAAAGTTGCCCTGAACGCAACACTTCTACCTTATCGACTCTCGTCAATAGAGCGATAAGTCCTCAAAGTTGCCCTGAACGCAACACTTCTACCTTATCGACTCTCGTCAATAGAGCGATAAGTCCTCAAAGTTGCCCTGAACGCAACACTTCTACCTTATCGACTCTCGTCAATAGAGCGATAAGTCCTCAAAGTTGCCCTGAACGCAACACTTCTACCTTATCGACTCTCGTCAATAGAGCGATAAGTCCTCAAAGTTGCCCTGAACGCAACACTTCTACCTTATCGACTCTCGTCAATAGAGCGATAAGTCCTCAAAGTTGCCCTGAACGCAACACTTCTACCTTATCGACTCTCGTCAATAGAGCGATAAGTCCTCAAAGTTGCCCTGAACGCAACACTTCTACCTTATCGACTCTCGTCAATAGAGCGATAAGTCCTCAAAGTTGCCCTGAACGCAACACTTCTACCTTATCGACTCTCGTCAATAGAGCGATAAGTCCTCAAAGTTGCCCTGAACGCAACACTTCTACCTTATCGACTCTCGTCAATAGAGCGATAAGTCCTCAAAGTTGCCCTGAACGCAACACTTCTACCTTATCGACTCTCGTCAATAGAGCGATAAGTCCTCAAAGTTGCCCTGAACGCAACACTTCTACCTTATCGACTCTCGTCAATAGAGCGATAAGTCCTCAAAGTTGCCCTGAACGCAACACTTCTACCTTATCGACTCTCGTCAATAGAGCGATAAGTCCTCAAAGTTGCCCTGAACGCAACACTTCTACCTTATCGACTCTCGTCAATAGAGCGATAAGTCCTCAAAGTTGCCCTGAACGCAACACTTCTACCTTATCGACTCTCGTCAATAGAGCGATAAGTCCTCAAAGTTGCCCTGAACGCAACACTTCTACCTTATCGACTCTCGTCAATAGAGCGATAAGTCCTCAAAGTTGCCCTGAACGCAACACTTCTACCTTATCGACTCTCGTCAATAGAGCGATAAGTCCTCAAAGTTGCCCTGAACGCAACACTTCTACCTTATCGACTCTCGTCAATAGAGCGATAAGTCCTCAAAGTTGCCCTGAACGCAACACTTCTACCTTATCGACTCTCGTCAATAGAGCGATAAGTCCTCAAAGTTGCCCTGAACGCAACACTTCTACCTTATCGACTCTCGTCAATAGAGCGATAAGTCCTCAAAGTTGCCCTGAACGCAACACTTCTACCTTATCGACTCTCGTCAATAGAGCGATAAGTCCTCAAAGTTGCCCTGAACGCAACACTTCTACCTTATCGACTCTCGTCAATAGAGCGATAAGTCCTCAAAGTTGCCCTGAACGCAACACTTCTACCTTATCGACTCTCGTCAATAGAGCGATAAGTCCTCAAAGTTGCCCTGAACGCAACACTTCTACCTTATCGACTCTCGTCAATAGAGCGATAAGTCCTCAAAGTTGCCCTGAACGCAACACTTCTACCTTATCGACTCTCGTCAATAGAGCGATAAGTCCTCAAAGTTGCCCTGAACGCAACACTTCTACCTTATCGACTCTCGTCAATAGAGCGATAAGTCCTCAAAGTTGCCCTGAACGCAACACTTCTACCTTATCGACTCTCGTCAATAGAGCGATAAGTCCTCAAAGTTGCCCTGAACGCAACACTTCTACCTTATCGACTCTCGTCAATAGAGCGATAAGTCCTCAAAGTTGCCCTGAACGCAACACTTCTACCTTATCGACTCTCGTCAATAGAGCGATAAGTCCTCAAAGTTGCCCTGAACGCAACACTTCTACCTTATCGACTCTCGTCAATAGAGCGATAAGTCCTCAAAGTTGCCCTGAACGCAACACTTCTACCTTATCGACTCTCGTCAATAGAGCGATAAGTCCTCAAAGTTGCCCTGAACGCAACACTTCTACCTTATCGACTCTCGTCAATAGAGCGATAAGTCCTCAAAGTTGCCCTGAACGCAACACTTCTACCTTATCGACTCTCGTCAATAGAGCGATAAGTCCTCAAAGTTGCCCTGAACGCAACACTTCTACCTTATCGACTCTCGTCAATAGAGCGATAAGTCCTCAAAGTTGCCCTGAACGCAACACTTCTACCTTATCGACTCTCGTCAATAGAGCGATAAGTCCTCAAAGTTGCCCTGAACGCAACACTTCTACCTTATCGACTCTCGTCAATAGAGCGATAAGTCCTCAAAGTTGCCCTGAACGCAACACTTCTACCTTATCGACTCTCGTCAATAGAGCGATAAGTCCTCAAAGTTGCCCTGAACGCAACACTTCTACCTTATCGACTCTCGTCAATAGAGCGATAAGTCCTCAAAGTTGCCCTGAACGCAACACTTCTACCTTATCGACTCTCGTCAATAGAGCGATAAGTCCTCAAAGTTGCCCTGAACGCAACACTTCTACCTTATCGACTCTCGTCAATAGAGCGATAAGTCCTCAAAGTTGCCCTGAACGCAACACTTCTACCTTATCGACTCTCGTCAATAGAGCGATAAGTCCTCAAAGTTGCCCTGAACGCAACACTTCTACCTTATCGACTCTCGTCAATAGAGCGATAAGTCCTCAAAGTTGCCCTGAACGCAACACTTCTACCTTATCGACTCTCGTCAATAGAGCGATAAGTCCTCAAAGTTGCCCTGAACGCAACACTTCTACCTTATCGACTCTCGTCAATAGAGCGATAAGTCCTCAAAGTTGCCCTGAACGCAACACTTCTACCTTATCGACTCTCGTCAATAGAGCGATAAGTCCTCAAAGTTGCCCTGAACGCAACACTTCTACCTTATCGACTCTCGTCAATAGAGCGATAAGTCCTCAAAGTTGCCCTGAACGCAACACTTCTACCTTATCGACTCTCGTCAATAGAGCGATAAGTCCTCAAAGTTGCCCTGAACGCAACACTTCTACCTTATCGACTCTCGTCAATAGAGCGATAAGTCCTCAAAGTTGCCCTGAACGCAACACTTCTACCTTATCGACTCTCGTCAATAGAGCGATAAGTCCTCAAAGTTGCCCTGAACGCAACACTTCTACCTTATCGACTCTCGTCAATAGAGCGATAAGTCCTCAAAGTTGCCCTGAACGCAACACTTCTACCTTATCGACTCTCGTCAATAGAGCGATAAGTCCTCAAAGTTGCCCTGAACGCAACACTTCTACCTTATCGACTCTCGTCAATAGAGCGATAAGTCCTCAAAGTTGCCCTGAACGCAACACTTCTACCTTATCGACTCTCGTCAATAGAGCGATAAGTCCTCAAAGTTGCCCTGAACGCAACACTTCTACCTTATCGACTCTCGTCAATAGAGCGATAAGTCCTCAAAGTTGCCCTGAACGCAACACTTCTACCTTATCGACTCTCGTCAATAGAGCGATAAGTCCTCAAAGTTGCCCTGAACGCAACACTTCTACCTTATCGACTCTCGTCAATAGAGCGATAAGTCCTCAAAGTTGCCCTGAACGCAACACTTCTACCTTATCGACTCTCGTCAATAGAGCGATAAGTCCTCAAAGTTGCCCTGAACGCAACACTTCTACCTTATCGACTCTCGTCAATAGAGCGATAAGTCCTCAAAGTTGCCCTGAACGCAACACTTCTACCTTATCGACTCTCGTCAATAGAGCGATAAGTCCTCAAAGTTGCCCTGAACGCAACACTTCTACCTTATCGACTCTCGTCAATAGAGCGATAAGTCCTCAAAGTTGCCCTGAACGCAACACTTCTACCTTATCGACTCTCGTCAATAGAGCGATAAGTCCTCAAAGTTGCCCTGAACGCAACACTTCTACCTTATCGACTCTCGTCAATAGAGCGATAAGTCCTCAAAGTTGCCCTGAACGCAACACTTCTACCTTATCGACTCTCGTCAATAGAGCGATAAGTCCTCAAAGTTGCCCTGAACGCAACACTTCTACCTTATCGACTCTCGTCAATAGAGCGATAAGTCCTCAAAGTTGCCCTGAACGCAACACTTCTACCTTATCGACTCTCGTCAATAGAGCGATAAGTCCTCAAAGTTGCCCTGAACGCAACACTTCTACCTTATCGACTCTCGTCAATAGAGCGATAAGTCCTCAAAGTTGCCCTGAACGCAACACTTCTACCTTATCGACTCTCGTCAATAGAGCGATAAGTCCTCAAAGTTGCCCTGAACGCAACACTTCTACCTTATCGACTCTCGTCAATAGAGCGATAAGTCCTCAAAGTTGCCCTGAACGCAACACTTCTACCTTATCGACTCTCGTCAATAGAGCGATAAGTCCTCAAAGTTGCCCTGAACGCAACACTTCTACCTTATCGACTCTCGTCAATAGAGCGATAAGTCCTCAAAGTTGCCCTGAACGCAACACTTCTACCTTATCGACTCTCGTCAATAGAGCGATAAGTCCTCAAAGTTGCCCTGAACGCAACACTTCTACCTTATCGACTCTCGTCAATAGAGCGATAAGTCCTCAAAGTTGCCCTGAACGCAACACTTCTACCTTATCGACTCTCGTCAATAGAGCGATAAGTCCTCAAAGTTGCCCTGAACGCAACACTTCTACCTTATCGACTCTCGTCAATAGAGCGATAAGTCCTCAAAGTTGCCCTGAACGCAACACTTCTACCTTATCGACTCTCGTCAATAGAGCGATAAGTCCTCAAAGTTGCCCTGAACGCAACACTTCTACCTTATCGACTCTCGTCAATAGAGCGATAAGTCCTCAAAGTTGCCCTGAACGCAACACTTCTACCTTATCGACTCTCGTCAATAGAGCGATAAGTCCTCAAAGTTGCCCTGAACGCAACACTTCTACCTTATCGACTCTCGTCAATAGAGCGATAAGTCCTCAAAGTTGCCCTGAACGCAACACTTCTACCTTATCGACTCTCGTCAATAGAGCGATAAGTCCTCAAAGTTGCCCTGAACGCAACACTTCTACCTTATCGACTCTCGTCAATAGAGCGATAAGTCCTCAAAGTTGCCCTGAACGCAACACTTCTACCTTATCGACTCTCGTCAATAGAGCGATAAGTCCTCAAAGTTGCCCTGAACGCAACACTTCTACCTTATCGACTCTCGTCAATAGAGCGATAAGTCCTCAAAGTTGCCCTGAACGCAACACTTCTACCTTATCGACTCTCGTCAATAGAGCGATAAGTCCTCAAAGTTGCCCTGAACGCAACACTTCTACCTTATCGACTCTCGTCAATAGAGCGATAAGTCCTCAAAGTTGCCCTGAACGCAACACTTCTACCTTATCGACTCTCGTCAATAGAGCGATAAGTCCTCAAAGTTGCCCTGAACGCAACACTTCTACCTTATCGACTCTCGTCAATAGAGCGATAAGTCCTCAAAGTTGCCCTGAACGCAACACTTCTACCTTATCGACTCTCGTCAATAGAGCGATAAGTCCTCAAAGTTGCCCTGAACGCAACACTTCTACCTTATCGACTCTCGTCAATAGAGCGATAAGTCCTCAAAGTTGCCCTGAACGCAACACTTCTACCTTATCGACTCTCGTCAATAGAGCGATAAGTCCTCAAAGTTGCCCTGAACGCAACACTTCTACCTTATCGACTCTCGTCAATAGAGCGATAAGTCCTCAAAGTTGCCCTGAACGCAACACTTCTACCTTATCGACTCTCGTCAATAGAGCGATAAGTCCTCAAAGTTGCCCTGAACGCAACACTTCTACCTTATCGACTCTCGTCAATAGAGCGATAAGTCCTCAAAGTTGCCCTGAACGCAACACTTCTACCTTATCGACTCTCGTCAATAGAGCGATAAGTCCTCAAAGTTGCCCTGAACGCAACACTTCTACCTTATCGACTCTCGTCAATAGAGCGATAAGTCCTCAAAGTTGCCCTGAACGCAACACTTCTACCTTATCGACTCTCGTCAATAGAGCGATAAGTCCTCAAAGTTGCCCTGAACGCAACACTTCTACCTTATCGACTCTCGTCAATAGAGCGATAAGTCCTCAAAGTTGCCCTGAACGCAACACTTCTACCTTATCGACTCTCGTCAATAGAGCGATAAGTCCTCAAAGTTGCCCTGAACGCAACACTTCTACCTTATCGACTCTCGTCAATAGAGCGATAAGTCCTCAAAGTTGCCCTGAACGCAACACTTCTACCTTATCGACTCTCGTCAATAGAGCGATAAGTCCTCAAAGTTGCCCTGAACGCAACACTTCTACCTTATCGACTCTCGTCAATAGAGCGATAAGTCCTCAAAGTTGCCCTGAACGCAACACTTCTACCTTATCGACTCTCGTCAATAGAGCGATAAGTCCTCAAAGTTGCCCTGAACGCAACACTTCTACCTTATCGACTCTCGTCAATAGAGCGATAAGTCCTCAAAGTTGCCCTGAACGCAACACTTCTACCTTATCGACTCTCGTCAATAGAGCGATAAGTCCTCAAAGTTGCCCTGAACGCAACACTTCTACCTTATCGACTCTCGTCAATAGAGCGATAAGTCCTCAAAGTTGCCCTGAACGCAACACTTCTACCTTATCGACTCTCGTCAATAGAGCGATAAGTCCTCAAAGTTGCCCTGAACGCAACACTTCTACCTTATCGACTCTCGTCAATAGAGCGATAAGTCCTCAAAGTTGCCCTGAACGCAACACTTCTACCTTATCGACTCTCGTCAATAGAGCGATAAGTCCTCAAAGTTGCCCTGAACGCAACACTTCTACCTTATCGACTCTCGTCAATAGAGCGATAAGTCCTCAAAGTTGCCCTGAACGCAACACTTCTACCTTATCGACTCTCGTCAATAGAGCGATAAGTCCTCAAAGTTGCCCTGAACGCAACACTTCTACCTTATCGACTCTCGTCAATAGAGCGATAAGTCCTCAAAGTTGCCCTGAACGCAACACTTCTACCTTATCGACTCTCGTCAATAGAGCGATAAGTCCTCAAAGTTGCCCTGAACGCAACACTTCTACCTTATCGACTCTCGTCAATAGAGCGATAAGTCCTCAAAGTTGCCCTGAACGCAACACTTCTACCTTATCGACTCTCGTCAATAGAGCGATAAGTCCTCAAAGTTGCCCTGAACGCAACACTTCTACCTTATCGACTCTCGTCAATAGAGCGATAAGTCCTCAAAGTTGCCCTGAACGCAACACTTCTACCTTATCGACTCTCGTCAATAGAGCGATAAGTCCTCAAAGTTGCCCTGAACGCAACACTTCTACCTTATCGACTCTCGTCAATAGAGCGATAAGTCCTCAAAGTTGCCCTGAACGCAACACTTCTACCTTATCGACTCTCGTCAATAGAGCGATAAGTCCTCAAAGTTGCCCTGAACGCAACACTTCTACCTTATCGACTCTCGTCAATAGAGCGATAAGTCCTCAAAGTTGCCCTGAACGCAACACTTCTACCTTATCGACTCTCGTCAATAGAGCGATAAGTCCTCAAAGTTGCCCTGAACGCAACACTTCTACCTTATCGACTCTCGTCAATAGAGCGATAAGTCCTCAAAGTTGCCCTGAACGCAACACTTCTACCTTATCGACTCTCGTCAATAGAGCGATAAGTCCTCAAAGTTGCCCTGAACGCAACACTTCTACCTTATCGACTCTCGTCAATAGAGCGATAAGTCCTCAAAGTTGCCCTGAACGCAACACTTCTACCTTATCGACTCTCGTCAATAGAGCGATAAGTCCTCAAAGTTGCCCTGAACGCAACACTTCTACCTTATCGACTCTCGTCAATAGAGCGATAAGTCCTCAAAGTTGCCCTGAACGCAACACTTCTACCTTATCGACTCTCGTCAATAGAGCGATAAGTCCTCAAAGTTGCCCTGAACGCAACACTTCTACCTTATCGACTCTCGTCAATAGAGCGATAAGTCCTCAAAGTTGCCCTGAACGCAACACTTCTACCTTATCGACTCTCGTCAATAGAGCGATAAGTCCTCAAAGTTGCCCTGAACGCAACACTTCTACCTTATCGACTCTCGTCAATAGAGCGATAAGTCCTCAAAGTTGCCCTGAACGCAACACTTCTACCTTATCGACTCTCGTCAATAGAGCGATAAGTCCTCAAAGTTGCCCTGAACGCAACACTTCTACCTTATCGACTCTCGTCAATAGAGCGATAAGTCCTCAAAGTTGCCCTGAACGCAACACTTCTACCTTATCGACTCTCGTCAATAGAGCGATAAGTCCTCAAAGTTGCCCTGAACGCAACACTTCTACCTTATCGACTCTCGTCAATAGAGCGATAAGTCCTCAAAGTTGCCCTGAACGCAACACTTCTACCTTATCGACTCTCGTCAATAGAGCGATAAGTCCTCAAAGTTGCCCTGAACGCAACACTTCTACCTTATCGACTCTCGTCAATAGAGCGATAAGTCCTCAAAGTTGCCCTGAACGCAACACTTCTACCTTATCGACTCTCGTCAATAGAGCGATAAGTCCTCAAAGTTGCCCTGAACGCAACACTTCTACCTTATCGACTCTCGTCAATAGAGCGATAAGTCCTCAAAGTTGCCCTGAACGCAACACTTCTACCTTATCGACTCTCGTCAATAGAGCGATAAGTCCTCAAAGTTGCCCTGAACGCAACACTTCTACCTTATCGACTCTCGTCAATAGAGCGATAAGTCCTCAAAGTTGCCCTGAACGCAACACTTCTACCTTATCGACTCTCGTCAATAGAGCGATAAGTCCTCAAAGTTGCCCTGAACGCAACACTTCTACCTTATCGACTCTCGTCAATAGAGCGATAAGTCCTCAAAGTTGCCCTGAACGCAACACTTCTACCTTATCGACTCTCGTCAATAGAGCGATAAGTCCTCAAAGTTGCCCTGAACGCAACACTTCTACCTTATCGACTCTCGTCAATAGAGCGATAAGTCCTCAAAGTTGCCCTGAACGCAACACTTCTACCTTATCGACTCTCGTCAATAGAGCGATAAGTCCTCAAAGTTGCCCTGAACGCAACACTTCTACCTTATCGACTCTCGTCAATAGAGCGATAAGTCCTCAAAGTTGCCCTGAACGCAACACTTCTACCTTATCGACTCTCGTCAATAGAGCGATAAGTCCTCAAAGTTGCCCTGAACGCAACACTTCTACCTTATCGACTCTCGTCAATAGAGCGATAAGTCCTCAAAGTTGCCCTGAACGCAACACTTCTACCTTATCGACTCTCGTCAATAGAGCGATAAGTCCTCAAAGTTGCCCTGAACGCAACACTTCTACCTTATCGACTCTCGTCAATAGAGCGATAAGTCCTCAAAGTTGCCCTGAACGCAACACTTCTACCTTATCGACTCTCGTCAATAGAGCGATAAGTCCTCAAAGTTGCCCTGAACGCAACACTTCTACCTTATCGACTCTCGTCAATAGAGCGATAAGTCCTCAAAGTTGCCCTGAACGCAACACTTCTACCTTATCGACTCTCGTCAATAGAGCGATAAGTCCTCAAAGTTGCCCTGAACGCAACACTTCTACCTTATCGACTCTCGTCAATAGAGCGATAAGTCCTCAAAGTTGCCCTGAACGCAACACTTCTACCTTATCGACTCTCGTCAATAGAGCGATAAGTCCTCAAAGTTGCCCTGAACGCAACACTTCTACCTTATCGACTCTCGTCAATAGAGCGATAAGTCCTCAAAGTTGCCCTGAACGCAACACTTCTACCTTATCGACTCTCGTCAATAGAGCGATAAGTCCTCAAAGTTGCCCTGAACGCAACACTTCTACCTTATCGACTCTCGTCAATAGAGCGATAAGTCCTCAAAGTTGCCCTGAACGCAACACTTCTACCTTATCGACTCTCGTCAATAGAGCGATAAGTCCTCAAAGTTGCCCTGAACGCAACACTTCTACCTTATCGACTCTCGTCAATAGAGCGATAAGTCCTCAAAGTTGCCCTGAACGCAACACTTCTACCTTATCGACTCTCGTCAATAGAGCGATAAGTCCTCAAAGTTGCCCTGAACGCAACACTTCTACCTTATCGACTCTCGTCAATAGAGCGATAAGTCCTCAAAGTTGCCCTGAACGCAACACTTCTACCTTATCGACTCTCGTCAATAGAGCGATAAGTCCTCAAAGTTGCCCTGAACGCAACACTTCTACCTTATCGACTCTCGTCAATAGAGCGATAAGTCCTCAAAGTTGCCCTGAACGCAACACTTCTACCTTATCGACTCTCGTCAATAGAGCGATAAGTCCTCAAAGTTGCCCTGAACGCAACACTTCTACCTTATCGACTCTCGTCAATAGAGCGATAAGTCCTCAAAGTTGCCCTGAACGCAACACTTCTACCTTATCGACTCTCGTCAATAGAGCGATAAGTCCTCAAAGTTGCCCTGAACGCAACACTTCTACCTTATCGACTCTCGTCAATAGAGCGATAAGTCCTCAAAGTTGCCCTGAACGCAACACTTCTACCTTATCGACTCTCGTCAATAGAGCGATAAGTCCTCAAAGTTGCCCTGAACGCAACACTTCTACCTTATCGACTCTCGTCAATAGAGCGATAAGTCCTCAAAGTTGCCCTGAACGCAACACTTCTACCTTATCGACTCTCGTCAATAGAGCGATAAGTCCTCAAAGTTGCCCTGAACGCAACACTTCTACCTTATCGACTCTCGTCAATAGAGCGATAAGTCCTCAAAGTTGCCCTGAACGCAACACTTCTACCTTATCGACTCTCGTCAATAGAGCGATAAGTCCTCAAAGTTGCCCTGAACGCAACACTTCTACCTTATCGACTCTCGTCAATAGAGCGATAAGTCCTCAAAGTTGCCCTGAACGCAACACTTCTACCTTATCGACTCTCGTCAATAGAGCGATAAGTCCTCAAAGTTGCCCTGAACGCAACACTTCTACCTTATCGACTCTCGTCAATAGAGCGATAAGTCCTCAAAGTTGCCCTGAACGCAACACTTCTACCTTATCGACTCTCGTCAATAGAGCGATAAGTCCTCAAAGTTGCCCTGAACGCAACACTTCTACCTTATCGACTCTCGTCAATAGAGCGATAAGTCCTCAAAGTTGCCCTGAACGCAACACTTCTACCTTATCGACTCTCGTCAATAGAGCGATAAGTCCTCAAAGTTGCCCTGAACGCAACACTTCTACCTTATCGACTCTCGTCAATAGAGCGATAAGTCCTCAAAGTTGCCCTGAACGCAACACTTCTACCTTATCGACTCTCGTCAATAGAGCGATAAGTCCTCAAAGTTGCCCTGAACGCAACACTTCTACCTTATCGACTCTCGTCAATAGAGCGATAAGTCCTCAAAGTTGCCCTGAACGCAACACTTCTACCTTATCGACTCTCGTCAATAGAGCGATAAGTCCTCAAAGTTGCCCTGAACGCAACACTTCTACCTTATCGACTCTCGTCAATAGAGCGATAAGTCCTCAAAGTTGCCCTGAACGCAACACTTCTACCTTATCGACTCTCGTCAATAGAGCGATAAGTCCTCAAAGTTGCCCTGAACGCAACACTTCTACCTTATCGACTCTCGTCAATAGAGCGATAAGTCCTCAAAGTTGCCCTGAACGCAACACTTCTACCTTATCGACTCTCGTCAATAGAGCGATAAGTCCTCAAAGTTGCCCTGAACGCAACACTTCTACCTTATCGACTCTCGTCAATAGAGCGATAAGTCCTCAAAGTTGCCCTGAACGCAACACTTCTACCTTATCGACTCTCGTCAATAGAGCGATAAGTCCTCAAAGTTGCCCTGAACGCAACACTTCTACCTTATCGACTCTCGTCAATAGAGCGATAAGTCCTCAAAGTTGCCCTGAACGCAACACTTCTACCTTATCGACTCTCGTCAATAGAGCGATAAGTCCTCAAAGTTGCCCTGAACGCAACACTTCTACCTTATCGACTCTCGTCAATAGAGCGATAAGTCCTCAAAGTTGCCCTGAACGCAACACTTCTACCTTATCGACTCTCGTCAATAGAGCGATAAGTCCTCAAAGTTGCCCTGAACGCAACACTTCTACCTTATCGACTCTCGTCAATAGAGCGATAAGTCCTCAAAGTTGCCCTGAACGCAACACTTCTACCTTATCGACTCTCGTCAATAGAGCGATAAGTCCTCAAAGTTGCCCTGAACGCAACACTTCTACCTTATCGACTCTCGTCAATAGAGCGATAAGTCCTCAAAGTTGCCCTGAACGCAACACTTCTACCTTATCGACTCTCGTCAATAGAGCGATAAGTCCTCAAAGTTGCCCTGAACGCAACACTTCTACCTTATCGACTCTCGTCAATAGAGCGATAAGTCCTCAAAGTTGCCCTGAACGCAACACTTCTACCTTATCGACTCTCGTCAATAGAGCGATAAGTCCTCAAAGTTGCCCTGAACGCAACACTTCTACCTTATCGACTCTCGTCAATAGAGCGATAAGTCCTCAAAGTTGCCCTGAACGCAACACTTCTACCTTATCGACTCTCGTCAATAGAGCGATAAGTCCTCAAAGTTGCCCTGAACGCAACACTTCTACCTTATCGACTCTCGTCAATAGAGCGATAAGTCCTCAAAGTTGCCCTGAACGCAACACTTCTACCTTATCGACTCTCGTCAATAGAGCGATAAGTCCTCAAAGTTGCCCTGAACGCAACACTTCTACCTTATCGACTCTCGTCAATAGAGCGATAAGTCCTCAAAGTTGCCCTGAACGCAACACTTCTACCTTATCGACTCTCGTCAATAGAGCGATAAGTCCTCAAAGTTGCCCTGAACGCAACACTTCTACCTTATCGACTCTCGTCAATAGAGCGATAAGTCCTCAAAGTTGCCCTGAACGCAACACTTCTACCTTATCGACTCTCGTCAATAGAGCGATAAGTCCTCAAAGTTGCCCTGAACGCAACACTTCTACCTTATCGACTCTCGTCAATAGAGCGATAAGTCCTCAAAGTTGCCCTGAACGCAACACTTCTACCTTATCGACTCTCGTCAATAGAGCGATAAGTCCTCAAAGTTGCCCTGAACGCAACACTTCTACCTTATCGACTCTCGTCAATAGAGCGATAAGTCCTCAAAGTTGCCCTGAACGCAACACTTCTACCTTATCGACTCTCGTCAATAGAGCGATAAGTCCTCAAAGTTGCCCTGAACGCAACACTTCTACCTTATCGACTCTCGTCAATAGAGCGATAAGTCCTCAAAGTTGCCCTGAACGCAACACTTCTACCTTATCGACTCTCGTCAATAGAGCGATAAGTCCTCAAAGTTGCCCTGAACGCAACACTTCTACCTTATCGACTCTCGTCAATAGAGCGATAAGTCCTCAAAGTTGCCCTGAACGCAACACTTCTACCTTATCGACTCTCGTCAATAGAGCGATAAGTCCTCAAAGTTGCCCTGAACGCAACACTTCTACCTTATCGACTCTCGTCAATAGAGCGATAAGTCCTCAAAGTTGCCCTGAACGCGCCATCACCATCACCGCCATCACCGCCATCGACACAGCATGAAGGACAAGGAGAAGATTGTTGAGGATGGAAAGGTCGAGGGAGGAGTTCTCGATTCGAATCGAATGGTTGAGGATGGGGAATTGGTGGGCAACTGCAAAACGTGGCCACTTAAAAACAGTTGTAGGGAAGTGGTGGAGAATTCGAGATAAATACGTGGATATTCAAAAATTTTACTGTTCATCTAAAGGTTTTAGAGGGGGGGGGGGGGTGCTTCATCTCCATCGGTATATGAGAATAATAGTGAAAGACCTTTTGTAAGATTAAAGGCTATTATGTTTGTAATGTGTCAAAATTAATTATTGGCAACATCCTATACATCTTGAATTTCATTACAAAAGAGGGGGGGGGGGGGTGCTTCATCTCCATCGGTATATGAGAATAATAGTGAAAGACCTTTTGTAAGATTAAAGGCTATTATGTTTGTAATGTGTCAAAATTAATTATTGGCAACATCACATACATCTTGAATTTCATTACAAACATATTGTTTCTTCACTAAACAGTTATTTATCAATAATATTCACACTGTGAGGACTCTGACATATGAAATTCGCCACGAATAATACTCGGAGTAGCAAGTGATCAATCTTGTAAATGCTATAATATGATTCCAATTTACAGATCTATATTGGAACATGTTGACCACGATGTCCAATAAATTTTACTATTAGAAAGAAGTTTCACAACCTAAACTCGCTTAAATATGATTTGTCTCAGCTACAAGTCAGGTCCTTACATTTATCTCACTATTTTCCTTATCCCTCATATTCTCTTTTTTGATTTTTTTGGTTAGCTGTATAAGCTGGTCTTCATGGATGTATGATCAGTCCCTTAGATGTATTTACCCAGAAATTTAGCACCAACTTAGAGTGGTTGAAGTCAATGACAATTTGTAATTTTCATGGAGCCCTATTCAACATCACATTAGTTCATTTGGTAAAGGAATGAAAAGAGAAGCATTATAGAATTTTCCAAGTCACAAGTTCACTGGGAAGATAAGGCACATGTTACATGCAAAAACAAAACGTAAAAACCGCAAGCAATTGATCACCAAAGTTGTGCACTGTTAGACAATCCTGGAACAACCACTTTATTGCTATGTTCCTTATCTTCATTGTAAAATCAATTCCTGGCAATGTGAGTGCATAGCTGAATCGATGCAGCCTTTAGATTTGGCACCTCTCCCCGTAGAAGAACCCCTGACAGCAAGTAAACATAAACAAAAGGATAGTTTAAAAAAACAATGTAGTATCTATACTCATACAAATGAAGGGTATAAAATGGAGAAGATATAAGTGAGTATTTGCACATGGAAACTTTCTTATCATTCAAAGGACTCCCCTCTATAACTTCTTCTACGTGATCTAAAATGTGTTTTTCAAAATAGAAGTAACAGTTGACTTCTAAGAATCAAGCATCTGAGCTGATGATTGTAAACTAACCATTCTGTATAGGCAGGATCCACAGTGAAACCATATATGTTCACAATGTCACACATGGAAAGTGCTAGCTCTATGGACTTCATTCCAGTTCCTTTAGCCCCCCTCTGTAACACTATGCCTTGGAATAAATATTAAATACACATGATTTGGATGCTCCTGTATGACCAGTTATTTTACAAGATTAAACTTAACCCAACTCTTGACATGTATGACTAAATGACATATAAACATCTTCCAATAATAATATGTAAAGGAGAAAAGTTATGAGAAAATTCACAAATGCAATTAAATTATTAGATCTTTACCTTTATCATTGCATTAAAATCTCTATGGGTCACACTTTTAATTATGAGCACCTCATCATCTGCAATGAATGAATTGTTTAATTCAGTATTGTAAAAGCTGCTATGCATTTGTCATAAACTTACCAATTCTTCATCCTTATCAGGATAAGCTTATAGGTCGATGGTAGAAAAATTTGCCGCAGCTTAAGTGGAAAACAATAAATATATATCCACAAGAATCTGAACTTACCAGATCCATTAAGAATAGCAGGCAATTTACGAGCATCACCTCTTACCACAAGACGAAAGTCCCTTTTCAGGCCCACATATTTAGCATATTTCTGTAAAAATCACAACACTTGGTAAATACTTGACCAAAAAATGATTCTCATAACTGCAGGATAGTAATGATTTCAAGACTTATTTCAGGATAGTAGTCACAAGTTCACTGGGAAGATAATGCACATGTTATATGCAAAAAAGAAAACGTAAAAACCGCAAGCAATTGATCACAAAAGTTGCCCACTGTTAGACAATCCTGGAACAACCACTTTATTGCTATGTTCCTTATCTTCACTGTAAAACCAATCCCTGGCAATGTGAGTGCATAGATGAATCGATGCAGCCTATAGATTGGGCACCTATCCCCGTAGAAGAACCCCTGGCATCAAACAAACATAAACAAAAGGATAGTTTAAAAAACCAATGTAGTATCTATACTCATACAAATGAAGGGTTAATCTAAATTTGCACATGTATTGAATAAAAGGAAAATGTTTCAAATGTGATAGGGAAGAACTTGCATTCATACATTTACCATTAATGTATATGCAATGGTCATATTACGATTGTCGAGTGAATGTTTAAGAAAATTGATAAGAAGCGTACAAGTTGGAATAGAAGACCTCCTTGAGATTTTGAGGTCTTGATTTTAAAGTTATTTATCTCTAAAACGAATAACACTTACATATGGGGAGGCAATATCAGAAGGCAATAACTATAGATTTGCGACGTCCAATAACACAACTTATGAAGATCTTAGAAGGACCAATCAAGATAACCTAAATAATGGCAGTAATCTCTGTTCGTTAAGAATTATTGCGCAGGTAGAGATTCACTTTTTATTCCTTTAAAATCACTTTTTTTAATCAGGTAGTTAAGATTTATTACATATATTTAATTTTCATTTGATTTATTTATCGCATTATCTTTATTTTAATCAATTTATTCTATTTTTTATCATCATTGCATTATTTATTTTTTTGCATATTGTTCATTTTGTTGTTTATAATTATTTTCTTTTATTTTATATTTAAAATTTTTTTCAATGTTTTCTTATTCATATTCCATTCATTTTCATTCATGACTGTTTATTATCTTAAGTTTGTGTCTATATTTCATCATTATTGCTTATTATAAGTTCGTTTTATTTCTCATGGGTATATGAATAAGTACATTCAAATTAATGAAATTCATATTTTTTTTTTATTTGTTTTTTATGTTATATTTTTTCATTTTTTTCTGCCATCATAATCATAATTATACAATACTTCTTACAACTGTTTTTTTATTCAGTATGATTTATATTTAAATTTATAGAATTACTTTTTATGTGAATTGGTAATTATTATCCCATTATAGGATACAGGTGTAAAATATTTTAAATAAAATTAATTATTTGTTCATTAAATAATATTCTTTTTTTCTATTAATATAAATCTGCAAAAGCATACCAATTGCACCTGAAAACTAATATGTGTAACTTACTACATATGGTCAAGTAGATGAAGTAAATATGCTGCACAATGAAATCATAATAATGAAGAAAAAAGTTCTCCAGATGACATTATTGATAAACATACCATTTTCACAGAGATGGAAGTTACCAAAGCCACAAAAAACTTCTCGCATACGAACTTGCCTGTCGCAAGACATAATAGGGCGAGGATATGGCTGAACCTTTGAACAGCCATCCTTATTAAAAATAAGAGCAGCAAAAATCGTCCCATCATCAAACAAATCAAGGTTCCTCCTCCAGTGAACAATCTTAATAACAGGAATGGCGCATCAATGAAGCACAGGTTTAAGTTCAACAATTTCATGGGTATATTTAATTTGATTTCAAAATAATAATTTAAAACTTTTATGGCAACAAATGATGCAAATTCAATAGCTTTTTAAAAGGCTAACCAAACACTGAATTTGCATTTCAAAATACATATTAATACAAGTAAATACGCAGATATCCAAACGAGCAGATTTGAGCATATTTTCGCGCGCATGCAACAATGCCATCATTGTATATTATTTCCTGTCTCGCAATATTAAATTGTATTTATATTGCACGTGGAAATGTCATAATAGCATGAAAATCATGGGTGTAAATTGAAACATTTTAACACCTAATTGGATAACAAAGAGCAATCATCCAATATAGTACCAATTAAACGCGACGAATCTAAAAGGGGAAAAGGGCATCAAAATCTCAAGGATACCTAAGCAATGCTGAGGATGAGGAATCCTGAAGGAACATGCAGCTTTGATAGTCTTGTCACTCACCTTCACCCCTCGAATGACCTTATAGCACATTTCTACAAGCAACGCGATAAAAAACCAACATCATAATCAAATAAACCTTCCGACAAATTCTAAGGATAGTTTGCAGATAAAACCCTTATCTTTACCCATGGTTGCACTTTCTCACCCGTCAACTCGTTTAGTACCACTTATCGCTCCCTCTATTATGCTACTCAAAATGTCGACCCGAAGGCGATAATTGCTAATAAACGGGTTTCTATAACTTCATTATTCAGATAAATAATTATAATATCTACAAAAGATATAAGCATAATTAACAGTATATCTACTTACTACTTAAGAGATATACACATATAATTTGTACGCTTGTTAGTGTTTCTTATGTATAATATTACTCATATTTCTTTCTCTGTATATATTTTATTATCTTTCACTATATACTTTTGTTACTATAATTATACTATTAATTTTTTCTTATTAACAATCTTGAAAGCTGAATGTGAGACTGTCTGTTTGTTATTAACATACAGCTTCATGAAGTTTGTATCAGTTTCAGGACTGCAGGTGTACGTCAGCAATAAGTATCATTACATTAGATTATTATATATGTTATTATATAAAATATATAAATTATTACGAATGATACATATTAATTCCTACTATAACTTCATTATTCAGATAAATAATTATAATATCTGCAAAAGATATAAGCATAATTAACAGTATATTTACTTAGTACTTAAGAGATATACACATATAATTTGTACGCTTGTTAGTGTTTCTTATGTATAATATTACTCATATATCTTTCTCTGTATATATTTTATTATCTATCACTATATACTTTTGTTACTATAATTATACTATTTAATTTTTCTTATTAACAATCTCGAAAGCTGAATGTGAGACGGTCTGTTTCTTATTAACATACTATTTGAAATAATTCATAATGTGGATGTGAGAATGTTTGTGGCTATAAACTTACGTATTGCTTTTTGTGGCTATAAACTTTATGATTGCTTTATGCATTGCTTATTATGACTAAAATTTATCAGATTGAGAATGAGTATGGACCTGTGGAGCACTATGGCGGCCCCGTGACAAGTGTGTATGCAACATGCAGGCAAAAATTGCGCTTGCTCTTGATGTTGAGTCCATGGATAATGTGCAAGCAAGTTGATGCCCCCTGATCCAATTGTATCAGTTTATTCCCTTTCCACTCTTCATTGGCATTCAAGTTGTTTCTATGCAATCTGGTGAAAACCCATGTTGTTAAAGTCCCTTAGACATGAGGGTTGAGAATATGATTTATATATAATATAACTGATGCTCACATAAAATACATTCAAACAATATGTAAACATTAATATAACAAATTAGACAAGCAATGAAGTTTGCTTTATTGACACTCATTCAATTTTTGCATCCATTTTTATTTGGATTTGTTAATCGCGAAGAAAAGGGGAGAAGGATCGCACGCAGATCGCTGCTTCAAGTGCCATTTCTTCGATGATGCGATGATTTGAGGAAGATAGGGAGAATGAGGCGATGAGTTCACTGATCAATGAAGTTTTGAGGAGCGAATTCTAAGCTTGGTATGTAATTCTATTTTGAATTGATTCTTTAGTTTTTTTTGGTGTGGAATGAATTGTTGAATTTAATTTCAGTTCGTTGGAAAGAAAGGAGGAGAAGGGTGGAGGGTTCTCTGCACAGGAGGCATTTTCTTGGTAAATTCCTATTGTAAAATTTCTGCTTCTTGGTTGTTTATTCTATGTTAGGTTGCTATTCTTACAAGAACCATCTCACGTGCATTTGTTTTCCCTATGGTGCTGGTTTTCGAATATTTGATCATATCATTATACAATTTATTTGTTTTGCATATTGAAAAAGTCACATTAGACCCCTAACAATTTTTTGTTTTGTTTTTTCACCTTCTTTGGTTGCTATTTTGTAAATTCAAATTTGTAGCAAATGACAAGCAGAAATTCTGGCAACGTAAAGAATAACATGCACACATGCACACTCATATTATGTTAAGGTAAAGAGCTTTTTCTCTTCATCTTAATTACTTAATTTGGTATTTGAGAATTGTTTGCTTAAGAATATTAGTAGAATGCAACAAGGTGGTTTCAAACATGTTGAGCTAGTTTTTGAAGATGAAGGACCTGGTGTAGGGGAATGAAGTTTTTGTGTGAACACGTATTTGTAAGTACAAAGCCCTTAAAATAGTTTGAGAAACTAAACATGATAGATCAATTCTGTTTAAGGTTTCAATATGCTTCCTCGCAAACAGAGACATAATTTTTCGTTTTTTAGAAGTAGCAATCTCTATCTTTAGCTGAATTAAGCAGCATTGCCAATTATGAAATAAGCTCCATATATAGGAATAAACATTCATAATTAGACTGGGATCAGACATACTGCCTGCAAATTGCAATTTGATCTGGCCAACAGAAATTTTAATTGCAAGATAAACATGGGTGAGATTCTTTGTAGGGATAAAGAATGCTGGTTCTTACAAAATGCATTATATGAGTGCTTAAGAGTTAAAATCAAAATTCTTTTTAGATTTATGTGCTTATGTTGTATTTCTGAATCAGCTCAAAATGTCAACATATTTCAACACAAAGTTGTCAGAAGTTAAATGGCTACTAGTATTAGTAACATATCACAAATATGCGTTTTAGCGTTATGTTTGTATTCCCCCCACCACACCACCCACACCCCAGCCCCACCCCAAAAGAAAAAGTCAATGATGCTTTTTAATGCATATCCATTTCTATCTTTAGCCCATTTGCTTTTTGTTAGAATCCTCTTAACATATCGGCTGTTGTCTTTTTTACTTCACTTATTGTAATTCCTATGATCAAATAATTATAGGCCTACCAGCATGAATTTCTTCAACTCTATGAAACGAGGGAACTTCTATATGAAGCTGTGATGTTGTGTTGACAACACCATAGACATATCATACCTCCTAACATATGTTTAATTTTGGACACTGATTGGTTACTGATTTATATTAAGCTGTGTTGTAAATTGTTAAGCTGATATGTTTAATTTGGACTGATCTCGTAAACATTCTTGGTCCATCTTTAATTAATTTCTTCAAGTGGATTTCTTCAAAAAGAGTCAATATTGATGCGTCGATCCTGCTTTTAGCTCTTTTGGGTATATATCTTGTATGTGAGTGAATATTTAGTGGTTTCTGCCTGTGTTGATCTGCTTTTGATTTCATAGCTGATGTGATTTCATAAACTGATGCTTAATTATATATTTTCTATAAAGAAAATAATTGATGTATATGTTCAATTTAATACTGAATCAGTCATATACTACCATTGGACATTTCATAATAATGAAAAAAGCGGGCACACATGTTCTTCCACCATCGAGAATCTCTAATCAAACTCAGCAATTGACTACTCAAAACCTCAAAATTAAAAATAAAAAACCAATAAATTTTTTTCACCCACCTGTCAGAGCTTTCATATCAACACCTTAACAATAGAAATCAATTCCCCAAACACATATAAGATACAAAAGAAGTTATAACGAAAAAAGAACTAATTTAAGGATAATCAAATCACAACCCAAAATAAAAAATCCGCTAAAATTTAAACGAACTCAACTCAACCAACTTACTTTCTAAATGTCGCATACCAGCGCTGTTGGAATTTTTAAACCGCTGTCGCTGAAACTGTACAGGAAATCGAAAATTAGTGGCAAATTTTTAGGAATAAATGACGAGGACTTGACAGAAGTAAAAGGGGATAGTTAGAATTTAGGTTTTGTATAAAGGAGTGAAGATGAAAAAGAAATACCTTATGGAATCCACAATTGCATAAATCTTTGAGCGTATGAATGCAGAAATTCTGAAAAATAGTAAATCTGTTGCAGATTTCTGTAACGCCTCGGCTTCGAGGCGAGAAGCTTTTATCCAACCGAATAATCCACATCTCTCAAATTCCTGTAACTCTCGGCTTTCGTCGGAGAAAGCGATAATCGACGATCTCTTCGGCTTCGGCGGAGCAGGAAGGCGCTACGGAGGTGAAATTGCAGATGCTGGCGACGAATTTAATGTAACTGATTTTTAAGAAATTTATGTAACATTAAGGGAGAAATGGGTATATTTATAATGGTTGAAGGTTATTTCGGATTGGGAAAGTTTTTTTAGGAACCGGCTCTTTCTTAAAGGGTTAGATAGATTATTAACATGTAATGTGTCTATAATACATTATTAGACATTACTAATAATTAAATGAGAGTTTTAGACAATAACATTTTTTCAGAAGTTTTAAAGGACCAAGTTAGACAAACTTTCATAATACAGATAATTAATAATAATAATTAATTAATTTTGTTATAATATTAGAATATAGATATTTTTAAAAAATTAGGCCGGGTAAGCAGAGTCCATAGAAATTTTCTACAACTTCCTCTTTTAAGGAGTAGATTCTAAGCGAGAGTCATATAATTTCATTATTTTAAATTTTTTAAAATATTGAGAACTTATTCAAAAATATGATGCCCTTTAAGTTTTTTTTCACATCTCTGTGCTATATAAATATCAAGCAGAACAAGCTGCTGAGCCTTATTATCTCATGATGAATATGTATTTATCAAGGCGATCACATACTATTGCTTGTGGTATTAAGACGTAAGATGCTTTATTCCGCAAACTAACTCAGTGTCATTCCAAGAGCAAACTTTATATAATCTGTCCATACTGCCAGTACAAATCCAAGTAATCACATGCTTCAAACCATCAATAAATTTCCCCAAAAGATCACAAATTATGCACTCATATCGCGATATTCAACAGATAGCGCACCGTCAGAAAAAATTATACTTCAAGAACCACACGACCTAATCTAACTCTAACACAATAAAACAAACAAAATCCATTAACAAAATCAAACATCAAATTTATAAATTGATCAGACATATACCAGAATTCTATAAGAAAAGCATCAATTACACGTGTAGAAAACATGCCATTTCATGTTCAAATCAAGTTCCGAAACAAAAAATTTACCTTTAAAGAGCTTAAAGGTAGTGCGGAACACTCCTTCGCTGAGATAATCTAGAACACATCTTGCCTTCTTTCGAAATGTAATAATCCCTAGATCATTGTCACCAGCTTCGCGCATTATGAAACCTGCCACGAAAACCCAATCTCAACAAACCACCAAAATAAACACACACACAATCAAGCAAACAGCAAAACAACTTTTCCAATCCAATTTGCTAGTATGATCATAAAGTTCATATTTCCTCGGAAAATACGAGAACATGAGCAACAGATCTACAATCAAACATCACAAAACCCAAATAAACAAATGCAAATCCAAACAAACCCAATAAATCAATAAAAACTTACCATCCTGGGTCACAAACGGATAATCCGAGGCACCCAAATTAATAAATCAATTTCAATCCCAATCAAAGACTTCCACAAGAATATACCTAAAAGTAAATTTTGATGATGTGGATGTAAATCCAAGCTTATGACGTTAGAGTCGTGCTAAGTCTTCGCACTACCTAATATATGAGTACATATATTCACCCGTGAAAATTTGACAATCCCATTAAAAAAATCTAAAATATTCATTAAGGTTTCTACAAACTAATGCTTGACAAGCTCCAAACACACCCTTTCCATAATGTTATAAGAATGTTATAAGAATGTTTTAATTTAAAGTACGATTATTTTCTGGTTGGATTGCACGTGCAATGCACGTGGTAAAATTTTTAATTTATTCTTTTGTTATTTATTCATTTTATTAAGATTTATTTAATTTAAACCATGTATCAAACATATGGATACATACATTGCATGTGATACATATTAAGAAACTACAAGAGTCAAAATTAATAATGTTTTCATAATTATGCATTGAACTTATACACAATACACAAGATGAATGCCAATTAAACATTATCTCACAGGACTAATTAGAATATTGTCCATAGAGAAGGAACCTAATCAACCATATATATGGTGCACGTGATAAAAGTGACCGCACAATCAAGAAAAAGTTTGTTGATCTTAGCTTCAAGTCCCGATGAAAAACATTGGCTGATAACCAATAACACACAAAAAACAACCATTGATATTGTTAGAGAAAAATAGTTGTCAACGCCCAATCAAGCCAGCAAAAAAAAGGCATTCACCAATGTGGATATACTTCATAGCTATGGATATACTTCATAGCTCGCAGAAGCTGGTACATAAAAAACTGATGGTGTTCAGGCGTGAGATCGTCATTTGCCTTGATAACTTGATTAAGGTTAGATTCCATCAACTTGAAAACAACATAAATATCTTTAAATTCTCTCCGCGAGGGAGGAAGCATTATGTGCCTAATTTCTACAATGTCAGGGTGGCGGAGCAGCCCAAGCAATTTGATTTCTCGCAGGATGCGAGTAGCATCCGAAACATGCTCGAAGACATCGTTTATCTTCTTGATTGTCACCTTCTCTCCATTGTGGGTATCCACGGCCGCGTCGACGACCCCATAACTTCCCTTGCCGACACCTCTTGAATCTGGTATCGGCTCGCTTCGCCGTATTCAGTGAAGAAGTCTGCTTCATTTGTGCTCTGCATAAGTTCATAGCTTAAAAAGCTAGCTACCTATCTTAAAGAAAATGCAGATACGGTTAAAAATCCTAACTTGTTGCTAACATTGAATGATACAATGAAAGTTAGCAAGAATCAAACAACTGGGTAATTGAATTCTTGTTGAAATGGAAATCAAACTATAAATATCTCCAGAAGGATATGTATACCTGAATACAGTCAGGTAGATCATCACAAAGCATAAAGATTAATATTGGAGAAACGGCTCCACTCACAAGCCCACGTTGTAAAGCACCCTTCAGGGGAGAGAGATGCCTTGGTTTTGGAGCATTCCACTCCTGCAGGAAACAATTTACTCTTTTTCAAACAATCACCAATAAGAACAAGAATATAACGGAATATGAGACGTATACATAGGAAGGCATACTTGAAGATATCGAAACCTTCTCAGTTAAAAAAATTGCTTATGTTAGTAATTCAATCTACAATATTGATTCCACTCTCAGATTCTAATCCAATGAGCTCATGTAATAGTGGCAGAAATAAAGTCTAAAAGTATTTGGGGGGGAAACTTTTATGCACTAAGATCGTCAAACCAATGCAGACACATTCAACAGTGAATTTACCATACATTGAGAAGTTTTCTCCTATTATATTGAAAGTTGTAGAGTAAGATTTACGGACATGTTGGGCTATGTGGCATTTGTTAGATGTGCACTCAACACATCCTTGAGGACTCGTGCCAAGTGCCATTTTGATTCATGACACGCTCACAAATTAGTGTGCATCTCCCGCGATAAACCTCTAGCAATATATTTTTCTGTGTTTTATGGTCCGTTAGCAATTTGTCCTAGATTCTTTTGTCTTTAATTTTTTACTAATATTTGCGACATACACTCAGAATAACAAATTACAAAAGTCCCAACTCCTCACTAATTCTTTTCCATGTACTCTTTATACAAGTCCCAACTCCTCACTAATTATTTTCCATGTACTCTTTATACTGGTTTAACAGAATAAATTCAGTGGTTAAGCTTGGAGAGACTGGAATTTAAGGAAGCAATGTCATCAGATCATTTCAAGAACTCTTCAATCTATCATAGCAAGTTGAATGAATCTACTATTTCTGCGTCACGCACCAGGTGGGAGTCCATGATTTCAATTTCGACGCCCATCCAGCCTCATAAGGGTGACATATGATGTACTTACCACTGAGAAAAATCTCCAACACTTGTGATAAGCTGCAGAAATAACAAATGCGTGAGGCCCTGTACCTGTACCAAATCAGATGTCTCCAAACTCCAAAGAGGGGAACGTCAAAAGGATAAAGCTTCATTTTTTTTGTGTGTAATAAAGTGTCCATGTATGAAATACGCTCCTAAAGTAATCGCATCGTGAGCATGTGAATGTAATCAGTTTACTGCCCTACAAAATTAATTGTGCTCTTTCATATGCACCTGTTTGGAATGGAGTTTGATATTGTTATACGCATGATGGATCCACCCTACCTACCTATGCAATCTACAAACTCCTTCCTTCACTCGCACATAAGCCGGATCAGGCGGTAAACATCCCAATATTGAGATCGGAAGGGGGGGTGTAGCAGTTACCTAAACCTAATCCTAATTACCCCATCCACAGAAGCAACACGTAAATTTTACAAGAATAATAACACTAATAATAATGGCAATCTTAAATGATGTTGAGATCGCCAGGAGGAGGAGCTCACCGAAAAGATGGAAGGGGAGGCGTGGCCGAGAGGAGCGAAGAGAGAAGTCCATAGCGCAGGAAGAAGAAGCACCACCAGTCAACATTCATATTACCAACCTTTTCCTTTTAAAGTTTAATGTTTAATGCTATCAGTCATTGCCAAGAGATTTGGCACAGTGATGACGTAAGGTTGATCATAAAACTAATATTAGACTCTCTATTTGGAGTTCCCACAGGACACGAAACTAATGATTTTTATGATCCAGAAATTTAAAATATGAGAATATGTTATATATTTGCAGTATCAGAATTCAGAAATGCAATTACCAGAAGCTGAAGGTTCATCAATCTGGAGCAATCAAGCTTCAAGATCTCCAAGGAGCAACAATTGCTGAACACCAAAAAAAGGGGGGAACAGAAAAAAAACTATTAGTGGACATGTAGATACAACCAGATGACAAACTAACAAAGATATAACAGGAAATTGATTTCAAATTAAGACTATTGAGATTGAAGCATGCTAGATCCACTTCCTTCAGGTTAGCAGACAAGTTAAGGTTTAACTTAGATAGATGAAAACAGCAAGCTGAAGACGTGACTGTAAATTTCTTAATGTTGGGACATCCAATACAGTTGAGGGTCTACAACTTCTCTTGAACTTTTCATTTTTTTCTCTGATTTCTTACGAGTCATAATAAATCCATAAATGCCATGACAATTTGAAGCCTAAAATGTTAATAGGAAATAGCAGATGCAAGCAGTTCTTTATTGAGCTCA
>NC_033798.1:5010911-5013595 GCF_001876935.1 Asparagus officinalis | reverse complement strand
CAGTTCAGTGCAAAGATGTTTTTTTGGCCTCATCAATGATAAAGAATATCGAAATTTTCACATTGCAACACAGCAATTGTATGTTTAGCATCTACCCTCGGATAATTACATATAGAAATTTCTCCATACATTGCAAAATTCATAGATATAAATCTTTATGCATATTCCCAAAAACATTACTTCTTCTAGTTTGAGTTTCCACTCCATCAACTCCCAAAATCTACACTTATTACACTTATTTTGAATCCAGAGATATTTGGTGGATTGCACCTCATAGTAAGTAAATTATTACCTTACTTCCTCTTCATCTAAATAACACTTCCTTATTGTGGCCTTATCCAATCTACTTCTTCAACCAATTACCATTTCTGTAATCTTCGTAAATAGAGTTGTTAAAAAGTGGATTGATCAGAATGTATTGTGCATCTCCACTAAGTAAGCTTGATGATCTGAACCCTCTAAATTAGGGTGATAAAATCCCATTATTTGTTCTATGATGCATGCTTACACTGACATAAGGCTGGCAGACATATGTTCAAATCCTTAAAATAATGGATGTAAATGGATACATCACTAAAAGGTTAAATAAGTTGCAGGGTATTATGAAACACAAAGGATATACTAATCAAGTTAGGAAACAATTAACTTTTAGTGTTTTATCTATTTAACAAATATTGTGATTAGGTATTAATGGTTGCTAATTCAACTGCTTAAAAGTCTGGCAAGTAAAGTTGTATTCCAAGTTCTTCCATCATGATTTTATGGAGGACTTATTATTATATTTTTTCAGTATTTGAAGGAACTCGTCCTTGATGCTAGAGCACATGATGTGGGTGGAATAGTTCTAACATAGAGATATGGGCTTGGTGTGTGCTTGCATGACCGCCCAAATCCCGTGCATCTGGACCAGCCAAGGAAACCAAAGCCTAAAATTTTCTGGTCTATAACAGCAGAAAGGCTGCTCTAGCTTCCTAGATGCAAAACATTGGTTCTTACAGTATGGATCCCTCAGAATAACAAATTACAAAAGCTCCAACTCCTCACTAATCTTTTCCATTGACTCTTATTACAAGTTCCAACTCCGTGCCTCGCTTCCTAGATGCAAAACATTGGTTCTTACAGTATGGATCCTGATCTTCTGATGAGTCGTAGGAAGATGAAGGACACAATGTAAGTGTAGTGAATGAAAAGTTATGCATCAGTTGTTTTACATTTGCTTTTATTGGCAAACAGAAGATTGTTAGACCCCTAGAGGGGGGTGATTAGGGTCTTATGCTAATCTAATCCGATTTAAATGCCAATTAAAATATATTAACAAGTTATCCTAGCAAGTATAAAATACAACAATGTATATGAGCTAGGATGAGCAATATGAATAAAAGAATATATCCTATCAATGAGATATTACAAGTATATGAGCAAGGATATATAAACTAACACAAGGGTAAAACAAACTAAACTAGATAGTGGGCAATATGATCAACAAGCAATATACAAGGGCGATATAAGATATGAACATAAAAATAAGTACGCCAATGCAATCACAAAGCAATATGATCACGGAGTTCGGACCTTCCGTCCTACGTCTCCGCTCCCCACTCCCGGGGAGAAATCCACTATCACAACCGGGTTTTCTACGTTCACCCGAATAACGTTTACACCTCACAGTATCAGTTTTCAACGCTCACCGATCAACGTCACTCCTCACAATCAGTTTTCTAGTTCACCGAAAACTTCACAACACACTCTCGGTTTTCTAGCTCACCGAAAACCTTACAACACTCACAATGTAACAAATATAAATTGTTCTCTAATATGGATGAGAACACAATAAAAGCCCACACTCAATGTTACAACTCTCACAACCCTAATATATTATGAATGCAAATACAATAAGCTCAAGTGGGTGTGTGTAGACAACGAGTGAAATCAAAATCAAAACTAAACTCAATTAAAATCTAGCATATAGAAATTATAAACAAAATAATAAATAGCTAGAAATGAGTTTAGAGATTCTTCTCTGAATAACAAGATGGAGAGATGGAGATTGAAGCCCAAACAAGAAGATGATCTCCTCCACTTGTGAAAACTTCTTCACAAACAAAAACAAACCCTTAAACACACTTTAAACCCTTGTTTAAAACTTATTTTAAAAACTTCTTAGATACTTGAAAAGAGATCAGCAATTGGGTATTTATACCTACTCAAGATCTCAACAAAAAACCCCAAACCAAAATGACAAAACAGCCCAGCAAACAGCTCAGGAAATAGCCGTTAAAAAAAGCAACGGTCATATAGTCGGTCGACCGGAAATTTCGTCGGTCGACCGACAGAGAGCAAAAATACGAAGAATCAGCCTGGACCATCGTCGGTCGACCGGTGCGGTCGACCGATGGAGCTTTCGGTCGGCCGGACCGGTCAACCGACCAACTCTCTGTCGCATGGTGAGAAATGAACAAATGATCGGTCGACCGGTGCGGTCGACCGAAAACTGATATGCAGAAAATTGATATGCTGATTTAAAATACTGTTTAAAAATATCAAATAAATTTCAAAAAATATAAAACTTTGGAGAATGATTGTAGACATGATAATAAACATGCTACAAACTAAGAATCATTTTACAAAATAGTCCAAAACATGAAAATATGAGATACTTGAATTTTGATGTTTTGACATAAACC
>NC_033798.1:5002031-5009911 GCF_001876935.1 Asparagus officinalis | reverse complement strand
TTGTAACGCGGGTTTCGACCCTGGCGTTTTGATGTTGTAACGCGGGTTCAACCCTGGCGTTTTGATGTTGATACACGGGGAGGACCTCCGCGTCTTGTCTTGAAGAGATTATCACAAAGTAATCTCTTTTGTCATAGCGTTGCAAAGATCATTGTCTTGTAATCTTCGACTTTAGCTCTTTGATATGCAAGAGTCGTTAGATTGTAACTCCCGATGTTGATTATGAAGGCTGTTTGATTAGAGCTTCCATCAGTTGTCGTGAAGGTCGTCAGATTATAACCTTCTGGAAGTCGTCAGATTGTAACTTCCATCATCTGTGTTTTGATGGGGATCAGCTATCTATTGTGATTTTTAGACAGCCTACAGAACCCCCTCCAAAGTTTTCGAAAGTTCGCGGTTGACTGGGACGAATTTTCGGAATACTTTGGATCTTAACTCTGATCTTGGAGCTGTTGATTCCTTGTGGTAAAGGATTTGTTCTCTGCACTTGCTTCGAAGGCATCTTGGTGGAAGGGATTTGCCACATAGGACCTGTGTGAAGGTATGCGCCATAATCCTGCTTCTGGAATGTGGGGGTGGACCCTGCATTTTGAACTTGAGATGCGAGTCTCACCCTTGCATGTTGAATTTGGAACACGGGTGTGACCTCGGCGTTCGGTTTTTGCATCGCGGGTCTGACCTCAACGTTTTGACTTAAGACATGGAAGTGGCTTCCGTGCATTTTTGACTAAGTCTTTAAGACTTGTCTTTGGCTCATCTGTTTTAAGTCTCAGCTCACATCCATTAAGCTGATGGGCCTGCAAACATGCATAGGATTTTAGGCAAACCCTCAGCCATCAACGGATTTGATAAGCCTTTACCGACTACCGTTTGAGTCGGGCTAGCATGTGAATTATTTGAATCCGTTTCACATGTAACGTTGTGCTAAGAGAATGAACTCTCTTAGACTTGATGCTATGATTTTGAATACATAGATTTTGTCATTTTCACGGGAAAAGACTAACCGGTAGCATGTATTAGATGCAGACTTATCTCTATTTAGGGATCGAGATAAAGTCCCCCATACGTGTAAGATATGGATTTTTGGTGCTACGATGTTGAATACGTAGACTTTGTCACTGTTTCTTCCTGTGTTACTTGAAACACTGAAAGAAAGTTGGAAGCGCCAGAAGTGTAGTATTAACTTGGCGTGAAATTTCACTTCTTCACTATCACTAGGATAATTCTAGAAAATATTTAATCCGCTGGGGATTTTATAATGACAACTTGCTATTCTTGTTGAAAAAGGATTAACAAGTTCATTAGGGGGGTTTGACTGTTAGAGGTGTGATGTTAACCTAACAGTATTTTTATGGACCTATCGCTCCGTTGATGAGAGTCGATAAGCGGAAAGTGTTGCGATCGGAGCAACTTTGAGGACCTATCGCTCTATTGATGAGAGTCGATAAGTTGATTTTGTCAGAGATGTTTGATATTAACGTGACAAGATTGTGTTACGATTAGAGCAACTTTGTGGACTTATCATCCTATTGAATAGGATTGATAAGTGAATTGTCAGAGGTTTGGTGTTAACATGACGGGAATTTGTTGCGATCGGAGCAACTTTATGGACTTATCATCCTATCGAAGAGGATTAATAAGTTGATTTTGTCAGAGGTGTGATATTAACATGACAGGAATTTGTGTTGCGATGAGAGCAACTTTGTGGACTTATCATCCTATTGACGAGGATTGATAAGTGGATTGTCAGAGGTTTGATATTAACGTGATAAGAAAATATTGCGATCGGAGCAACTTTGTGGACTTATCATCCTATTGATGAGGATTGATAAGTGGATTGTCAGAGGTTTGAATTTTAACGTGACAAGAGAATGTTGCGATCGGAGCAACTTTGTGGACTTATCATCCTATTGACGAGGATTGATAAGTGAATTTTGTCAGAGGTGTGATATTGACGTGACAGGAAGATGTGTTGCGATTGGAGCAACTTTGTGGACTTATCATCCTATTGACGAGGATTGATAAGTGGATTGTCAGAGGTTTGATATTAACGTGACAAGAAAATATTACGATCGGAGCAATTTTGTGGACTTATCATCCTATTGATGAGGATTGATAAGTGGATTGTCAGAGGTTTGATGTTAACGTGACAAGAGAATGTTGCGATCGGAGCAACTTTGTGGACTTATCATCCTATTGACGAGGATTGATAAGTGAATTTTGTCAGAGGTGTGATATTAACGTGACAGGAAGATGTGTTGCGATTGGAGAAACTTTGTGGACTTATCATCCTATTGAAGAGGATTGATAAGTGGATTGTCAGAGGTTTGGTGTTAACATGACAAGAGAATGTGTTGCGATTGGAGTAACTTTGTGGACTTATCATCCTATTGACGAGGATTGATAAGTGAATTTTGTCAGAGGTGTGATATTAACGTGACAGGAAGATGTGTTGCGATCAGGGTAACTTTGTGGACTTATCATCCTATTGATGAGGATTGATAAGTGGATTGTCAGAGGTTTGGTGTTGACATGACGGGAATGTGTTCTTGTAACTTGCACAAGATTTTAGGAATTAGCGTCTCGCTGGGGGAACTTGCTAAATGAGTTTATCATCAAAAGCGATGAATTTTGATACTAAGATTTTAAAGACTTAGTATCTTGCTGGGGAAGATTGCGATTTGAGCAATTTTGAGGACCTATCATCCTATTAAAGAGGATTGATAAGTTGATTGTCAGAGGTATATTGTTAACGTGACAAATTGGAGCGATGCCAGCTGCATTCATACTCTGTGGGGTGATGATCGCCAGAAGTGTAATGTTAACTTGACGATGTGAAAGATTTATTACTCTTAATCCAATGGATTCCAAGTAACCAACCCCCAGTCTTGATTAAGACTTAGCAGGGGAATAAAAAGAGGTAGACAAGGCACATCACCTAGTGGGGCACTATCCATGAAGTCGGAATAGAGGCACATCATATGGTAGGCCATTATCTGACGAGTTTGACTATCAGAGGTAACTGTTAACGTGATAGTTTTGTGGACCCGCCACCCTACTTGAAGATGATTGGTAGGGAAATTTGGAGGAAAAGGACTATCAGAGGTGACAGTTAACATGATAGTTTTGGTGGACCCGCCATCCTACTTGAAGAGGATTGGTGGGGGAATTTGGAGGAAAAGGACTATCAGAGGTGACGGTTAACGTGATAGTTTTGGTGGACCCGCCATCCTATTGAAGAGGATTGGTAGGAAAATTTGGAGGAAATGGACTATCAGAGGTGATCATTAACATGATAGTTTTGGTGGACCCGCCATCCTATTGAAGAGGATTGGTGGGAGAATTTGGGGGAAAAGGACTATCAGAGGTATCTTGTTAACTTGATAATTGTTGGACCTGCCATCTTACTAGAGAGGATTGGCTTCAGTGGTTGTAGTATCTTCCCCTTTTAACTGAGAAGATTGGGTTTGGTCCGATTGCTCAGGAGAAGATTGGGCTTGGTCCGATTGCTTAGGAGAAGATTGGGCTTCGTCCGATTGCTCAAGTGGATCCTGCCTACTTTGTTCTTCAGCTTTGATTCTGACAATAATCTTTTGAGCCTGTTCGCCTTGAGAGATTAGTTGTCTTCAAGAACGGCATTCTGCAACCCTCATTTGTGCTAGAAGGTTGGTCTGCAAGTTGTGTCGACAGGTCTGCACTAGGGTAGACTGTGTCATACCTGTCGGACATCGCAGAGCCATATTTCGAAACCTTTTGACGAAGGCTTTGACGGACTTCCTCTTCTTTTGCTTAGTGGCGAGGAGGGTATGGATGAAGACTTCTGTATCCTCTTCAAAGAATCTTGACAGGAAGAGTCTCTCTAGATCTGTCCACTTTTGGATACATCCCACAGGAAGTTTCCTGAACCATTCAAAGGCAACTCCCTTGAGGGTGCCAATGAATAATCGAGCTAGTATGGCATCGTTTGATATTACATTTCCAGTCTGTGACTTGAAATGATAAATATGTTGGTTCGGTGATCCCGTGCCGTCAAAAGTTTGTAGCGTCGGGACTTCGAATTTTGGAGGATAAGGGGATGTATCTCATTCGGCAGGATAGGGTCTGATAACTCCCTCATCTTGGAGCTCGCTTCTGTTAGCAATGGCTTTAAGGCGGGCTTCCAATTCTTCCATTTTGGCAGACTGAAGATTCTGCTCATTCTCAGTCTCTCTTCCTTCATCAGAGGAAGATTCCAGGCTGTGGGCTTCTTGGTCAGAAGCCGCATCATCAACCACTTTTCCCTTCCCTTTGCTTGTGTGAGGTCGGGATGAAGACGTTTTTCCTCTCCGGGAGGATTCTTGCCTAGGTGGCAACTCTGTCTTCTGAGATTTAGCCTTGTCTGCGACGAGTTGAGTCAACAGGTCTAGGAGTTCATTGAGGGTCTTCTGCTGTGATTTGAGCATGGCGTCTTGCTCTGAAGACGTTTTTCCTCTCCGGGAGGATTCTTGCCTAAACGGCGAATCTGTCTCCTGAGATTTGGCCTTGTCTGCGACGAGTTGAGTCAATAGGGCCATGAGTTCATTGATGGCCTCTTGCTGAGATTTGAGCATGGCCTCCTGCTCATCAAGTCTCTTNCAGGGGGAATGGCTCCTGTTCGCGTCCGAGTGCGTTGGTAGACTCCTTCAAACTCGTTAGCGATTTCTCTGACGCTTGGAGAATGATCTGTCTCTGACTCGTCAGAACTCAGGGTTGATGATCTCCCTTTACCAACCATGTTAGAAGTGACTCCAAGGTATTCAACCTCTAAAGTCTTCTTCCTGTGATGATGTCGTCGATTATTGAGCAAAACGACATTCGTCGGTCGGTTGAACATCGACAGCAATTCCCGCAAGTCAGAGACTTGGGATGAACCTCTCACAGAGCGTGAGGGTAGAGATGGAACCCCCTGTCCATTAAAGGATGAGACTGGCTCCTGGTGAACATGGATCTTGAGTCCACGTTGATCTTTTTGAACACGACGAATCGCATCGTGTTCTGAAGAAGAAACACGAGGGTCGTGTTCTGTTTTACTAACGCTAGACCGAAGTCTGCGTTTTGTTGATGAAACGCACCTTTGCCGGTTGCGTTTTTGTTGGTTAACGCAGTTTGTAAGTCTGCGTTTTGGATCTTGAACGCACTCCTGAGAGTTGCGTTTTGGTTCTGAAACGCACTCCTGAGAGTTGCGTTCTGCCAAATCAACGCAGTTTTGAAGGCTGCGTTTTGATTGCACAACGCACCACTGAGGGCTGCGTTTGGCATAAACTGAGCCCACTCCTTTAGAGGTAGGGCTGCTCGAGTAATCTCGGCGACTAAAGGAGAGGGTTTCCTTTGGCATAGGAGCAACCTTTGGAGCTTTAGTCTCCTTGGCACCTCTCACAGAGCGTGAGGGTAGAGATGGAACCCCCTGTCCGTTAAAGGATGGGACTGGTTCTTGGTAAACATGAATTTTAAATCCATGTTGATCATTTTGAACACGACGAATCACATCGTGTTCCAAAGAAGGAACACGAGGGTCGTGTTTAGCTTGATTAACGCAAGACCAAAGTCTGCGTTTTGCTAGTGAAACGCAGTCCTGCGATCTGCGTTCGGATTCAGAAACGCACTCCTGAGAGTTGCGTTCAGTTTGTGAAACGCACTCCTGAGAGTTGCGTTTTGGTTCTGGGACGCACTCTTGAGAGTTGCGTTCAGCCAGATCAACGCAGGTTTGATGTCTGCGTTTAAATTTTGGAACGCACTCCTGAGAGTTGCGTTTTAGTTCTGGGACGCACTCCTGAGAGTTGCGTTCAGCCAGATCAACGCAGTTTTGAGGTCTGCGTTCTGATGTTGGAACGCGCCTCTGAAGGCTGCGTTCTATCTGGGAAACGCACCCCTGAGGGTTGCGTCTAGCTTGGCCTATGCAGAGCTCATATTGAGGCTCGCAAACGCGGAGTTCGCGTTGATTGGAGGATCGGCTCTGGAGTCGTGCCAAAGTCGAGACTTCTCCTTTAGGGAGGGGACTGTATGAACAGTGCAACCCCCATGGGAGATAGTCTTTAGATGAGTTGGCCACAATTGGAGCTTTAGTCTCCTCGGAAACTTTGTGGATCTTGCGCATAGCCTTGGGGCTAAAGGATCCGGAGGAGAGGGCCTTCTCAAACTTGGCTTGATCGAACTCGATGATCAGAGTTTCAACGGTCGTTCCAATGAGATGAACGTCGGATTGCGCCACCACTTCTTCGTCAGAAAAGTTGTTCCCCAGCGGAGTCGCCATCTTTTGTTTGTTGGAAATTTAAAGTAAAAAGACAATGAAAGAAAAATTGACTTGTATTCCTCTCAAAATCGATTACAATTTGGATTCCGATTACAAAAGAGAGGAGAATGAATTTGATTCTCCCCTTTGTTTAATTCTGGGTTCTTCACGGTGGCGATGAGATGCCTCCCTCGAATGCTCGCGTCGAGTTTGCTTCTCGTTGACGATCCGAACGTCTTGATTCACTGGAACGATGTCTTCTCCTCACGATTTGACGCTGTGGAGAACTTGCGTGGCAAGTTTGAAGATAACTCTTGACGAGTTGATAACTCTGAACGAGTTTTAGAAGAACTCGTAGAGTAAGTTTTGAACTCTGATCGAGTTGATAACTCTGACGAGTTTTAGAAGAACTTGCAGAGCAAGTTTTGAACTCTGATCGAGTTGATAACTCTGAACGAGTTTGAACTCTTGAAAAAGAGTTGATTTGAACCGAAAGTTCGGTTAATAAGCCAAGGAAGAAGCTCCTGTTGCTGGTCTCCAAAACTCCTTGTTGCTGCAGAACGCGGCAAGATGCTCGATCAAGGATCCCCAAAAAGTCAGCTCCCCCCCTCCAAAAAAGAGGATCCGAACTCAGTTGAGTTTTGAGGTATTTATAGGGGGTTAAGGGTATAACCGCCCCCTTAAATATCTCCTTAATGAGGGTTTAATGGGGTCTAACTGCTCCCCATAAATCTCTCCATGATAGGGTAGTGATCCCCTAAAATCTTGGGGAGAAAACGGTTCTGGAACCGTTCAAATCGTGCTTGAACGAGTTAAACGCTGAAAACAGCGTTCTGGGCTCGAACTGTGCGTTTCTGGACCTGAAACGCACAGTTGAGGTTGAAAAACGCACAGCTGGGGCTGAAAACGCACAGCTGGAGCTGAAAAACGCACAGCTGGGCTGAAAACGCACAGTTGAGGCTGAAAACGCACAGCTGAGGCTGAAAACGCACAGCTGGGCCTGTAAACGCACAGTTGGCCTGTTTCAGGCTAAAAACGCACAGTTGAGCCCATAAACGCACAGTTGAGCCGTAAACGCACAGTTGGCCTGTAAACGCACAGTTGGCCTGTAAACGCACAGTTGGCCTGTTTTAAAGATTAACTCTGCGTTTTAGATTGAAAACGCAGAGTTGAGCCTGTTTAAAGGCTGAAAACGCACAGTTGTGCTGTTTTAAAGATTAACTCTGCGTTTCTAGATTGAAAACGCAGAGTTGAGCCTGTTTAAAGGCTGAAAACGCACAGTTGTGCTGTTTTAAAGATTAACTCTGCGTTTCTAGATTGAAAACGCAGAGTTGAGCCTGTTTAAAGGCTGAAAACGCACAGTTGTGCTGTTTTAGCGATTAACTCTGCGTTTTGATGTTGAAAACGCAGAGTTGAGCATGTGCGCTTTGACTCTGTAATGCAGAGGCGAACCTTAGGCGGGCTTGGCGGGCTTCAGGCTAAGTCCAATGTTCTGATGAAGTCCAGTCTTGCAGACGGACCTCAGAACATAATTTGCTGCGAAGAACAGGTCATAACTTTCAAACCGTAAGTCGGAATTAGACGAATTATATATGAAAATCGGCTATCTCGACGAGACGGGGCCATCCGAACC
>NC_033798.1:4995120-5001256 GCF_001876935.1 Asparagus officinalis | reverse complement strand
AAGCTGGGGGTGGATAATCCAATGCATCGGGAAGTTCCCGGAAGAATACCACATGGGTATTCTTAGGGATAACCCAGTCATTGTAGAATTGATGAATAAGAAATCTACGTTCGAACTCTGAATGTCAGAATGTTTCTTCTTATTTTTATCAAAATTCTCTAACTCTTATGAGTTATTTTTGTGAGATGAGATCCAATCCTCTGATAGGTTAATCTTTCCTCACCAAACCATCCACTGATCAAATTAAACGACGGTGGATCCACCAACATTTCCATCTGCCCATCGTTGGCATTTCTCCCGGGCGTCATACGCAATAGGAAGTTTATCCCGAATCCTAAGCAGGGATAAGTCTGCGCCTAGCACGCGCTGCCGGTTTAGTCTTTCTCGGTAGAAAAAGACACCGGAATTCGATTCTGGGGTATCCTATCCTGAAACCTAAGCAGGGATAAGTCTGCGCCTAACCCGTGCTGCCGGTTAGTTCTTAACTGTTAAAAAGAACATCCGCCCACATATTCAACATTGTGGCAGGGTGTTATTAATAACACCACATACGTATTCAGCATCGTAGCAACAAAAATCCATGCCTTTTATGCATGGGGAATTTTATCCCGAAGCCTAAGCAGGGATAAGCCAACGCCTAACACGCGTTGCCGGTTTAGTCTTTCACCGATTGAAAAAGACACCAGAGTATAATTCTGGGGACTTTCATCCCGAATCCTAAGTAGGGATGAGTCAACGCGTAATACGCGTTGCCGGATGCCATATTCCCGTAAGAAATGGCGAAGTCTATGTATTCAAAATCATAGCATTAAGTCTAAGAGAAGCAATTCTCTTAGCACAAAATATAAAATTCTTCCTCTCCTATTTCCTAGTCTGTCTTTGCTCTTAAAAAAAGACACAATTCTCAACTTCCAATCCAGGCACTTGGTGCACGGGGAATTTTATCCCGAAGCCTAAGCAGGGATAAGTCAACGCCTAACACGCGTTGCCGGTTTAGTCTTTTACCGATTGAAGAAGACACCAGAATCCGAGTCTGGGGATTTTTATCCACGCACGGGGAATTTTATCCCGAAGCCTAAGCAGGGATAAGTCAACGCCTAACACGCGTTGCCGGTTTAGTCTTTTACCGATTGAAGAAGACACCAGAATCCGAGTCTGGGGATTTTTATCCTGAATCCTAAGTGAGGATAAGTCAGCGCCTAACACGCGTTGCCAGGTAGTTTATTCCCGTAACAATGGCGAAGTCTACGTATTCAATATCGTAGCACTAAAAGAGTTAACTCTTTTAGCACAACGTTATGTGCAGAACGGATCTAAACAATCTGCATGCTAGCCCGACTCAAACGGTAGTCGGTAAAGGCTCATCAAACCCGTTGATGGCTGAGAATTTGCCAAAAATTCTATAAGTGCGAGTCATTGATGCATCAGCTCTGTTAGTTGGTCTCGTGACTCGATTATCCAACAACATTGAAATAAAGATTGCGAAGGAGGGTGTCGGCCCTTCTCGAATGACCCGCGAAGGGGCCAAACGAGGGTGTACGGAACCACCAATGTCCTGAAACCTCAATCCTCGCGAAGGAGGGTGTCGGTTCTTCCTTAATGACCCGCGAGGGGATCAATCAGGAACATTGAAATAAAGATTCTCACCCCCGAAAAAGGAAACCGCTGGAGGGGAGGATGCTGTAAGAACTTCCTCCTCGCTAGGCTGCGAACGGGAGCGACTCCTAGGAGGTCGAGGTCGACGTGGAGGCATTGAAAATCTGCAATGAAAAGCAGTAAGTCAGGCACAATATGAATACACGAAATTTAAAAGGGAAATTAAGAACTTGAACTAAAGTCCTATGAATAAATAGGATTTTATAGTTGAAGTCTAATTAAACCTACAAATTTCGTGCATGCGAAACAATGATTGTCATTTTCGCGGTACATTTTGGTGAAATACCCAAAACACCCCTCGTGTTCAAGGCTAAATTCAGGTCAAGGACACGCTTGAGTTGGGTCATGGTCATCATATCTGATCATATAGCACCCCCAATACCTCACAATTTTGGTTAATTTTGCAAATAAACCCTTTTTGTAAAATTTAGCCAATCTTGCAAATAGACCCCTCCACAAATTTCGGTTTAGTTTCCACACACCTTTCTCAAAACTTTGGTCATAGGTTTGTGATCTAAACTTTTGGAATTTCAGTCCTGAAATTTCAGCCCTTTTGCAAATAAACCCCCTATACTTTGTGGGATTGCTCTTTTGCAAATAAACCCCTCAAACAACATTGAATCTTTCGCATACCAACACCTCTCAATTTTCGGCCAAAGGGGGATAAAATTTTAGTCCTAAATTTCAGTCCACTTGGCATAAAAAATCCTCAAATTTCAGTCCACTTTTGCATAAAAGCCCCCCAATTTCGGCCATATGGCAAGTTTTGCATAAAACCCCCAAATTTTGGGTTCATACTCACAACCCATCATCAAAAGCCTATCTTTTTCATGAAGTCCAACCCATGAGGAAAAAAAGACATGATCTTGGCATGAAGCTATAATCTTTTCAAAAAGGAGGAGAAAGTTTTGAGAGGGAACTTACCAAATCAAGAAGCTTTTCCTAGAGCTTGAAGGTGATGAAACCCTAGCTTTGAGAGGAAGAAATTTTTTCGGCCAAGAAGAACACCAAAATCCGAAATTTTGTATGGGTTTGTAGAAGGAAACAATGGTGGAGGGATGAAAGGAGGAAGAAAGAGTTTGAGAGGGAAAGGGAATCTCTTTTGAAAATATGGAAAGAAGGGGGAAAACAAAAGAGGAAATAAAATCAAAACAAGAAAGAAAGCAAAAGAGGAAACAACAAAAAAAAGGGGGGGGAAGTCTCGGTTTTGGCCAAGACACCCCAAGGGGGTCTCGGCCAAACCGAGACACCCCAAGGGTGTCTCGGCCAAGTTGAGACACCCTTGGGTGTCTCAACCCAATTCGAGCCCCCCGAACCTTTTTTTCGAGTCCGAATTTACCTATTTTCGTCAGTTATTGGATATTTCGACGAAATCCACACTAATCAATACCGAGCAATTCAAAACCCTAGGGTCAACGCCGGTCAACGCGTAACCATAGGTCAACGCCAGTCAACGCGTTGCGACCAAAAAGTCAACGTTCGACGTTCGAAACCCTAGGGTCAACGCGTAACCCTAGATCAACGCCAGTCAACGCGTTGCAACACAAGTCAACGTTTGACGATTCGAAACCCTAAGGGTCAATGCTGGTCAACGCATAACCCTAGGTCAACGCCAGTCAACGCGTTGCGACCAAAAAGTCAACGTTCGACGTTCGAAACCTTGGGGTTAACGCCGGTCAACGCGTAACCCTAGGTCAACGCCAGTCAACGCGTTGCGACCAAAAAGTCAACGTTCGACGTTCGAAACCCTAGGGTTAACGTCGGTCAACGCGTAATCCTAGGTCAACGCCAGTCAACGCGTTGCGACCAAAAAGTTAACATTCGACGTTCGACACCCTAGGGGTAACGCCGGTCAACGCGTAACCCTAGGTCAATGCCGGTCAACGCGTAACCCTAGGTCAACGTCAGTCAACACGTTGTGACCAAAAAGTCAACGTTCGACGTTCGAAACCCTAGGGTTAACGCCGGTCAACGCGTAACCCTAGGTCAACGCCAGTCAACGCGTTGCGACCAAAAAGTCAACGTTCGACGTTCGAAACCCTAGGGTCAACACCGGTCAACGCGTAACCCTAGGTCAACGCCAGTCAACGCGTTGTCACCAAAAGTCAACATACAATAATCTGAAACCTTAAGTCAGCACAATATGACAGAGATAGTCAATTCAAAGTTAACTCAATGACACGAGCCAAACTCAACTCACTAGTGATAGACTCGAGATTCCGACGACGGCCAGGCGATAAACGCAGCGCCGGAAGAACTTCAGTTATTCGTCAAAGCATCGAATAGACCGAAAATCGAAGGAGCCAAGAGTTGAAGCTAACTACAGGTCCTTTACGCCGACTGAAGGCTGGATCAATCACATCCAAAGTATTCCAGCCTCTTCTATAAAAGAAACAAGTCTGGAACGCTTTGGAGGGGGTATCTGTAGGCATCGAAAACTGCCTATGGGTCTCCACAAACAGCTCAGTGTTAAAGAACGACAATGAACATTACTATCTGGTTCACAGGAGTTCGACTGATATCGGTGAACGCTTGAAGTGAACCGACGAACTACGTGAGCTGATAGGATTTCGGAATAACGAAGACACAGACTAATCGAGAACCCCGCGATGTTTACAAAAGGAACAACGCCCTTCGTGTCTCGCTCATTCTACAGATAATCTAACCATTGGAACTGATAGAATTCTTCGTCAGACTTCCAACGCATTTGGAATCACTCAGATCCGAGTTCAGACAAAAAAGTTACAGCGAAAATAGTCAAACGGGCATTGAAAACGTCTCAAAACTGAACTGAGGCACCTACGGTGTCTCGGCCAAGCCGAGACGCCCCAAGGGTGTCTCGGCCAAGCCGAGACACCCTTGGGGTGTCTCGGCCAAGCCAAGACACCCCTAGGGTGTCTCAGCGCGGATTTGGGCCCTTTAAGTGGTTTTAACCGCTCCGCAACCCCTCATGCCTATAAATACAAGCCTTAGGCCTCATTTTTTCAGATCTGGAATTTTGGAGAATTAGTAAAGCCCTGCCGGACTGAAGAGTGATCGAGTTCTTCAACGTAAGAGATCGAGAGTCGTCAGATCTACATCGCCCGCATCCAATCCTTAGTATTATCCCGTTGTGGTAATTCTAAGAAGAGCAATTATCTCGCTTTTGTCGAGATAAGCGCTTCTGTTTCTAGATCTCCTCATGGATCGACGAAGCTCTGGACCTGATCTGATTGCCAGGTAGTCCACGGATATCGACATCCCCGTCACAGGCTAAAGACCCACGCAAGCAAGAGACGACGAACGGATCTTGTATTATATTCGAGAAAGTTGTAATTTTTCTTTTTTTTATTAAGATCTGAATTCTTTGTAAACACTAATATTATAATGAGTTCAGTAATGAAGGCAACTTTTACCAAAAACAAACTGGCGACCACAGTGGGAGCCAACAGCCTCGCTACCGAGGCTGTCGTGACGCAACCGGCATTCAAGATCCGGGTGAACGAAGAGATCGAATACGAGTTCGATCAACAGAAGTTTGAAGAGTACCTCTCTATATATATATATATATATATATATATATATATATATATATATATATATATTATTTTTTATATATATGTTTATGTATAATACACTTTGTTTATGTAATTTCTATAAGTATTTACAATTTGTTTATGTATAATATATGAATAACATGAATACTTAGGGCTACTTAGTCTAGTGATAAAATTTAGGAGTTTGGAAAGGAGGTTAGTGGTTCAAATCTTAACCACAACATATATATTTAGAGGTCTTTGATTGATTGGCCTTGGGGCTCTTGGGCTCTTTGAAATCTATAATTATTTTTTATTTTATTTGTTTCTATAAAATCTATAATTATTTTATATCATTTTAATTTCTAAAATTTTTATATTTGTAAATTACATAATTATAAATGATTAATAATATAATTTGTTTTATCAAAATTGTGTTTATTTTTTGCTTTGTTTTCTTGGAAAATTAAAAAAATTAAAAAAAATTAAAAAAAGAAAACCGGACCGCCTCTGAGCCCGGCCCGCTCAGGCCAGGGCCCAGGGCAACCGAGCCCGGGCTCCGGTTTTCAGGGCCGGGCTGGCCCGGATGGACAGGCCTACACGCACACTGCTGACAACAGGACTGATTCTTCCACAACTGGGTGTGGCACGCACCATACTCAGGCTGCTGAATTTTCATGTTTTTCAACACTTTGAACAATTCGATGCCGTTTTCTACACGAATATGTGTGATGCGAAGGTTTAAAGTGGTTTGCCTCACATTGTGCCAAAGCATGGTCTGGACCCTAGGTTCATAACAATAAAATTCAGAATATAAACCTATATGATTTGGTTACGATTCAATACAATACTCATTTAGTTTAAATCAATCTCTAATAATAAAAATGATTTTATGGATTTACATCAAATTGTGAGGCTTAGAAGTAGGAAATTTGAAGTCCTACATTCAAATCTTGCATTCAAAC
>NC_033798.1:4967475-4995108 GCF_001876935.1 Asparagus officinalis | reverse complement strand
TTCTATTTTTGTTGGTTTTGAATCTTATGATTACACAAAAACTTGCTTCTTGTTTGAAACTCTTACATAGGCCAAAGGCCTATGATGTATATTTATAGATAGTCAATGTGAATAGGTTGAGTACCCAAGAGTCACCCTCACTTAATGGGGTGTTACATCACCATAATGGGGTGTGAATGGAGGGATAATGAGGGGGAGGCCAAATGCCTCCCTCATCTCATAATACTCCCCCTTATCCATCCATTACCTTGGGTTTAGCTTATGAACACTTCAGAGTTCGTAAAGCTAATGGGGTGGATACTTCTGGATCCAGAGTAAACTTGTTTGCCTCGTTAAAACCTTAGCTGTGGAAAACCCAGTGGGAAAAAACCATCATCCTAAGGAAAAAGAGTACAACCCATAGGTTACTCCCCCTGAACCATACAAGCTTCAGGCTTGTAGGTCTTTCAGATGTCTCATCCCTATTCCTTTTACAAGTTTTACAAAAGTACATCTAGGCAGAGCCTTAGTGAACAAGTCAGCTAAATTATTACATGATTGGATCTGCTGTACTTTAACATGCTCCTCCTCTTGAAGATCGTGTGTCCAGAAAAACTTGGGAGATATGTACTTCGTCTTGTCACCCTTGATGAAGCCAGACTGAAGTTGAGCAACGCGGGCTGCATTGTCTTCAAATATAGTAGTTGGCTCAAGGTCACCAGTCTTCAGGCCGGTAGACACTAAGATGTGCTGAATGACAGAACGAAGCCAAACACATTCTTTGCTGGTTTCATGGATCGTGAGGAGTTCAGAATGGTTGGATGAGATTGCTACAATGGTTTTCTTGACAGACCTCCAGGAGATGGCCGTACCACCGAATGTAAACACAAATCCGGTTTGTGATTTCTCGGTATGGGGATCAGACCTGTAACCTGCATCTGAATAACCAATTAAGGTGGGAGACCCACCCTTCGGAAAATATAACCCCAGGTCTATAGACCCTTGGAGGTAGCGCAGAAGATGCTTAACTCAATTCCAGTGGCGCTTTGTGGGCGCTGCACTATATCTGGCTAGTAGGTTAACTGAAAACGCTATATCGGGACGCGTACAGTTAGCCAGATATAATAGTGCTCCAATGGCACTGAGGTAAGGTACTTCAGGACCTAGCATTTCCTCCCCCTCTTCCAGCGGACGGAAGGGGTCGTTCTTTACATCCAATGATCGAACAACCATTGGTGTACTAAGAGGATGACATTTATCCATTCGGAAATTTTTAAGTAATTTCCGTGTATATGTGGATTGGTGTAACAGGATACCACCCTTAAGGTGTTCGATCTGTAAGCCAAGACAATACTTTGTTTTGCCTAGGTCTTTCATTTCAAAAGTATTCTTAAGGCTTTCAGATATCCCAGCGATCTCTGCAGGAGATCCAATGAGATTTAAGTCGTCGACATAGACGGCGACTATAATGAATCCTGTTCCCGATCTTTTTATAAAGATACACGGGCAGACTTTATCATTTGTGAATCCTTGCGTAGCAAGGAACTCACTTAGTCTGTTATACCACATTTTCCCCGATTGCTTAAGACCATATAATGATCTTTGAAGCCTAACAGAATAGACGTCCCGAGGTCTATCTGCTATCTCTGGTGGAATTTTATATCCTTCAGGGAGTTTCATATAGATATCTTTATCTATATTGCCATATAGATATGCAGTCACAACGTCCATGAGCTGCATTTCTAGGCCTTCCAGAGATGAGAGGCTTATTAGGAATCGGAAGGTATTCCCATCCATAACCGGAGAATATGTTTTTTCATAGTCTATTCCCGGTCTTTGGGAAAAACCTTGTGCTACAAGCCGTGCTTTGTAGCGCACAACCTCGTTGTGTTCATTTCTTTTTCTGATGAAGACCCACTTATATCCCACAGGTTTTACACCTTTAGGTGTTTGGACTACTGGTCCAAAGACTTCGCGTTACGACTGTGCTTTTTCTGTCCAGTACCTCCTCAGTACGTACAAAATTTAATGATGTTTCTCCTATTTGTTCCTCTTCAGGGGAATCTAGGAGGGGAGAGGAAGCTGGTCTGAGCTCAGTATCCTGTGTTGGGTTCATTTTTATTTCTCCAGGATTTTTTCTTTTACGAAGGACTTTGTCCTTCGAACCTGGTGGGCGTCCTTTTTTCAATTGAGGTACAGCCGTTTCTGCTGCCGGCGGATTGCATCCATCTTTGGAGATGTCAATCCTAGCTGGCGTGTTGACAGCAGGGACGTGTGATCTGACAATCTTCTGGTTATCAGTGAATTTATCCGGAAGTAAATGTACTGTATTCTGAAGATGAAGAATCTTTAGGATCTCATCTTCACATTGACTAGTACGCGGATCATAATGAGACAAAGTCTTGGTGTTCCAAGAAATGGTCTTAGAAGCGTCAGGCTTCCTGGACTGTGTGCCAAGTTTAGGAAATGAATCCTCAACAAATTCACAATCATCAAGACGTGCTTTAAATGCGTCACCCGTCTGGGGTTCAAGGTATCTTATTATAGAGGGCGAATCAAACCCTATATAGATACCCAAACGACGCTGTGGACCCATTTTGGTCCTTTGTGGAGGAGCAATTGGGACGTAAACTGCACAACCAAACACTCTCAAATGTGAGATATTCGGAGGTGCACCATAAGCAAGCTGCATTGGTGACAAAATATGGCCACCAGAGGGCCGTATTCTGATAAGTGATGCTGCATGCAATATTGCATGACCCCAAGCCTCAACAGGCAACTGTGATTGCATCAACAATGGACGAGCAATCCATTGCAATCTCTTAATTAGAGATTCTGCTAACCCGTTCTGGGTGTGAACATGTGCTACAGGATGTTCAACTTCGATGCCAGTTGCTAGGCAATAGTCTTGAAAGACTTGTGAAGTGAATTCTCCCGCATTATCAAGACGTAATTTCTTGATTTGATTATCGGGGAAATGAGCCCGCAACTTAATAATTTGTGCCAATAGCTTTGAAAAAGCTAAGTTGCGGGTGGACAAAAGGCACACGTAAGACCACTTGGTTGATGCATCTATAAGTACCATAAAGTACCTAAATGGTCCACTTGCGGGGTGAATAGGCCCACAAATATCGCCATGTATTCTCTCCAAGAAGCTAGGAGACTCTAATCCCACTTTCAGAAGGGAAGGTCTCGTGATCAGTTTACCTTGAAAACAAGATAGACATGAGTAATCACTCTTCTGAAGAATCTTCAGGTTCTTCAGGTTGTGTCCACTTGATTGGCTCATGATGCGGTGCATCATTGCTGATCCTGGGTGACCCAGTCTGTTATGCCAAAGTTTAAATTTCGGCAAAGAATGGCACTTCTGGTGCATAATCATGTTAGCTTCTACTGGTTGAATATATGTATGATAGAGACCCGACGGGAGTCCCTTGAATTGTTCTAAGATAGTTTTTGAACCATCTTTTTGACGAGTTACATACAAATACTCATCCTCATTTATTTCATTGGTTTCTAAGTGATATCCGTTTAAACGAATATCCTTGAAACTTATGAGGTTTCTATTAGATTTCGGAGAGAATAATGCATCTTTTATTATTAGTCTCGTTTTATTTGGGAGCAATATCATTGCTTCACCAAATCCTTCTATTATATTAGATAGTCCTGAAATCGTAATTACAGGATCGTCATAATCATATAAGCTATTGAAATAGCTTCTTTCGCGAAGGATTGTGTGCGTCGAGGCACTGTCCACAAGGCACTCACACTTCATCTATAACATGAATGCAATATTTTAATCTAAAGAAAATAACGATCTTTATTGAAAAGTAAATTGCATTACATGGAAAGTAAAGAACTAAAGATGAAAGTATTATGAGAATTTAAATGCATATAAAGATAACATGGATCTAGTCGAGAAGATCATCCATTTCGAAGTCATCAGCAGTGAACTGAGTAGACGGCTGCTTTTCCACCAGATTTGTTTCAACAGGAGACTTCTGGCTCGCTAGATACAGATCTTGGAGGTGTCGCGGAGTGCGACAGTTTCTGGACCAATGTCCAGTCATGCCACATCTGTGGCATTTGTCCTCCCAAGTGTTCTTGGGAATGGACGACAGCTCAGTGGTCTTCTTCTTCCACTTCTTCTTTCCCTCACTATTGCTGCTCTGGGGCGGGTTGTTTTTCTGGGGTGGACATCTGGCCTGCCACTTAGGGGCTTTCCCCTTGTTGAATTTACCCTTATGCTTTTTCTTCTGCTTCTGGGAAGAAAACATGTGAGCTTCGGGTAGAGGAGCTGAGCCTGCAGGGCGTAGGTTATGAGTGGCCAAAAGCAATTCTCTGTTTTGCTCCGCCATCAGAAGGGTGGAGTGCAATTCAGAATATTTTTTGAACTTTCGTTCGCGGTACTGTTGCATGAGGATTGCATCCTTCTCGTGGAAGGATGTGTAAGTCTTCTCCAACATGCGTTCCTCCGAAACTTCTTCACCACACAACTTCAGGCAAGAGGTGATATTATGAAGTGCTGAGTTATACTCAGCTACGGACTTAAAGTCCTGAAGTCGGAGGTTTTCCAACTCATAACGTGCACGTAGGAGGATTACATCTTTCTGATGTTTGTATCGGTCCTCAAGTGCAATCCACAATTCCTTTGGGTCCTCTACAGTCAGGTATTCGGCCTTCAGGGTCCGATCAATATGTCTCCTGATGTAGATAATGGCTTTCGCCTTATCTATATCAGAGACGATCACTGTAGTAGCAACCTCAGCATTATTTACAGCATTACCCGTACCAGTGGCCGGAGCCGGTGGAGCAGGAGTTGAAATTGTGGTTAATAAGCCCTGGGCACGTAAGTGGAACTTCAGGTCCACATGCCAACTCAAATAATTCTTGCCAGCAGCGTCAAGGACTTCGAAATCAACGCTCGCTATTTTAGCCATTTTATCTATGCATTTGAAAGACATGAATTAATAATAAGGAATTAAAAATTCATGCAATAAACATGTTGCGTGGATCAGCCCGTCACCAAAAAATAAAAAGTGTCCAAAGTCCGATTATACAGTCCAAAGATAACAAAAAAAAATACACTTAAATACAATTTGGAAAACCCTTGGGGGTCCCTGCATTTTGCAAAAATGCCTTCGTCTTCAATGGAATACACCGGTCTTTGACTTTTTACAATTATAACCTCACTACAATTTCTCTCTCGGAAGGAAAAGAAAATGCAAGGAATTTAAATTTGGTGACAAACAGGCTGATCCAAAAATCACAACATTATTTATTTAAACATCCACGCAATTTAATAATAATATATGCAACAGGCATAACAATTTTGGACAGTAAACCCTTGCTTTCTTGAATTTTTTTTTTTTAGACTTCTTGTTGTTTCTATGCGATACTGCCTACTTAATACTTTTAATATCATGTCAACATGAGCACATAAACATTTCTGTTTTTTATTTTATTTTTTTTGAATAGCAATTAACTAATAGTATTAATTACTAGTTATGCCAACAAATAATGAAAGCAATTAGATTAGATGAACAACAATAAAATTGCTTAATAAACTGAAAAATTCCCGAGTGAACAGTAACCCTCGGTGAACAGTAACAATTTTTTTTTTAAAATTTCCAGTTGTCATATATTATTCTACGGATTATAGTAATTACCTCTAGATCAAAGATCTAGGAATGATCGATACTAAAGATCCGTAGAACGCTGCCTCCTTGCGATGATCCGTCGAACGCTCCCGTTGCAACGAACCAGATCTCAATGCGCAAAAGAGGAAGGAAATATATATATTTTTTTTATGGCTCAGGGATTCAAGAACACTTCGTGCTGATAACGTGTTTGAAACTCTTACATAGGCCAAAGGCCTATGATGTATATTTATAGATAGTCAATGTGAATAGGTTGAGTATCCAAGAGTCACCCCCACTTAATGGGGTGTTACACCATCATAATGGGGTGTGAATGGAGGGATAATGAGGAGGAGGCCAAAGGCCTCCCTCATCTCATAATACTTCTTACCTTTTCTTTCTTTTGTTTTCCTTATTTTTCTAATCAACTCACAAAAAACTAAAAGAAGTTGCTGATCCTAATTCTCAGACTTTGTAGCTTGAGCGACAAGTTTAAGAATCAATGCAGGCTCCGCAAAATTCGATGCCTGGAACAAAAATCGAGCCATTGCCACCTTTTTCAGGTAATGGAGCATCTATCACCCACTCACCAGTATGAGATTCCAATGTCTTGTGCTCACCATCGAATGGTTCTGTCCTCAGATGCATTATGATAAGAAATAAACATTATAGACCACATTAAACTTTACTAGAACAGGTTCCAATATATCACACTTCCCAAATACTCTATCTTCACATTTGTAGGTCGTTACGAAGAATATGATATGATTCTGATAACAAAATTTGCAAACATATATACGATGACAGTCAACATACATGAGGCTTCAACTTAAATTGTGAGATCACCAAAAGTTTAGTCCCACATCAGTGGGTGACCAAACAATTGAGTGTTTTATAAGTGAAGTCGTGGGATTCAAGTGTAGCATCGGTTAGTCGATTTTGGCAGTGATTTGTGACAAATAACGTGCTGCACTATGTGGGTCCAATAGCTTGTTGTGCGCGAAAGCCACCAATCGTTGTGTTTCGAGGAACCAAACACAAACGCCGAAAGAGAAAGCCAAACAATGCAAAATAACGGCACAAACACAAACAAACGAATTTTACGTGGTTCGGCAAATTGCCTACATCCACGGGGCAAGAAGGGGATGAGGTTTTCACTAATAGAGAACAAGAGTACAAACTGAGATTACAAATCAATGAAACTCACCAATTAATCTTACCAACAAAACTCTTAACCTCTCAAACAAAACCCTAACCAATAGTTCCAGAAAGTACCTCTTTTCTGTGCTCCAAATATCCCCACGACAGCTCCCCAAAACCGTAAAATGTGTGTTGGTATTTATACCAAACACCAATCCCAAACAGATCAGGAAACCCAAACCAGGCCCAAAAACTCGATCCGATCGACCGACCTTGAAGTCGCGGTCAACCGGCCAGAAACACGAAATCTCAACAAAAATAATTACATGGTTTCGGTCGACCGACAATGTGGTCCGGTCGACCGGATAGGGTTCACGGTTGACCGAACCTATCCTCACGGTCGTCCAAACAAAAGGCCAAAAGAATACCATGTAGTGTGCACGTTTCCGGTCGGCCGAACTTGCTCCGCAGTCGACCGGACTGCATCCAAAATCCTTCTTGCTTCGTTTTTCCTGAACTTCTTAACTATTTTTGTTGTTTTTACTATTCTCCACCTCGGCGAAGTTTTTCAAAAACTAAGCCGACACCAACCAAATCAAATGTCTTACTTGTTGCGCGAAGTGAAAAAAATTCACGACAACGGACTCAATCCACAACAAGTCGAGGCCCAAATGAGAATGCGAACAAACTCCAAATGTTGGTATCAACTCACCAAATTGACTGCATCATAAAATGACTGTCTACGTATCCTCTTGTCCAAGGAATCAAGCATTCATATAATTCATCAAATGGCCTCCAAAAGCCCTCAATCCAATAGAAGAGTTCTAAACTCTTCACCAACAAATCTGCAGCTGATATCTCTCTCAATGGCCCCAAAGTGAAATAAACCAAACACCTCCACCTGAGGTGAACCAACGGCCATATCCAAATCCAAACTATATCCACCAGCTGCACTCGAATCAACCAACTCATCATCTACATCCACATCAACATGATCCCCAATCTGTGTCACCTCAGTTAGAATCTCAAACGAAACAGTATGATCTGGAGTATGTGGAGTAATCTCCACCCAATGTGGAGTAGCATCACCTTCCACCCGCTGCAATATCTCAACGATCTAATCAACACTCTTCACCTGTCGAGAGTCAAATGTGACATACTTGCTCAGAACAAAATCAGAAGCCAATACCTGATAATCAAACACGCTTCTGAATCCTAAATGTGCTCTCGGATCAAATCTCACATCCTCGATGTGACCATATGCTGGACGACCAAACATCCGAAACAACCCAATATCTGAAACAGCTTCACCAGATCCAAAATCTCTAAACGCAGCAGTCAACAACCTATGAATAAGATGGCTCCAATATGTCGAAGCCTTATCACCAGAACTTCTCTACAAACCAATGCTCGACATCAAACACTGATCCTCCTCCAGCAAGGAACGGGTAATCAAATCTGCCACCTTATCTCGTCGCCCTAATGTTTCCTCTCTAATGAAGTATCTCAAACTACTGTGAGCTTGGTACAAATGTAAAAAAGAACCCCTACCAAAATCAGCTTGACGTATTACCTTTCTACCAATACACTTCTTCCACCTGTTGTTGACTACTAGGACTTCACACCAACGGGACTTGGTTCAACCCACAAACGCCTAGAACAGTCACCAACACAGGAAACCAAATACCTATTATCTCCTAATAATGCCTCCTTGAAAGGTCCCCAAATGCCTGAATGAACACCACCTAGAAGACCCCTCGATCGATGGATAGAAGTACCAAACTCTACCTCGGTCTTCTTGCTCATACCAATGTGCTCACAGGACTTCAAATTGCAAGTCAAAGCACTCTTCAACAATCCACGCACGGCACCAATAATCGAATAACCCAGTCTCAACAAACGCCACAGTCTAGCCAAATCCAAAGAAACTGTCAGCTCTCTACCAATCACATGCTTCCAATCAAATTATACAAATTCTTCCTCCTGACGCCCTTCATCACAATCATGGACTCAAATATAACCTTCAAAGATGTATCCTCTAAGGTCATCCTATAGTCTGCTGCCTCCAAAACTTCAAGTGAAATGGTGTTCTTCTTTAACTAAGGAACGAACTTACTTCATCCAACTCCCGAATCACTCCATCACACATTCTAATATGAATAAAACCGATACCACCAATAGGATATTCATGATCATACCCATGAGCATGACATACCCTCTTTCCAACTCCTAAAAGCTGGAGAACCAACCCCTCCTAGGACAAATATGGTAAGAAGCACCCAAATCCAACATCCACTCTGTAGAGTTGGCAACACAAACTGACGGTAGTGCAGGGCATGAATAGCCCGAAGAATTTGAATCTGAATTGTCGCCACTAGTCTTGACAAACATTCACCTCTGAAGCTTGAATAGCTTTCTCCTTATTCTTTCCGACTCGATCAACCAACTTTGGGCATTCGGCTTTTTAATGTCTATCCTCTTTACAAAAGACACACTGATTCTTACGGACTCTAAGATGTGCCCCTCTAGACTACAACCTCCTATTTTAGTTTGGACTATTTGCTCTTGCGACCAATGCCCCTACTACTGTATCAATCGACGTCTCCTTATCCTTCTTCTGAAGCTAATAATTCACAAGTGCAACGGTGACCTTACTATACGAAAGAGATGTTTTCCCATTAATTAGAGTAAGGACGAATGTCTCATATTTCTCATCGGGCAAGGAACTCAACAATAACAACACCTTATCCTCATCTTTAATCATCACATCTACATTCGCCAAATCCGCAAAGAAGATTCGTGTAGTGATTCATGTGATCACCAATGGAGGTCCTTTTCTTCAATTGGAAGCGATAAAGCTTCCTCTTCAAATGTAAGTAATTTTTCACACTCTTGGTTAAATACTTGCTCTCTAGGATCTCCCAAATCTTCTTAGCCGAAGTCTTATTGATCACATCATATTTTAGATCTTGGGTAAGATAAGATCTAATCACACCACACGTCGTTCGATTCATCGTTTTCCAAACCTTTTCCTCAATGTCATCCGGTTTCCCGTCCAACTCCAATGTATCTTCCAAATTTTGTGCTTTGAGCGCATCCAAGACTTCACATCTCCGAAGACCAAAATTATTAGCCCTGTTAAATTTCTCTACATCTGTTTTTATAGAGTGAATATTCAAACTTTGGACGGTCTTCATGCAGGAAGTACCCTCCATAACTACTTCTTTCTCGACCATCTTTCTCAAAGCACCAACAAACCAGTACGGAACAAATGAAAAAAAGATCCAAACTGAAAAGAAATATTTTTACCTCCAACTTAAACCCTAACAAGAGTCTCCAAAAGATCTCACCCCCACATGACGGTAGACAAGATCTATAATAGTAAAAATCTCACCTTTATCACCAACTGAAGCACTAGACGAGCTTCCAAAATGATCTACTCCTCCATCAAACCCAAGCATAGCCAAAGCTCTGATACCACTTGTTGTGCGCGAAAGCCACCAATCGTTGTGCTTCGAGGAACCAAACACAAACGCCGAGAGAGAAAGCCAAACAATGCAAAATAACGGCACAAACATAAACAAACAAATTTTACGTGGTTCGGCAAGTTGCCTACGTCCACGGGGCAAGAAGGGAATGAGGTTTTCACTAATAGAGAAAAAGAGTACAAACTGAGATTACAAATCACTCAAACTCACCAACAAAGCTCTTAATCTCTCAAGTAAAACCCTAACCAATAGCTCCAGAAAATACCTCTTTTCTATGCTCCAAATATCCCCACAATAGCTCCCCAAAACCCTAGTGTGTTGATATTTATACCAAACATCAATCCTAAACAGATCAAGAAACCCAAACCAGGCCTAAAAACCCGATCTGGTCGACCGACCTTGAAGTCGCGGTCGACCGGCCAAAAACATGAAATCTCAACAAAAATAATTACAGGGTTTCGATCGACCAACAATATGGTCCGGTCGACCGGATAGGGTTCGTGATCGACCGACCTATCCTCACGGTCGTCCGAACAAAAGGCCAAAAGAATACCCTGTAGTGTGCACGTTTCCGATCGACCGAACTTGCTTCACGGTCAACCGGAATGCATCCAAAATCCTTCCTGCTTCGTTTTTCCTAATCTTCTCAACTATTTTCGCCGTTTCTATATAGCTTACACCGCACCAACGGACTAGTGGGCCCGAGGCCACCTCTAATGTCTGTGGAGAATTCAGAAAAATCTAGATTTGTTTCATAAGTCGACTCATGCACAGGCATAAGTCGACTTATGGTAAGTCGACTTGTATCTGTGCACGAGTCGACTTACGTTCTGTTCTGGAATTGTTAGTTTTGGCTCTGTCAAGTCGACTTATCTCGACTTATCAGGGCTGATAAGTCGACTTATGATCTATTCTCCAGTTGTTGATTTTCGTTCTGCCAAGTCGACTTATAGCCCCTGTTAAGTTGACTTATAGTGGGTTTTCTGCACAGTTTGAGTTCCTATTTGGATTCTGTTTGGAATTTGGTGTTTGATATAAATACCAGCACGTTTTAGGGTTTCTTTGGCTTTGATTGAGCAGCGAAGGAGATATTTGGAACACAGAAAAGAGAGTTTTCTGGAGCTATTGGTTAGGGTTTGGTTTGGAGAGATTTAGAGATTTGTGGTGAGATTAATTGGTGAGTTTGAGTGATTTGTAATCTTAATTTGTACTCTTCTTTTCTATTAGCGAAAACTCCATCCCTTTCTTGTCTCTTAGACGTATGCAACTTGCCATACCACGTTAAAATTGGTTGTTTGAGTTTGTACCGTTATTTTTTGTTTGTTTTGTCTTCTCTCGGCATTTGTTTTGTTTGGTTTCTCAAAGCACATAGGTTTGGTCGCTTCCACGCGCACAACAGTGTCCACATCACCTGGCCATGATATGGGGATAGGCTAATTGCCATGTCGCGATAAGAATGTCTCTTTTGTAAGGTGGGTGATAGCGTGAAGTCGTGGAATTCCAATCATAGCATCATAGTCAATTTTGGCAATGATTTGAGCCAAATAACACGCTATACTCAGTGGGTCCAACTGACACCGCACCAATGGGGTAGTGGGCTTGGGGCATGACATAAATGCTTAACCTAAGGAGTATCGCTTTTAATTTTGAAGACTTTTGCTCTATGGACCTACTCTCTTATCTGTATTCAGATGTTGATCTCTGGCACACATGTCACTGTCATCAACAAGTGCTTTTATTACCTCAACAAGTTTTACTTATGGTTGGTTATTACAATCGTTATGCTCTATATATCCCCACAAGTTGAGTGTGAACCGAAACTTCGGTTGAGCGTCCCATTCATGGGGACACGTTTGACTATTTTATGCAGCTCTATTTTTCTTTTAAACCTATTTTTAATGTGTGCTTGATAGGATTCGAATCTGGTTTGCTTGGTTACCATCTTAAAACTCTTCCATTGCATCAAAACTCCGAAGTTTGAGGGTTGTAGTTTTATTACTTAAAATGCTTAGCTCTGGGATTATTTTCTTTGCCCGTTCAACTCCCAGTACGACGCATATATGACCGAGATAAAATACGTTTATCAAAGCGTCTGCCTAATAGGGGAAGCAAAAAATAAATATATATTGATTTCTGCTCTTAGGACTCTACATATCTTTGAGATCAACTAGAATATCAATTTTTCTGAAAATGACTGAGAGGACCAACAGCCTCCAAACTCCCAGGTCTTAAGCACTGCATGAGACAAGCTCATACTTAGTAGAATATGCCTAACACCACACTTAAGACTGCTAATTCAATATGTTTATGCCCCCATGTTTGTTTCATCTTTCATGTCCCTAAAGTAGACTAGATTCTTCCAACAATCTAGTTGCCTGTGGTGAATCAGCCCACTGAAATCAAGGATTATCTTAATACAAGTCAAACTATATATATGTCCTTAATTAAACCCAAAAGGATGGGTTTTTTTTTTTTTTTTTTTTTTGAAAGTGAAAGATGGGTATATTAGATTGACTACCCGGCTACTTTATCCCCTTCTACTTGAAAACGTATCCGTGTTATTTTTTGCAGGACAGACGTACCTTATCTCTTATTCCTCTTGAAAATTGCAGGCACGAAAACAAACCCTGCCTGTTGCTTGGTCTCAAGACCAGTCATTTTTCTGTAACTATTATTAGCTTGAGCTTTTTGAAGATTTGGGTTAAGTTATTCCTCACTGTTGGTGTTCCTCAGTGCCGGGGTTCTGATCAGATTTCTGAAAGAAGGAGAGAAGTTATTATTAATTTTTTTTCCCCCTGGATGAGTCTGTTTTTACCTTCTCGTTGAGAGTATTTCTTGAGGAGTAGGTCTTGATCTTAAAAGTCTGCTTCGTTCTTTTCCCACCACCATGCCTCTCTCTGAATTTCATAGAGCTGCGAGCAGAAATCTTCATTCTACACGATCCCTGATGACTGCTGATGTCTCTTCCTCTGTGTATGTCTATATTCACGTTCTTCTCTATACTACTACTTTTATTTTATTTTATTTTTTCTCCACCCCAAGATCACTCACTTATTATATGTGCTCATGTGTGAAAGATCAAGGGAAGGATGTTATTCGGGGACTCCGGTAGAGATTGTTCTCTTTTTTGTGTACGCGGCAAGAGGAGAGGACTCCCTTCTCTATTATGGGCGTGCCATCCCCCCTCTCAGTTCCCCAAAATACCGCCTGAAATCTCTCAATATCCCACGTCCTCCTCTTCTGCCGTTAAGCAGACCCGATCTCCCACTGAAATATCCCCACGATCGTGAGATATCTATCAACAAACCGAGTCAGGTTCTTAATCAGATCGGCGTAAACAAATATTGGCACCATTGAGGCCAAACCACTTACATCTCCCACTTAGCCGAAATGGCCAAATGTTTTCGCAAGTACAACACTCCTACATCCGTGAGATGCGTGACTCAAGATGTAATTCCATACTCCCACTATTCGTGAGATATATTTATATTTTCCTCTACGTGAATAAGCCGATGTACAACCATTATCCATGCATATCGTTCTCCTTTCATTTTTCATGAAAAGTTTCCTTGACTTAGACATTTCTACAGTCCCATCAAACCAACATGTTTTGATTGAATGTACCTGCTGGTGATACCGCTTTGTCAAGGGGTCAGCAATCATTGTCACTAGTAGTGAATATAAGTAACACTGACTTCTTCTTTTTTCCAAGCAATATCCGCAATATTAATGATATTGCTATCGTCAATATTTTTTCCTTAAACTGTTTGCACACACGTTTATTTTTTTTTTTTTGATCAAGCTGTGGCTGCTTGATTATTCACAGTATATCTCAATTGGTCATCCACCAAATTGAGATCCAAGTCCTTTAGGAAACCGTCTTATTTCTCAGACTGCATGAGTAGTGGCCATACTAACAGAGCTATGTACTCAGCTTCTTGTGTGTATCTTGCCACACATCCCTATTTCTTACTACCCTAAGAAACAGCTGCACCACCAAAAAAGAACAAATGTCCAGAAGTGGACTTCCCGTCATCTTTGTCTCCTCCGAAATCAGCATCAGAGTAACCAAGAACCTCAAGCGAATCTGCTTGATAAACTAACTTATGGTGCACAGTACCTTTCAGGTACTTCAAAATCCTCTTAACAGAGCGAATCTGCTTGATAAACTAACTTATGGTGCACAGTACCTTTCAGGTACTTCAAAATCCTCTTAACAACCTCCCAATGTGCTGGACCAGGATTACTTTGATATCTACTAACTAAACTCACCGGATATGCCAGGTCTGGTCTAGTACACAACATTGCATACATCAGGCTTCCAACAGCTTGTGCATACGGGACACTAAGCGGTTTCTGCCCTTCTCCAGGACATTGTTCTTTACACAACCGCTTTCCCATAACCAAAGGTGTTGGCGCAGGATTACAATTCTGCATTCCAAACCTTATTAAGACTTAACATTCTAGACTTTCTATCCCTAAGGATCTGTATACCAAGAACATAGGATGCATCTCCCATGTCCTTCATCTCAAATTCACTACTAAGTGCTGACTTGATTCTGTTCAGCACTTCTATGTCATTTCCAGCCAGCAAAATATCATCCACATACAAGGATAATATTGAGAAACTGCTACCACTCTTCAAGACATATACATAGTTATCCAATTTATTTGCAACAAAACCAAGCTGGATAACAGTATTGTGAAATTTGAGATACCACTGTCTAGATGACTGTTTTAAACCATATAAAGATTTCTTTAATTTATACACTTTGTTTTCTTGTCCTTCAACCTGAAATCCATCAGGTTGATTCATATATATTACTTCCTTCAACTCTCCGTTGAGGAATGCAGTCTTGACATCCATTTGGAAAAGCTCCAAGTCAAGATGTGCAACAATTGCTAAGATAATTCTTATAGAAGCAAACTTAGCCACCGGAGAGTAAGTCTCCTGATAATCTATACCTGCCTTCTGAGTAAAGCCTTTAGCAACTAATCGGGCTTTAAATGTATCAATAGACCCATCAACCCGATATTTCTTCTTTAACACCCATTTACATCCTATGGACTTCCTATCTTCTGGTAAGTCACATAGCTCACATACATTGTTTCTCTCTATTGAGTCAAGCTCCCTTTTCATGGCTTCCAGCCATTGTTCTGATTCATGTGTCTTCATAGCATCCACATAATTCAAGGGATCAGCTTGCTCATCTATGTCAATGTCTACCGAGAAACAGGATGGTTCGCATGAATACAGATAATAATCATCCATCCATGCAGGTGTAGTTCTGGGTCTTTTATTACCACTAAGGTTGACAGGTTGGACATGTTCTGCTGGTTGATTTTCCATAGGCATATTCTCATTTAAGGGCTCATCTTTCATTATTGGATGATTTACTCCATCCACTATGTCCAGGTCATCGTTGGGAACATCATCTAAGTCTAATAGAGGTTGTACTGCCTCTTGAACTTGCTCCTTTTCCTCTAGATTTTCTAGAAAAGTAGCATCTTTACTTTCAATGACCCCTTTCTCTTCATGGAAGAACCTATATCCTTTAGACTTTTCAGAATAGCCTATAAATCTACACTTTAAGGTTTTGAGATCCAGCTTATCTCTAACTTGATATGGAATGAGAACATGTGCAACACAACCCCATTTTATTAAGTGACTTAATTCAGGTTTGTGTCCATTCCAAATCTTATACGGTGTTGACTCGACTGATTTTGTGGGAATCCTATTCAAAATATAATTCGCAGTCAATACTGCTTCTCCCCAAAAATCCTTGGAGAGACCAGAATGTGACAGCATACATCTCACTGCATTCATCAATGTTCTATTTTTTCTTTCAGCCACACCATTTTGTTGTGGCGTGTAAGGCATAGTGGTATGTCTCTTAATGCCATAATGAATACAATAGTTTTCAAATTCCTTTGAATTGAATTCTCCACCTTTATCAGTTCTTAACACCTTAATATATCTTCCAAGTTTCCTTTCCACTTCTGTCTTGTATCTTTTAAAACATTCAAATGCTTCTGATTTTCTGTTTAAAAGATACACAAAAGTATACTTGGAATAATCACCTATGAAAGTTATAAAATATTCTTTATTACCACGTGTCTTTACGCTTAACGGACCACAAATGTGAGAATGAACTAACTCTAAAAGTTCACTTGCCCTCTGACCTTCTGAAAATGACTTTCTAGTCATTTTCCCTGTTAAGCAGTGTTCACAGGGTAATGTCCTTACACCTGTCAGATTTGGTTAACAAAATCCATTTTAATTATCTGATCTATCTTCTATTACCTAGGGTGTCCTAGTCGCTCATAAGGTGCCATATGGATCAAAAATCAGATAAAAGACACGAAGGAATAAAGCAAATCAGAATTCTTATTGGGCAAAGTTTCAGGTTTTAACAACAATAAGACAAAATAAATCATGTTCGGCGTAGCAAACTTAGCCCATAGCAAACCTTTCTTGTCTTTCCCAATAGAGATCCGCTATTGTTGAAAAGCTAACTTCAAGGCCTTCTTCAGGGAGGGGCTTGGACGGAGATCAGATTTCGTTCATTGCGCAGGTGGCATAAAAACTTCCTTGAGACCGGCATGATGCTGTCCCGCAAGATCCAATCTGTAGAACCATTACCTTCAACATCTAGGTAGAGTATTGTTCCCCATGTAAATCCTTTGATCTCCCTTCTTCAGCTCCTTGAACGTCGGCATATCGGCGCTTCCTTCGTCTTTGAATATGTTCGGGTAGACCGGTCCGCGAATCAATCACCAGCCACCGGAGCGTCTGGTAGTTGCAGCATTGCACTCAATGACGCGCGATGAACGTCCGCGCTTACGGCGGAATCCGTCCTTGTTCCTGGGCGCTTGGGACCGCCCTTGTTCTTCGCCTGTGGAAGCAGTTGGCTTTGAAGTGCCAGAACTTCCTACAGATATATGCATATCCAGGAGTCTCTTCTTACCGAGGAGCACGTTGGCTGGCCAGGGTCCTTTGAAGGGAAGGTTTGACAGGTTCTTCAAACTGATGATTTCCTTGTGCCTTGCGATAGTGAGCCTGCATTTGCTTCTTCTTGTCTGCACAAGGTTCAGCATCTGAAACCTTTTCTCCTACTATAAATTCTTGTTCCATGCTAATTGGGTTCTGGTAAAATAGTAAACAACGTTTAATAGTTGCCATTAGCCTAAGTAGTTGTGGCAGGCCCATATCTAGTGACGGTGGCAAGCTATTCAAAATAGTTGCCACTTTAATCTGCAGGAATTCAGATCCTGCTGAAGCCTGGAGGTCCTTAGCCATGAACAAGATCTGTTCACGGGATGTTCGGTAACAATTTTTCACAATCTGCTACGACTTGAATTAAATCCTATGCATCAAGAGCTGTATGTCACGCAATCAGAGTAGTGTCTACTTCTCTTTAATTGCAAGCCACGATTTCCCTAAGCCGCGTATTGTAGTTTTTCAAAACTTTGATTAAACATATCTTCCATGAACATTAACATTAAGGCTTTTAGCCTTTTTGTCCTTAGTTGGCCGACTGTTCAAGCTCCTTATTCTGAGCGTGCAGTGGGGACGTTCACCGGGCAGAGTTGGTAGCGAGAAACCTCTAGGACAGGTATCTAGATTGTCATGGGATAGGAAGTCGCATACTTAATTTTTCTATGGCCACATATCATAGTTGGAACCATTAAGGTGTTGCTATCTCTTACAGTAGATTTTGGTAACAATTCATTAATTATCTGATCTATCTTCTATTACCAGGGTGTCCTTAGTCCATATCCAATAGATCCAAAATCAGATAAAAAACAACAGGAATAAAGCAAATCAGTAATTCTTCCCCATTTCAAATTTCAGGTTTACAACAGAAAGAACAAACACAGATCATGTTCCGGGTACACAACTTGCCCATAGCAAACACTTTCTATGTCTTTCCCAATAGAGACCCTATTGTTGTAAAACCTAACTTTCAAGTCCTTTCTTCAGGAGAGCTGGTGGACGGAGATCAGAATTACGCTTATGGCCAGCGCAGTAAGAACACTACCTTGAGAACCATGATGTGTCCCCAAGATCCAATCTTACGACAAACCACATACCTTCAACATCTAGGTAGTATTGTTCCCGAACATGTAAAGTCCTTTGATCTCCCATTCTTAGCTCCTTGAACTCGCATAATCCTCCTTCGTCTTCTCAATATGTCGGCGTAGCTCCCGAATCAATCACCGCCACCGCGTCAGTAGTCCCAGCATTGCCACTCAATGACAGCCGAATGAACTCCCGCTTACGCGATCCCTCCTTGTTTTCCGAGCGGTTCTTGGGACCGCCTTATTCTTCGCCCTGCGACATGGCTTTTGAAATGGCCAACCTTCCTACAGCATTATAGCATACCAGGAGGTCCTTTCTTACCTGCTGAGCACGTTCGCTGCGCCAGTCCTTTGACAAGGAAGGCTTAGACAGTCCAAACTGATGAGTTCCTGTCGCCCTTGCGATAGTGGGAGCTGCATTTTGCCTTCTTCTTGTCTGCACAAGGTTCACCATCTGAACTTTCTCAGCTAGTAAATCCTGTTCATTGCTAACTGCGGCTGGCCAAGTCAATAACACGTTAATGGTTCCATAAGCCTAAGTGTCTGTGGCACCATATCTAAGTGAAGCGTGGCAAGCTATTCAAAATGTTGCCACCTGCAATTTCTCAGGAAAATTTCAGATCCGCTGAAGCTAGCGTCATTAGCCATGACAATCATCTTGTATCACATGTTCGGTAACATCTTCACCTCCTTGCATACGGCTTGAATTGAAATCATGCCATCCAGAGCTGTCATGTTCACCCTCAGAGAGTGTCATATACTTCTCTTTAACTGCAAGGCCACATTCCTTTAGCCGTAATTATTAGTTTTCAAAAAATTTTGATTAAAACTATCTCCAGGAACATTAACATTAGGCTTTTAGCCTTATTGTCTTTAAGCTGCCACTGATCAATGCTCCCTTTTCTTGAGCGTCCAGTGGGCATTATCACCAAGAGTTGGTGCCAGAAACATCTAGGACAGACTATCGTAGATTGTCATGGATAAGTCCGTACTTAACTCTTTCCTAATGCACATATCATGAGTTGGAAACATTAAGGCGCTTCTATCTGCCAGTTCAGATGCAATCAACTTACTAGCCACATGACGATTAATAAACGCTGTTATGTAGTTTTCAAATCAAGAATTGATTTTTAGATTACTAAAGAATAAAAAATTAACTTAAAAAAAAAAATAAACTTAAGTAGTTGATATTAAAAACCTTTTTTTTTTTTTTTTTTTTTTTTTTTTTTTTTTTTTTTTTTTTGAATTTAGTACTGTAACTTCATAATAAAATATAAAGATAAATGATTAAAAAAAATATAATCAACAACAAGATTAGTTTAAAAATTCGCGAATTTCCCACGACTAGGCACTTAGATGAGACACTATAATAACTTAATATGGCAAAATGAGGTCTTTATATGAACATACTTTAGAAATAATGGATTAATAAAAAAGAACTTATCATTCCTTTCTTGTACTCTTCCACAAAAAAAAATTACAAAACAAAACGTGCATCAACTATAAAAAATAGAATGGATGCGGTACTTCAAGCAGGGTGCGGATAAAGAGTATTAAAGGGAAAAAAAATTCTAAAGAAAACGCAGCACCTCAAAACTCTCCCAAATAAAAATAGAAGGGATGGGTACTTACAGAGAGGCGGTGAAGGAAGAGTGGAATTTTTTTTTTTTAGAGAACTGCGTTCTTCCGGAGAGCAGCTGCGAACAAGTTGCTGCGTGGGTCGACGGGCGTGGATCTGCGGTTGTGGGGATCAGAAGACGGTGTTACTAGGCGGAGCCTGGGGCTGCCTTAGAGGAGCAGATCGGGTCTGGGAGAGGAGATCAGGTCTGGGAGGAGTTTTTTCTTTTGAAGGCTTGAAGTTGTTGGTCGGAGCGGCGATCGCCTCCAGAATCGTCGAATTTGAGGGAGACAGCGACGGAAAAATTAGGATTTGGGAATCGTACCAATGCTCTGATACCAGTGAAAGATCAAGGGAAGGATGTTATTCGGGGACTCCGGTAGAGATTGTTCTCTTTTTTGTGTACCGCAGAGGAGAGGAACTCCTCTCTATTTATGGGCGTGCCATCCCCCCCTCCGTCCCCAAATAACCGCCCTGAAATCTCTCAATATCCCACGTCCTCCTCTTCTGCGTAAGACCCGATCTCCAACTGAAAATATCCCACGAATCGTGAGATATCTATCAACAACCGAGTCAGGTTCTTAACAGATCGGGTAACAAATTTGGCCCATGAGGCCAAAACCACTTACAATGTGTTCCTAGGCCTGATGACGAATTTGTCGAGCTGCTATGGGAAAATGGCCAGATCGTTATGCAAGGACAGTCGAGCAAACCGAAGACGAGCTCTCATCCAAAGGTTGAAGACTGGGATCACAGAGATCCCACAATCCAAAAGTTGAGCCACCCCGAGGAGTTTGATTCCGTAGCCAGCGAGGCATCACTTGCAGTGCCTTGTTCCGATATAGGATCGTACGCGCAGGACGATGATGATGATGGTGTGGCTCCTTGGATTACTAACCCGATGGAGGATCCTTTTTCCTCGGAGTTCTTCTCTGAGTTTGTCGGCATTAACCCAAACCCTCCCTCGATCGAAAGAAGCGATGGGCATAGCTCTAGAGCTCTCAGAGAAGGCTCGGGGCTTAGTAAGATTGGAGGCAACCAATCCCAGGGTTCTGTTCTGAATAATGCTATGTCCAGAATGTCGGGTTTCGGGGCCGATGATGACCATTTTCGGAAGCAAGGCTCGGCATCAGCTTCCAAGCCATCGGGAGCAAGCAATGGAGTCGGAGTGATGAACTTCGCTAATTTCTCGAGGCCTGCTTCCCTTGCTAGAGCTAACAGTGAGAGCTTGCATAGGTTGAAGACGAACGAGAAGGTGTCTTTGGCTTCTGCAAGCACCAATCCTACGGAGTCCACATTGATACAGTCTAGCGGGGCCCGAGGAAATTTAGCTCTAGATTTGCAATCTAAGGTTAACAATCACAACTATGCTAGTCTTGTTGCCAACAAAGGAAGCATATCATCTGATCATCGCATTGATCATCAGAGATCAAGATTTGCAGCGAGCATTCCTGTGGCTGAAAAGGGTCCTGAAGCAGCTGTTGCCTCTTCTATGTGCTCAGGCAGCAGCGCTGGAGCTGCGTCGAGTGATCAAAAGCATGGAGCGAAGAGGAAGGATCGAGAAGGAGAGGAACTTGGGTACCATAGTGAAGTATGCATACAAAATGAAAGGAGAGAAGAAAAAAAAACTCTTATAGAAACTATCATTACGGCCTAATTAATTGTTTTTGGTCAGGATGTCGACGATGATGGCTCGAAGAAACCTGTTACGGGGCGAGGAGGCTCTAGCACGAAACGAACACGTGCTGCAGAGGTGCATAATTTGTCAGAAAGAGTGAGTACATTTTTTGCGGTTCTTCGCCGTCTTGATTTGGGCTTGTAATGCGGAGGTATAAACTGATTTCCTTATGAACAGAGGCGGAGGGATAGGATAAACGAGAAAATGCGAGCGTTGCAGGAGCTTATACCCAACTGTAATAAGGTATGAATCCCGTTTGATGTCACATGATTTTATTTTGGTACTACTGGTCTAGTGTTGGATGAAATGAAAGAAATGGGGTATCTTTTTCAAGGTGGATAAAGCTTCGATGCTCGATGAGGCCATTGAGTACCTCAAAACTCTTCAGCTACAAGTGCAGGTAAAATTTTTACCCTCCTCAGAATAGTATCATGGGCTAACTGCGGATGGACCGCCTGTACTATCGTCTGATTGTTGATAGACCTCATGGAGTTCTATTGGCATGGATAGACCCTCTTGAGTTGCAGATAGACCCCCCGAGATATCTTTTTCACGCTTAATAGAGTCAGAAAGGTTTACTCTAGGGGTCTATCCGCAGCGATGGACTAGAGGGGTCGATCCGCACTTTACCCTACTCTCACTTGTCAGGTTCTCAGTTTGTCAAAAGTCAACACAGATGATGTCTATGGGGAATGGACTATGCATGCCACCAATGATGTTACCGTCCGGGATGCAACATATTGGTGCACATCCAATGGCTCATTTCTTGCCGATGGGTGCAGGAATGGGGATGGGCATGGGAATGAGTTATGGGATGGGGATGCTCGACATGAACGGGTCTCCAAATTTCCCGGTTATTCCAGTCCCTTCGATGCACGCATCACAATTCTCGTACTCGTTGATCCCAGGGACCTCAGGTTTTCAGATGCCAGGATCGACGGGTGTTCAGTTGTTCGGAATCCCCGGGCATGGGCAGGGAATTTTGCCCGTGCAAGAATCGAACACGGAAGCAACCATGGATCAGCCTAGAACGGGCAGAGAGAACTGATAAACAATGAGTTGCAGCTGGCACCTTCCTCTTGTTTAGATTTTGATTCCTGATCAATGTTGCATTTTGCATTTCTCGGTCTGATTAGACCTCATTACCGCCGGTAGCAAAAGGGACGTTTGTTCGGGAATCAGGCATTGCATGTTGATGGAAAAGCGGTCGCAAACTCTAAATGATGCGGGAATGTGTTGAGGTAGGTAACAATAGAGTGAGTGTTTCATATGTTGATTGTGGTTTTCCAAACACATCCAAGGGCTTGAATTTTATGTAGGTTTTTGTTAATTTACAGGAGGACAGTTTCTCTATTTTTTTAAAAAACCCAATTTTTAGATTTAATTATAAAATTCGTACATTTAATAGCAAAAGTCAACCCACTTTTTCAAATGGGGTTGAGTTCTAAAACTTCTGACCCGTTGGATACAAGAGGTTATCACTTCCTGGTATTTTTTTGCATGTAAAAGGTACCAGAGATTGCCAATATCAGGGTGTTTAACAGATAGATTTTAATTTAAAAAATCAACCAACTTCTCGAAAGTTGGTCTGTTTTTCTTAAAATGTAACCCGGGTCGAATTTGGTAATTAAACTTCAAATATGTTTTTTTCTTTAATATCTTTGTGCTTGAACAATTCTCTGACTGGCCATTTGCTTGATGTAGAGGGACGGGAATGGCGCGCTCATTTTTTCGGAGGTGAGAAGTGGCAATCACAATGGCGTTCTGACGCGAGAACATATTTGCAGTATGCTATCATGCATATCTCTTGAGGACGAGGGTGACTATTGGTCCAGATGCCTTCAAAGATGATGATTGTGAGAGAAAGATGACCCTCACTTGGAAAAGTGCTGAGTTTCTAACTTCATTCTGATGCACAACGCAGAAAGTTTCTGAAGTTCCCTTTTGAAGCCACATGTTTTTGTGGTTTATCACATTACCCTTGTTATAATTTAGATAAACCCTTCTTAACTGTTGTACAGTTAATGTATAGCCTGCTTTTGTAAGCGAGTATGCATATGGTAAGTATCTGTATCATATCCGAGTCATATCCGAACAGCTTGCACCCTTACTTGTACAGCTATTCTATAGCCTACTTCGGCCAAATTTATGTACTACTTTCACTGCACAAGAACTTCGTATCTCTTCTGGTTTCAGTAAATGTAATAGAGCAACATAAACATATTCTAACTTGATCTACATGCTCAACCTGAGACCTCTGCTCAGTTAATATCGTAAAAGAGAAAATTGGTGGGTGAGTGGGTGGGTGGGGGGAGCTTTCTCAAGTATTTTGATCATGCTAAAGGTTTTAAAAGGAAAATGGTAGGGGCCGGCACACCCTCAACCACAACCTCAACCACACCCCCTCTTTCATTTGATATAGTGCACCGTACCCCACATGAGATTTTAAAATTTTAAAATTATATGTGAGACCGGGGGTACTATAGCAAATGAGAGAGGGAGTGTGGTTGAGGTTGTGGTTGGGGGTGTGCCCCTAGTGCCATCCGTGGTAAAATGCAAATGGAGGTCATCAGTTAACCTTATTGATTAGATTGGACGTCACGGATCTGATACTGTTTTATGATTAAACTACTGAACTCAGATCGCTTTGATTGATGTCAATTATACATAGATGATACTTACCCTTTTTGGTAACCCATCCCATCTCATATTATAAAGTTGGTAAAGGAAATGTTATCTTCAAGATTCCCTTACACCTGATAATTAATTTGCCTCATACTTGAAAAATTTTTCCCCCTTTTAGCTGGCAATGGATAAAATATGCAGCTTCAGCATCTAGTGCATACATCAACTTGACTGAGATGAGCATACCCCGTACAAATAATAGATGCCTTGGCATAATATGCTTTGTGTCACGTGTGATGTCTTCCCTTGCAATCCTAAATTAAGAGAGAAGGTGCATCCTTTTTATTTAGATTTGACAACTGCTCTCTCTCTTATTATGTGAAAACAATGACCGGTCGAATAAATTCTTTATTGAACTACACGAGACGTCGATCACTCTTAAGGCGGAAGATTGTTATTTGTGAAGCCTGGTTTATATTTAGAATGCACACCCCATGAGGTCCTGGAATTGAAAGCCTACAAAATTGCTTGTGACGCAGCGCGGGAGTTGTAGCATCGGAATCCACCAAGGACAATCTTTGAATCCATGAAGAGCTTCGAATCCACGAAGTAAATATTAAAGAAAAACAAAATTTTATTAATCAAAAGTTATTATTCACCTTTGGGGTTACATAATTCTTATTAAATAGAAAAACAAATAAGACTCCTAGTAAGAATAGAATTACAAAGAAATAGAAAGTATCAAATTCTATCCTGAAAAGGCTCCCTATAATAAAGGGAACAAATCATGAATCAAAATTGAATTTATTTCCTAATCTAACTGGACTCTAATATTAAATTTATTTCCTAATCTAAATAGACTCCAATTTTATTACTAAAAATAAACTAGAAGCTGATTATTTTTGGATTTCAGCCAAAACTAGGTATTACTGATGAGATTTTAAAAATCTGACAATCTGGTTGGCTCCGTCTCGCCGAGATAGATGATTTACATATATAATATGTTAGAATTCTCCTTCCGGGTTGAAAAATATGACTGTTTCTTTGCAGAAGTTAATAATACGTGTAACTTGTGATTCTCTGAATCCTCCATGAAATTGTCCGTTAAGCGTCCTACATCAGTCTCCCCTTGTTGAAAGAAGCTCGATCCCGAGCTTATATTTGTTAGAATAGTAGCTTCATTGATAAATAATTTTCTTCTTTTGCAACGATCAGCATCCGCCTTGTATTTAGTATTGATCTTCCAATTTTGTTCTCTTACCTCCTCTACTAGGACTTCTTTTGTATCAAACTTGTGTATGAATCTTTTCCATGACATGTGTATGTAACTGGCAGCATGTGACTCTGTAGTCGACATGAAAAACTCCTCCAAATATTTTCCTTATTGCTTCCCATATTCTAGCGTCGATGGTATCATCTTACCATTGTTGAAATTATTGATGACTATTGCTTCCAAAAAATAATTTTCTTCCTCCTACTTCATACAAAATTCTTTCATCTCCTTTATCTCAAGCTCTCTATCAAGCAATGCACACATATCATCAATTGCCTCGCTCTCTATTTTATCATTCTCCTCCATCGGGACAATATCAATATGTGTAACATCACTCACAATATCATGTAGATTATTCATCTTTACTATCATATCACCATAATGAGTCTCATGCATAATGATTGTTTGCACCTTAGGAGGAATTTCGGTAGGGGCAGGTTCTTCTTTTTAGTTACAACCAAGTCATAGACCTCTTCAGATTGCTTCAAGTTTTCTGCTAAAGCCTCGTTGTTTCTTTTTAGTTACAACCAAGTCATAGACCTCTTCAGATTGCTTCAAGTTTTCTGCTAAAGCCTCGTTGTTTGCCACCAAAGGTTTAGACCTCTTCAGATTGCTTCAAGTTTTCTGCTAAAGCCTCGTTGTTTGCCACCAAAGGTTTCTTCTCCTTAGTAGCTTTTATCTTAGATGGCTCCTTTTCTGTAAAAGGCAGAAGTACAATTCGGCGTCCATCTTTCTTGAAGATATAAACATTATCTCTACTTCTGTGGGTAGCTCTAATATCAAATTTCCATGGCCTACCTAAAAGCATATGACAAGTATCCATCTCGACCACATCACACAATACATCATCAAAATACATGTGACCGATAGAAAAAGGTACACGACACATCTCATCGTTCTGCACATCATTGTCCTTGTGAATCCAGTCAATCTTGTAGAGAGGTGGGTGTTTCTCTGTCTTCAAACCTAACTTATTCACCATACGTCGAGAGACAAGATTCTTTCTGCTGTGATTGTCAATAATAACATCACAAATCTTTTGCATCACAGTGCACCTCGTGCGGAAGATATTATGCTCTGGAGGTGATTCTTCTCTCTTTATTGCTTCTTTAGTGCTCTTCCCAACTCCAAAGTCTTGCTTAGGGTCATTGTCGCTGTTGAATTCATCATGTGGAGTCGAATCACGTCGTTGGCGACCATCAACGTGCTTTCGAACTCCTCTCGTGTTCAGACGCTCCACTGCCGATGCAAGTCGTTCTACGATAGTCTTCATCTGATTAACACTGGTCTTCAGCACATCGAACTCAGTTCGAGAAATAGGGGCTTCATCACCTGCCATCGGATCAGAGGAACAAGGCTCTGATACCAATTGACGCAGTGCGGAAGTTGTAGTCTCGGAATCCACCAAGGACAATCTTCGAATCCACGAAGTAAATATTGAAGAAAAACAAAATTTTATTAATCAAAAGTTATTATTCACCTTTGGGGTTACATAACTCTTCTTAAATAGAAAAACAAATAAGACTCCTAGTAAGACTAGAATTACAAAGAAATAGAAAATATCAAATTCTATCCTGAAAAGACTCCATATAATTGAGGGAACAAATCATGAATCAAAATTAAATTTATTTCCTAATCTAATTGGACTCTAATATTAAATTTATTTCCTAATCTAAATAGACTCCAATTTTATTACTAAAAATGAACTAGAAGCTGATTATTTTTGGATTTTAGCCAAAACTGGGTATTACTGATGAGATTTTAAAAATATGACAATCGAATTGGCTCCGTCTCATCGTGATAGATGATTTACATATATAATATGTTAGAATTCGCCTTTCGGATTGAAAAAAATGACTGTTTCTTTGCAGAAGTCAATAATATGTGTAGCTCGTGATTCTCCGAATCCTCTATGAAATTGTCCGTTAAGCATCCTACATCAGCTTGCCCAACTACAAGGTCATGCGGTGTGTCAGCAACACTGGCGCCAGTCCCACTAGCTGATTAGCTGATGAGGGTCCATAAAAAATTGAATCTACAGTCTGTAACATGTGAGAACTTTCTCGTAGACATAAACCCTACCACATGTAAACTGCCTATTTGATTACCAC
>NC_033798.1:4943269-4967465 GCF_001876935.1 Asparagus officinalis | reverse complement strand
TCCCCCCCCCCCCCCCCAAAAAAAAAACAGAGGAGAGAGATTAGGGTTTAGGATATTGGATGTAATCGTTATTAGTATCAATGGTATTGTGTCATGGTTACACTTCATTGATACACGTAGTCACATTGATTATCAAACCTCTTCAAATCCATGTGTTATTGTGCTGCCAAAAAAGTTAGCTCCCATTGCTTCAAGAAATTCTGTTACTTTGAACCTAAACATGACAACTCAAGCTGAAGTATTAGGAATGTCCATTTTCAAAACCTGCAGCCTACTGATAACAATATTTTGCCCAAGGTAAATAATTTGGAGGCGGCTAAAATGATTCTATTGATTTTTTCCCCTTTGTTTGACCTCTTTCAACTTACAAACCACACATATATATACTATTACAATGACTCTTAGATCTCCTAACAAAAAAACTCTTGAATTTCCCAACAATATTCATGCAACTAACATATTCATTCATTTGGCTCCTCAAACAACTAAACGATCTTCTCAATTCTCAAGGTAATTAATCAAGTTTACTTTCAACATTTTCCCTTAAACTTAATCCTTCAATTATGCTAAGCTTGCCTCGCAATAAAGTAAACACATCATGTTTCAATGGCTTAATAAATATATCAGCCATATGGTCTTGCGATTTAACAAACTCAAGCTCAACTTCATTGTTCTTTACTTGATCGCAGATAAAATTACATCGAGTATCGATATGTTTGCTCCTTTCATGAAACACTAGGTTTTTCCAAAAAGTGCAATAGCCGACTCGTTATCAACATGAATTTTGGTCGTCTCTTCTTGTCCGAACTGAAGATCTTTGAGAAAATTCTCAATCAAAGTGCATAAGTAACACTCGATGATGCAACAACATATTCAGCTTCACAAGTTGAAAGAGTGACTATCGGCTACTTCTTTAAAGACCAAGTAAAAGCAGTGTCACCGATAAAGAAAGCGTAACTAGTTGTACTCTTCCGGTCATCAACATCTCCGGCCCAGTCACTATCAGTGTATGTAACAAGTTCAAAGTTGTTAGAACTTGAATAAAATAAACCAAAATTAGTTGTACCTTTGATGTATAGGAGAATCCTCTTTGCTGCCAACAACTATCAAGACTTCGGATCTCCTATGTATCTGCTCACAAGCCCAATACTATAGAGAATATCGGGCCTTGTGTAGGTTAGGTAGCGAAGACTTCCAACCAAGCTTTTGAAATAAGTTGCATCAACTTTGCTTCCACCATCTTTCTTAGACAACTTGACTCCATATTCAACAGGACAACTCACATGATTGTTATTCTTCATATCAAACTTATCAAGAATTATCTTTGCATATCCCTTCTAAGAGATAAAAATTTCACCTCGGCCTTGCTTCACCTCGATGCCAAGATAATAAGACGTAAGTCCGATGTCTGACATCTCGAACTCACGAACCATGGAGCTTTTGAGCTCCTCGAACATGTGTGGATTATTTCCTACAAAGATTAAATCACCCACGTACAAGCATAGAATAAGAATATCTCCAGCTTCATTTACCTTGGTATATAAGGCATATGCTCATATGGACATTTAGAAACATTGTGAGCTTGAAAATATTCATCAATTCTGTTATTCTAAGCTCTTGGTGCTTGTTTCAAGCTATAAAGAGTTTTCTTCAACTTCAACACCTTTGATTCTTCTCTTTTCTTGATGTAACCAAAAGGTTGATCCACATAGACCCCCTCTTCAAGAACACCATTCAAAAATGCTGACTTCACATCAAGTTTATAGATCGGTCATTTGTTCTGAGCTGCTAAGGCAATAATCAGCCTTATAGTTTCAAGCCAAGCTACTAAAGAGAATACATCATCATAGTAAATTCTAGCTTTCTGCTTGTAGCTGTTTACTGTAGGTGTCAAAAAATGCTGAAAGATATCCAAATACAGCTCAAGAGAAAATCATCCAAAAAGGCAAAAGAACACAAGTATAGACTGTCTCACAGGCGAGACAGTCTTTACTGTCTCACCTGGCGAGACAGTCTTTACTGTCTCGCCCGGCGAGACAGACTTTTACTGTCTCGCCCAGGCGAGACAGTTTTCACTGTCTCCGCCCCCCTGCCGAGACAGCTATTTACTGTCTCGCCCGGTGCGAGACAGAAATTTTACTGTCTCGCCACACGAGACAGTTAAATCTCAGTGCGCTTCAAGAAACTGTTGTTCGCAACCGTCGACACTGGCCACTAACTGCCCTTCAAGAACGTGGGAAACGCGGCCAACCTCGGGCCGAGAATCACGATGATAACTGCCCAGAATAACGGAATTACAAACGTCGCTGGAGAGCGGTTACAATGCAGAAACTGCATTTTTCCGAGACAGTTTTACGTCTCGCTGGGCGAGACAGCAAATTTACTGTTCTCGGCTGGGCGAGACAGCAAAACACCAAAATGCTCTCGGCCAGCGAGACAGACAAATACCTGTCTCGCCCGCCGAGACAGAAATGCTGACTCTCGCGAGCACTGTTCATCCATGAGGGGTTATAAATACCCCCGAAGGCCCTATTTTCACAGGAAAGCGAGAGAGGCGGATCATAGAGGAGCATTTCAGCGAGCAATCCAGGGAGCAGAGGTGCGGATCTTACGGCCATCTGCATCTATCAGGCTTTGACTTGATTTCAAGAAAGAACGACTATCTACATCGATAAGATATCGCTTCAATTTCTCACTTCGATAAACGAGAGTCAGAATCATAAACCACCCTTCACGTTCAATCACGAATCTGTGATTTGGTTGGTCACGACGTCATAAGCTCGCCTCCCCGCACCAGGCCAAAGATCCCACAAAAGCAGTGCATCCAAACAACGATCCTGCGTTTATTTTCTCAAGACGTTCGTAATTTTCTTTTTGTTTGCTGTAAAAGTAGTCTTATAAAAAGGCTGTTTTCTTTGTAATTTATATGTAATCGACCCGAAGATATAATGAATTCGACAACGCATACACAACTTTTGCCGCGAAAAACAACACTGTCTCGCCCCCGCGAGACAGTTTTCACTGTTCTCGCCCGTCCAGCGAGACCAGTACTTTACGTGTCTCGCCGCGTGCCGAGACAGAATTTACCTGTCTCGCACTACGAGACAGTTAATCGAGTGCCGTTCGAAGAAACTGTTTTTGCAACCGTCGGACACGTGGCACTAACTGTCTAGAACGTGGGAAACCGTCTAGCTGGGCGAGAATCACGTGATAACTGCCGAGAATAACGGAATTTAAAACGTGCCGGAGACGCACGGTTACAACTGCAGAAAACTTGCATTTTCCGAGACCAGTATTTACCTGTCTCGCTGGCCGAGACGAGCAAAATTTACTGCTCGTCGCTGGGCGAGACAGCAAACACTGTCTCGCCCGTCGAGACAGCAAAAGCTGTCTCGCGAACCTGTTTTCTGCCAACTGTTCTTGGAGGTTATAAATACCCTCCTAAGGCCATTTTTCCAGGGGGCTGATCATTGTGAGTACTTCAGAGCAATCCAGAGCAATCCAGAGCAGAGAGAGAGCAGAGGTGCTGATCTTACGGCCAATCCTTGATAATCAGGCTTTGACTTGATTTCAAGAAGAACGACTATCTTACATCGATAAGATATCGTTTCAATTTCTCACTTCGATAAACGAAGTCAGAATCATAAACCCCTCACGGTTCAATCAGAATCTGTGATTTGGTGGTCCACGAGTCAAAGCGCTCCCGGCACAGGCAAAGATCCCACGAAAGCAGTGATCCAAACAACGATCCTGCGTTTATTTTCTCAAGAGTTGTAATTTTCTTTTTGTTGTGTAAAAGAGTCTTATAAAAAGGCTGTTTTCTTTGAATTTATTGTAATCGACCGAAGATATAATGAATTCGACAACGAAACCAACTTTTGGCGAAAACATTTACGTCGAAAATTAATGTATTCATTGCGGTATTCATTACAACTTCGATCGTTACAATGAAAACAAAAAAAAAAGATTGTCTTTTTATAAGACTTTTACACAATGAAAACAAAAGTTTACAACTCTCGTCAAAACAAACGCAGAGGACGTTTATCACCCGCTGCTTTGCGTGGGATCTTTGCCTGTGCCGGGGTTTATCCGTGGACCGCCTTAGATCTGGATCCGGTTGATGAAAAATTCGGCAGAGCTTCGTCTTCACCGAGGAAGTATTTGATTTGAAGCGCTGAGATCGACCAAGCGAAATCAGGGCTCTTCTCGAGATTAAGACCAAGCCTAATCTCAAGGGACGGACGGGAACGGGCGTCGGATCTCTCGAACTCTCCTTCTTTATGCCGAAGAACTCGCCAAGATCTGTCAACCCTCGCTGAAATTCGTGCTCCTTTGACTCCACAATCCGGCAGCACCTCCTCGTCTTGATAATCAATCGCCCCTGAAAAATGGAGGCCTTTGACTCATATTTATAGACCCCGAATGCGGTTATTTGGATGAGAACAAGTGATTTGGCTCTATCTTCAGTTAACAACAGCCTAACCACGTTTGGGGATGATATCAGGTCAGTTAGAAACCCCTAGAACTGAAAAGATCTCGAGAAAACCGTTAAAACCATCGAAATACACATCAAGGGGTCAAAACAGCGCGGCAGACTGGTCTGACCCGCGCTTGCGCGGGTCGGATCAGTCCGACCCGCGCTTGCGCGGGTCGGACCAATCCGACCCGCACTTGCGCGGGTCGGATCAGTCCGACCCGCTGACAGAAGAAAGGCGGCTGCTGACGAGCGGCAGGTCAGCTTGGCCGACCCGCGGGTCAGCTTGGGCCGACCCGCCGACCTACGGGTCGGCCTTGGCCTACCCGCCGACGACCGCGCGGTCGGCTTTGGCCGACCCGCCGACCGCGGGTCGGCCTTGGCCGACCTGCCAAAACGCGGGTCAGCCTTGGCCGACAACCTGGCCGATATGCGGGTCGGCTTCGCCGACAACCGCGCCTCCGCGGGTCGGTTTGGTCCGTACCGCGGGGCGCGCTTTTGGGCTTCGCTGACTTTCGTGTTTTCCGATTTTTTTCCGTGACTTATATTTTTTTCCCCGTTTTACATATTTGATCGTCTTGTTGACTTGCACGCTCCGTTGCGGGATTAACTGTAGAACGCGCGTCGGTTGATATACGCGTGTATTTGATTGATGCACGTGTGTTGACCGACGTGCCCGAACTTATTGACGCGTGAACTGATTGACATGCACGAGCTAAATGATGCGTGCGTGTTAACTGACTGTTGGGCGCGTTTGTACGCTTTGAGTTGTTTAACGCGTGCGGTCCACTTGGCGTTTACCATTGTGGTGGTTCGTTGTCGTATTATCAACAGTTTGTCGATTCGCTTCATACGCTTGTCGATGTCGGATAATCCTCTTTGCTTCGGATAATAATGTTCATCGCCTTCTCTTTGTCTTGAGCTATGTGCGGACACCTATAGGCATTTTTAGACGCCTACAGATACCCCCTCCAAAGTATTTCAGACTCATTCTTTTATAGAGGAGTCTGGAATGCTTGGGATAAGATAGGCCATCTCCTCAATTTCGTAGAGTGACCTTGAACTATCTCAATTCTTAACTTCTTCAGTCTTCAATCTATTCATTGTTTTGTCGAATAGGTGAAGTTCTTCCGGCGCTGCGTTTATCGTCTGACCGCTGTCGAAATCTTGAACTGAGATTTGTGTGTAACTTTCTGAACTTAGCTCGTGCCCTTGAGTTGACTTTGAACTGATCCTCTCCGTCGGGAATTCATATCTGATTGTAACTGAAATCCTTGGAGTCATCTTTTGCCTTATTTTGGCGAAATTGCTGATGCATTGACCGGCATCGATCTTTACTGTAACGCGTTGACCGGCGTTAACACAGTTTATACTAGCACGTTTGCTGGAGTCTACACAGTTTAAGCTCTTAAGGCATTGGAGCGTGACAGTCCCGAATGTTGGGCTGCAGGACCAACTATTAAAGCTGATTCATCTGCACGTGTGGATCTTATCTCAAATTTGTTAGATGTCCAAGTCACGAGACCAACTAATGGGGCTGGTGCATCAGTGACTTTCGCATATATAGGATTTTTGGCAAATCCTCAGCCATCAACGGGTTTGATAAGCCTTTACCGACTACCGTTTGAATCGGGCTAGCATGCAGATTGTTTAAGTCCGTTCCACATGTGACGTTAAGCTAAAAGAGTTAACCCTTTTAGTGCTACGATATTGAATACGTAGACTTCGTCTTTCTCCTGTGAAAAGACTAAACAGCGACGTGTATCAGACGTAGACTTTAAGGTTTTTGGCAAACCCTCAGGATAAAATTCCCCAAGTTTAGACCTTGGTGTCTTTTTCAATCGGTGAAAGACTAAACCGGCAACGCGAGTTAGGCGTTGACTTATTCCTACTTAGGGTTCGGAATAAAATTCCCCGCACGTGTGAGGCGCGGATTTTGGCGTTATTAATAACGGCCTGCCACAATGTCGAATATGTGGGCTTTTGTCCTTTTCACGGCAAAAGACTAACCGGCAACGCGTGTTAGGCGTTGACTTATCCCTGCTCAGGATTCAGGATAAAATTCCCCATGCATAAAAGGCATGGATATTTGTTGCTACGATGCTAAATACGTAGACTCGGTCGTTTTTATGGGAACGAACCACCCAGCAACGTGGGTTAAGCGCTGACTTATCCCTACTTAGGCTTCGGGATAAAATGCCCCAGACTAGATTCTGGTATCTTTTTCAATCGGTGAAAGACTAAACCGGCAACGCGTGTTAGGCGTTGACTTATCCCTACTCAGGATTCGGGATAAAATTCCCCATACCTTTGAGGCACGGATTTTGGGAGTTGAAAAAGTGCTGTCTTCTCTTGGGACAAAGACGAACCCGATGCGGGAGAGGAAGAATTTTATATTCTATCCCTCAAAGCTGAAGATAAAGAATTTTATATTCTATCTCCAGTTAGAAAGGAGACTCGAGGTGGGATCTCCACCCCCAGAATCCGGAAAGGTGAAACTAGGAGTGGGATCTCCACTCCGAGAATCGAAAAGATTCGAATAATCCTAACTGTCGGAAGGTTTTATTATCGAACTAAAGATGAATTTCTCGTTTATTGAGAGTGAATTCTGGTTTTGATCCTTACTGTAGGAAGGTTTGACCAAGCGGGAGTTTGAGGTGACCCTAACTGTAAGAATGTTTGATCACTCGATTTGAAAGTGGACCTCTCATTCATTGGAGGAATCGAGAGGGGATTTTGATTGTGGTCCTAACTGTAAGAAGGTTTGACCAAATGGACAGTGGGAGTGGGAGTACAAATCACAATGTGAGTGTTGACTTGTACAAATCACTCAGTAGGGGTTCTTAGTGTCAAGTGATAAGGACTTAACACGAAGGGGTTTGATAATTCGTCAAAGATTGACAGATGATAATTCCAAGCATTATATCCGGACTCTAACCATGAAAGTGTTGAGTGCATGAACATAGCGGAAGTTCGAATGAATTAAACCGGAAAGAATTTCGGTGATCCCATCGTCGGTTAGTCTGATCGATGGGGGATTTTTGTGGTGGTGGCGACTGTGAGTCGTCGAACACCAATGGAAGTTTTATGAGAGAAGATTGATCCAACGAAGTGATCGAATCTCATCTCAACAAGAGAGTGTTCGGAAATCACAATGACTTTAGTGTTTATCACTTTATTCATAATGATCGGGTTATCCCTAAGAAAATTACATGTAATATTCTTCCGGGAACTTCCTGTTACATGAATCATCCACCCCCAGCTTCTTTCGTGAAACTGGGTCTAACATTATACCGAGTTACATGATCGGGTTATCCTTAAGAATATTACGTGTAAAAATTCTCCAGGAACTTCCCGTCAACGGTAGGAAACAGTTTAGACTCATATACCAATTGGAGTATTGAAAGGAGCAGTTTATACTCTTGTACTTGTCGGAGTGTTAAGAAGCAGTTTATACTCTTATACTTGTCGGAGTCTTCATTCGGTTTAATTGAACGATATAACGCCGGCTTCAACCAAGGTTTGGATGCTATTTTTGAGTACAAAGCAATCCTTGGTGGGATGAAAGATCCTCCTGTGGTACGCACAGTATTTCGGATCCGCAGTGTTGTCAGCTTCCTCCTGATTTGGGATAGGTGGTAGCTTGATCTTGTTATTTTCAAGGAGAGACTCGAAAATGGCTGGAACATCTTCATCCTTGAAGGAGTACTCTTTTTGGGGTCTTGAACCTGAAGTCTTCTGTTGTCTTCGGGGTTGCTGTTGCGATGTCTGATTGGCGTCAAAGCTGCTGCAGGTGTTTTCCCTTTACTACGGGAGGCGAAGTTTGAGTTTGGAAGATTCGCCGTCGGTTGGCTCCTCTCGGCTTTCTTCCTTCGGAGGAAGCGTTCGGCCCGCTCTCCGCGCGTCTTCAACTCTTTCCAAGTGTTGGACGGTGCAACTCCCATAACTTCTAATATCTCAATAGATAGGTTGTTATGACATGTCTGGAGGATGAAGTCCTCCGTGATCGGATCTCGGCAGTTCATTGCTTTATTCCGAAAGCGCTTGACGAAGTCGTCGACTGTCTCGTCATCTTCTTGTTTCTCATCGAAAAGTGTCCTGATGGATACCTCGTCGTCGTCATCAAAGAAGTTACCAAGGAATGAGTTCTCCATATCGTCCCAGTTGTTAATACTTCCGGGCTTGAGACGGCGGTACCAATCGAAGGCTGACCCGCGAAGGGTGCCAACGAATGATCGAACCATCAAGGCTTCATTGCCGGAGATCATGCCCAAGTGGGACTTGAAGTAGATCAGATGTTGAGTGGGTGAACCCTTCCCGTCAAACGGCGTGAAGTTAATCAGGTTGAACTTCGCCGGATACGGGATCGAATCCCATTCTCTTGGATAGGGACATGGAATGCCGGTCCTTTTCACCTCTCGAACAGATATTAGAGCGTTGATTTTGCTCTCGAGATCTTTTATTTTCTCATCCTCGCTCGTATCGGGCCTAGGATGATTCTTAAGAGGAATGACGGGTCCACCCCCAGTGTTGTCGTTTTTAGTATGACCACCCCTAGCGTTTTGGTCAACGGGAGGGTCATCAGCATTGAGACGTTCATCCACATCTGAATCGCTGTCTGCTTGGTTAGCAGTGTTGCGACGGCTGGATTCACCAATTTGATTCGACAAAGCTCGGATTTGTTGGTCATGTTCTTCCCTCATCCGCCGCATAGCCGTTTCCATTTCGAACTTGAATGCCTCTTTCTGCTTGGTTAGAGCATCCTCGAGAATTTTGGCGATCTGCTCGGTGTTGATCATGAACACTTCGCGAGATTGTCCCGGACTGGATACCGTATTATCAGAAGCGATTGCCGAGTTAGCATCTGATGCTTCATCATCCGATGATAAACCTCTCTGCATTCTCTGGTAGTCCCTGCGTCTGGTGGTCCCTACGCGTAGCCGAGTCAGACGATGCGATACGAGAGGGTTAGAACTAGAAGGTCGAATTGACTTTCCCTTATCAGCCATGTTAATTGTGACTTTTGGAAGTTCGTTATCATGAACAGTCGATCGCTTCTTACGGAGACGCTTTGGTTTGGACTTAGTCATTCCGTTGGAGATCCTCTCGGACACGGAGACCCTCTGTAGAGCGGTCTTGGGGCAACTGCACGCTGATAATACTGCCCTGATTAGTTTGGCGCACGGACAGTGAGATTTGGTTTCTCGGGCATATCTCTTCCGAGACTCGTTCATACCCTCAGCCCGATAGTACAACTCATCGGTCAGATGACCGGAGCAACCAATCGTGTGTTGACATGACTCCCCTGGTATAACGTTGTCATCGTCAGATGAATACGTTTCTTTCAGGGGATTTGTCGCTTTATTAGCATTCTTAAGAGTCACGTGTTTAGAACTACACTTTTGGGAGCGCAGGATCTCAATAGGCTCTTGGTTTTGGATAAACACCCCCAGGCGGGTAGAAATTGGAGTTTTCCCTTTATGAGAAGGCTTGAAATTGTTACGAGGACGTGTGCGACCCCCAGCTCGACGAATCGCTCGGGGTTCAGTCACCGGACCCAAGCATTCTTCGATCAGAACTTTGCCTCGATCCTCGTGCAAAGGACCCAGGCGATCAACTATCCTCACCTTGAATCGGGACAAATCCATGTTGTCGTGGGGCTCCACCAGAGGTGCGGAACTCGAAGGGATCGACGAAACAGGTGTAGAACATCTTCTGCCTTGACTCTGGCGCGGGTCAGATTTAAGTGACCGACGGGTTGGAGGGTCGGATTCAAGTGACCCGCAAAGTGGAGGGTCGGATTTGGGTGACCCGCAAAGTGGAGGGTCGGACCCAAGTGACCCGCGATTTGGAGGGTCGGATTTGGGCGACCTGCAGATTAGCGGGTCGGATTTGGGTGACCTGCAGATTGGCGGGTCGGATTTGAGTGACCCACGATTTGGAGGATCGGATTTGGGCGACCTGCAGATTGGCGGGTCGGATTTGGGTGACCTGCAGATTGGCGGGTCGGATTTGAGTGACCCGCGATTTGGCGGGTCGGATTTGAGTCCGCAGACCGGCGGGTCGGATTTGAGTGACCCGCATTTTTCGATCTTTTCGGCCGCCGTCTTATACTTTGGCCTCCAAACTTTGTGCAGTTTTGGTGGCTTCTTTTCCACTTCTTCCCTCTGCAATCTTTTGACCTCTTGCGCAAGAATTCGCGCGCGCACAAGCAGTACGCGACGCTTTTTGATCCGCTCTTCAAGAGTTGAACGGGTCCTTTTGACTTGTACCCATTCACTTGTTGGTTATTTGGAGGAGAGGGCATTTGTCCGCTGTTGGGGCGCTTGACGTTGCCTAATTTTCAGATCCGTCTCATGACGGATCCCGTCAATTGACTCCAAGGCTCTAGCGAGTTGGCGCGCACAGCGTTAGCGCTGCCTTTGCCGAGCTCTCTTCGATAAAATGGGCGCGCCTTCTGTACTCAACTCCTTGATTGAGGAGGAGTTTGGATCTGCAGATCCGGACTCATTTGCTATTGGTTTGGAGGGGAGGACATCTGTCCGCTGTTGGGGTGCTTGGCGTTGCCTAATTTTCAGATCCGCCTCGTAACGGATCCCGCCAATTGACTTTAATGCTCTAGCGAGTTGGCGCGCACAGCGTTGGCGCTGCCTTTGACGAGTTCTCTTTGATAAAATAGGCGCGCCTTCTGTACTCAACTCCTTGATTGAGGAGGAGTTCAGATCTGCAGATCCGGACTCATTGGAGGCCGGAAGGGCGTTGTAAGGTTCAGCTACCGCAACAACGGGGGCGTTGATCTTCCTTCGCTTGCGAGAGGCGGAGGATCTGGAGGAGGAGGACGACAGATATTCCTCGAACTTCAGTTGGTCGAACTCGTACTCGACCACTTCTTCAACCGGGATGCAGATCCGAGGTTGCGACACGACAGCTCCGGAAGCGAAGCTGTTGGCTCCCACTGTGGTCGCCAGTTTGTTTGCGTCGAAAATTGATGTATTCATTGCGGTATTCATTACAACTTCAATCGTTACAATGAAAACAAAAAAAGATTGTCTTTTTATAAGACTTTTACACAATGAAAACAAAAGTTTACAACTCTCGTTAAAACAAACGCAGAGGACGTTTATCACCCGCTGCTTTACGTGGGATCTTTGCCTGTGCCGGGGTTTATCCGTGGACGGCCTTAGATCTGGATCCGGTTGATAGAAAATTCGGCAGAGCTTCGCCTTCGCCGAGGAAGTATTTGATTTGAAGCGCTGAGATCGACCAAGCGAAATCAGGGCTCTTCTCGAGATTAAGACCAAGCCTAATCTCAAGGGACGGACGGGAACGGGCGTCGGATCTCTCGAACCGCTACGCAGAGTATTCGGGGGTCTCGCTGCCCGGTCAGCGAGCCGGGGGTCCAGGGGGCGGCGCGCCCCTGGCCAGGGGGTCCGGGGAGGATGGAATATCCCCCGACGGGGTTCGGGGCAGCGCCCCGAAGCTCCACGGTATACACCAGGTTCTATATTGGGTTTTGTCACCCAAACGCATGTCTGAGCTTCAGGTTTTGCTGATGAAACGCATATTTGAGAGTTGCGTTTATTTTGTGGAACGCACCCCTGAGGGTTGCGTTCATTTTGTGGAACGCGCCTCTGAGGGTTGCGCTTAGTCTTCTTCACACAGAGCCTATGTTTGGGCTCATAGACGCAAGACTTGCATTCTTAAACAGAAACGCAGGGCATTGGGTCGCGTTTAGGCTCACAAACACGAAGCTCGTGTTGACTTGAGGATCGACATTCTCGAAGTTGTGCTCGTCGTCGAGATCTTCTTCTTCGTCGAGCGGCGTTCTTCTTAGCCCATTTCAAGGCCTTTGTAGCGACGTCACCATCTTTGTTGATCAAGTTTGTCGCCTCAATGAGCATCTTTCGACCGGATACCCATCGTCTTGGCACGGGTTTGGCTGAAGCTGAGCCCACTCCATCGGGGGAGGGGCTGTCCGAGCAGTCTTCCTTAGGCGGTTCGGCTACAATTGGAACAGTTTGAGCTTTAGTCTCTTTGAAGACTTTGTGGATCTTGCGCATAGCCTTGGGGCTAAGGGATCCAGAGGAGAGGGCCTCCTCAAACTTGGCTTGATCAAACTCTACCACGAGAGTTTTGACGGTTGTTCCAGTGAGATGAACGTCGGATTGCGCCACCACTTCTTCGTCAGAGAAGCTTGTCCCCAGTGGAGTCGCCATCTTTTGTTTGTGGAAAATTTACAGTAAAAGAAACGAAGGAAAATTAATTTGTATTCCTTTAATCTCAGTTACAATTAGATTTCCTGATTACAAAAGAGAAGAGAATGATCTGGATTCTCCCCTTTGTTTAATTCTGGGTTCTTCACGGTGGCGATGAGATGCCTCCCTCGAATGCTTGCGTCGAGTTTGCTTCTCGTTGATGATCCGACGTCTTGTTTCACTGGAACATGATCTTCCCCTCACGATTTGACGTTGTGGAGAACTTGCGTGGCAAGTTTTAAACTCTGGACGAGTTGATAACTCTGAATGAGTTAGAAACTCTTGAAAAAGAGTTGATTTGAACCGAGAATCGGTTCTCAAGCCAAGGATGAAGAAGCTCTTGTTGCAGATCTCCCAATGCTCCAATCGAAGGATGAATGATCCTCTTTTCGCTGCCAAGAAGTTCCAACCGACCGACCCCGAAAGATCCAGCCCCGAACTAAGTTGATTTCTTAGTTATTTATAGGGAATTAAGGGGTGTAACCACCTCCTTAATTCACTCCTAAGTGGGGCTAATGCGATGTAACCGCCCCTTAAAGATTAAGGGGTGTAACCACCTCCTTAATTCACTCCTAAGTGGGGCTAATGCGATGTAACCGCCCCTTAAATCACTCCTGAGTGGAGTTGTGATCCCCGGATGTAACCGCCCCTTAAATCACTCCTGAGTGGAGTTGTGATCCCCCCAGATCGTGGGAAACGGTTTTGAAACCGTTCAACTCGTGTTTGAACGAGTCAAACGCAGATCCTGCATCCTGGCATGAATTCTATGTCCAAACGCAGTGTCTGGAAGCTTGAACGCAGTGATTGGAAGCTGCGTTTGGCAGCGGTACAGAGCTGCGTTGGGCAGCGCTTGGAGCTGCGTTGAGCAGCGTCGGGCGGCGAATAGAGCTGCGTTGTGCAGCGATGTTGAGCTGCGTCGGGCAGCGAATAGAGCTGCGTCCAGTGGTGATTTAAGCTGCGTTTACAACTTTTGGAGCTGCATTTGAGCTGCGTTCGTGGCTATGAACGCGGCGCATCTTGATGTTGGTACGCGAGGAGGACTTCCATATCTTGATTTGAAGAGACCATTGATTTGTAGTCTCTTTCTGTCGAAGCGTTGCAAAGATCGTCATTTTGTTTGAAGAGACCATTGATTTGTAGTCTCTTTCTGTCGAAGCGTTGCAAAGATCGTCATTTTGTAATCTTTACTTTAGCTCTTTGATATGCAAGAGTCGTCAGATTGTAACTCTCGATGTTGATTGTGAAGGCTGTTAAACTAGAGCTCTTATCGGTTGTCGTGAAGGTCGTCAGATTGTAACCTTCAGCGATCTACGTGAAAGTCTTCAAATTGTAGCCTTCTGGAAGTCGTCAGATTATAACTTCCATCATCGGTATTTGATGGGGATCAGCTATCTATTATGATTTTTAGACAGCCTACAATCAATTTCGGTTTGTGGAGGTGCCAGGTGATGGATGCGTTAGACGCTCAAAACTTAGAAGAGACTCTTGAGTTGCAAGAGAAACTTGTTGATATGGAAGAAAAGGTTTGGAAGAAGATGAATAGCAGGGCGTGTGGAGTTATTCGGTCATACTTGACGCCGGATCTTATTTATGATGTGATGAATGAGACGTCGGCGGAGAAGATATGGGAAACACTCAATGAAAAATATCTTACTAAGAGCATTGAGAATCGGCTTCACTTGAAGAAGATGTTTTACCAGTTCAAGATGAAGAAGAGAGTTTCCATCAGGGAGCATGTTAACAACTTCACGAAGCTAACTTTCAGACATGAACAATGTGGATATCATAGTTGAGGATGAAGACAAGGCGATGCTACTTTTGTGTTCGTTGTCCGAGAATGATTATGGTATCTTTGTTCTCACTATGATTAATGGAAGAACTATTGTTAGTTACAAGGAGGTGACCTCAGCGTTGGTGAATTATGAGTTGAGGAAGAGTGTTGATGAGTCCTCCGAGAAGGCATCAGGAGATGCATTAGTAGTTCAAGGCCATGGTTCAAACCGAAGAAGGAGGTCGCAGTCTAGAGGTGCACATCGTGGGATTCGTAGGAATCAGTGTGACTTTTGTAAAGAGGATGGACATTGGAAAACTGAATGCCCAAAGTTAGATCGAGCCGAGAAGAATAAGGGAAAAGCTGTACAAGCTTCAGAGGTGAATGGCCCAAAGTTAGATCGAGCCGAGAAGAATAAGGGAAAAGCTGTACAAGCTTCAGAGGTGAATGTTGTCAACACTAGTGGCAACAATTCAGATTCGGATTCTTCAGGCTATTCGTTATCCGCACTACCATCCGTTTGTGATGCCGACTCTGCGGAGTGGATGTTGGATTCGGGTGCTTCTTACCATGTTTGCCCTAGGAGGGATTGGTTCTCCAGCTTTCAGGTGTTGGAAAGAGAGGATGCTGTGCTCATGGGTAATGGACATGCATGCTCTATTGGTGGTATTGGTACTATTCAGATTAGGATGAGTGATGGGATGATGCGAGAGTTGGGTGATGTGAGGTTCATTCCGCAATTGAAGATGAACATCATTTCACTTGGAGCTTTGGAAGCAGCAGGCTATAGGTTGGCCTTGGTGAATGCACATTTGAAGGTCACATTGGGGTCCATGATTGTGATGAAGGCCGTCAGAAGGAGTAATTTGTATTATTTGCTCGGAAGCACGGTGATTGATAGGGAGCTGATGACTTCATCAGATTCGGCTAGACTGTGGCATTGTTTGATGCTGTGTTATTTGATTGGTAATGTCATGCATAGATTGTTAAGGAGTGCTTTGACCTGCAGTTTGAAGTCTTGTGAACCCATTGATATGAGCAAGAAGACCGAGGTGGAGTTTGGCATTTCTATCCATCATTCGAGGGGTCTTCTGAGGGGTGTTCATTCAGGCATTTGGGGGCTTTCTAAGAGAGCATTATTAGAAGATAATAGGTATGTGGTTTCCGCAGTTAGGGATTGTTCTAGATATTGGTGGGTTGCAACCAAGTCTCGTTGGTGTGAAGTCCTAGAAGCCCGTAACAGATGGAGGAAGTGTATTGATAGAAAGGTAACCCAACGTTCTGATTATGATAGGGGTTCTTTCTTGCGTTTGTGCCGAGCTCACGGCAATAGGAGACACTTCATTGGTGTGAAAACTTTAAGGCGACGTGATGAAATGGCAGATTTGGGGAGCTGTTCCTTGCTAGAGGAGGATCGGCGTTTGATGTCGAGCATTGGCGTTGGTGTGCGGGCTACAACATGTTTGGGCCATCTTATGTATAGGTTGTCGACTGCTGCATGTAGAGATATGAGATCTGGTGGAGCTGCTTCAGATTTTGGGTTGCGTCGGATGTTTGGCTACCTAGCACTTGGTCACATCGTGGATGTGAGATTTGATCTGATAGCACATTTGGGAGTCAGATGCTTGTTTGATTATCAGGTATTGACTTCTGACTTTGTTCTGAGCAGATATGTCACGTTTGACTCTCGGCAGATGAAGAGTGGTGATCAGATATTTGAGATATCGTAGCGGGTGGAGAGTAATGCTACTCCACTTTGGGTGGAGACTCCAGATCATACTGCATCATTTGGGATTCCAGCTAATGTGACACAGATTGGGAATCATATTGTTTCAGATGCAGATGATAGGTTGATTTATTCGAGTGCAGCTGATAGATTTAGTCTGGATATGGCCATTGATTCATCTCAGGTGGAGGTGTTTGGATTGTTTCAGTTTGGGGCCATTGGATGTGCTATCAGCCGCAGAGTTGATGATATTAGAGAAGGGTTACGAACTTTTCTAGTGGATTGAGACCTTTGGAGGCTATTTGGGTGAACTACGTGAATGCTTGATTCCTTGGGTAAGAGAATATGTATGTAGTCTTTATGATGCAGCCGATTTGGTGAGTTGATACCAACATTTGGAGAGTGTTTGCATTCTCATTTGGGTTCTCGACTTGTTGTGGATTGAGTCCGTTGCATTTGGAGAGTGTTTGCATTCTCATTTGGGTTCTCGACTTGTTGTGGATTGAGTCCGTTGTCGTGAATTGTTTCACTTCTTGTTGTGGATTGAGTCCGTTGTCGTGAATTGTTTCACTTCGTACTGGACGCAACAAGTGAGACATTTGATTTGGTTGGTGTTGGCTCAGTTTTGGGAAAACTTCACCGAGGTGGAGAATTATGAACGCGGAAGTCTTGTCCCATCACGCTTCCGTTTGGGAAGCTCATCACAAGACGCGGTTTTCTCGTGTTCGCGTGGGGGCACAAGTGTGAACGGGAGCAAAACCGAAACGGCATGAAAGGGCCACACGTGTCCACGTGAGGAGATAAGGCGGGGGGAAAACCGCGTGCAGGCCAGCGTTGAACGCGTTTTTCAATGCGTGCGGGTCGGCTATAAATAGGAACGAAGTTCTGTTCCTAGGTTTGAGTGCAAAGTGAGGGGAGAACTTGGCTTCGTGCAAGCGATAAAAAAGGGGTTTTGCTGCAGACGTAGATTTGGCGGCGCAAGAGCAGAAAAAGCAGACACGGATTTGGCGGTACAGATTTTGAGCAGTTCCTTTTGAGGGTTTTGAGTATCCCTTTGAGAGAGTATTTGTGTGAGGAATCTGAGAGTTTGTGTGAGTGTTTAGATTGTGAGATTATAAACCCTAGTTGTATCTCTCCCTCTAATAGTAGATATCCCCCTCCTTGCCCCGTGGACGAAGGCAATTTGCCGAACCACGTAAAATTTGTGTTCTTGCCGTGATTTGTAATAGCTTGTAGGTTCTCTCGACAAGTAAGTCCTAAAACTGATGAGAGGAAGAGTTGATATCTCAATTTGTTGAGATATTTTGCTTTCCGTTCTTGTTTCCTTTGTGAAACAGTGATTTAGTTGAGATCTACTTTTTTGTTGTGCTGCCGAAGTACTGTCAAAATTTCCGCTACGCACAACAAATTTCAATAGACCAACTACTATTTTATTAAATTTAATGAAATAATCTAGTGAAATAAAATATCCAAATACCATGCTCGTTGTTACAAGGTACTTAGACCTACCGGCTTATAGCAACCAATAGAATACTACATGCATGCCTTTGTCGGTTAGCAAGGCCCCATGCACGTCGAAGCTCATAATATATTTATGTGAACGCAAGTACAACATCTTATCATATAATTGAAAAAATACAGCTATACAATTAAAAGCATAACACGAAACGTTAAGTTATAGAACTACCCGCCAAAGCTCATAATATACTTAGGTGAACGCAAGTACAACATCATATCATATAATTGAAAAAATACAGCTATATATGTTTAAAAGCATAACACGACCCGTCAAAACATTCGAAAAACACCAATATATATCTACAAACAATCAAACTATAATACAAATCCAAACGACAATATAGGAAAGAGAACGATGACTATATACATGCTTCAAAACTATAAAACAAATACCCAAACCTTTGCTCATGAGGCACCTCGTACTGCATGAGAAAGCCTTCTCTATGTCGAACTTTTATCTTCTACACGCACACGCATATAAAAGGCATATAACCTACTTCGCTTTTATTTCATGTTTACCTTCTGCAGACATTGCCTTTGAACTCGGTGACTTCCCTATGATTGCCTTCTTTACCTTCACAATCGAATGCTTCACCTTCGAAAATATGTTATTCGATTGGCAATGAGAGCACTTGGCAGAACCTGCAATTCTAGGAGCTTCACCAGTACCTTTTGCTGTCTCGGTTAGAGTTTCCTCATTCCCTTTTTCAGCCTTCCCACTTTCTGTGTTGATGTCGTCTTTACCTTCTTCAACCAAAGCGGTCTTATCTCCTCCTAAACTTGCATCCTTCTTTTCGTCAACATCTTCAGTAACAGCAGCTCCTTCCTCTTCTCCTTTGAGCTCCTTAGCTGGAGAAGGTTCGGTAACAACAGCATTCTCGTCTTCTAGAGACTTGGGCTTCTCTGTGACAGGAGATACAATTGTTCCTTCCGCTTCTTTGTCTGCCACAGATACCGAAGAAACCTGAGGAAGTTCTTCAGCAGCACTAGCATTCACTTCTTCGATTGCTGGTTCTGTAGTAGCAGCAGCACTCGCTTCATTTGATGATTCTACGGACACTTTGGCTGCTTCAGATTCTGATGCTTGCACTAATGTTGCCCCCGAATCATTATTTGATTGTTTCGGAGATTCAGGTATATCAGTCACATCAGCTCGATCCTTGAGTTCCAATGCAGCAGAGGGGTTAGTTTCAGCTTCTGGTTTAGAGGTTCCCTCTTTCCGTATGAAACTATCAGCTAGTGCTCCCGATTTAGCACCTTCTGCTGCTTCTTGCTTTTCTTCTGACACAACTGCAGCTTCTGGTTTGACTCTAGTTGCATCTTTCACCTCCTCACGATGCTGTAAAAGACTAACATCGTCAAGGTAACCAGAGAATTTAAAGAAAGTCGTACATAAGATTAGTAGAACTCCAACGCATTCAGTGACATTTACAAAATACTATATAAATATTGTGAAGATTCATCATCATCCAAATCTAAGCCTTCGCATCAAAATGCATCATCTGTCTACATAACACACTTTGAGATTTAGAGAGCTCAAGAAAAAAACGAGTCAAGTTTTAATGGCCAATTATTAATGCAATACCAACCTCTACCAAATAACTCATGCAACAGGGTGCAATCACCCAAATTCCTAAGAATTAGGAACCATAGGTTAGGAAGATACAAAGATCGTGAGATTCTACATGAAATTGCCTTCCTTTTTTGGTACAAAAAAAGACGAAAGGTAATATGCCTAATTGAAGATTTTGAAAAATTAAAGTTTAGTTCCCGTTTGATTGAGCACAGATTGTAAAGACTCAAAACAGATGATTCAAATCCAGAAAAAAGAGGGTAAGAGAACAATTAAACATTTCTGTCCATTGACACTTATCTGCTTACTATTAATTATCATAACAACAAGAAAATGAGTATTTGAACTCATACATTCTGAAATAAAAGAAATATTGCTTTACTAGAAAGCTCGAGAAATTTTGATGAAAGGTGGCACAAGTTAAAACAACATGCACCTACTCCCAACGAGCAACATTTCTATTTTAAGTAGACAATCAGTACATTATTCCTCCGGACAGTTTAATTATAGCATCTTCTTGAAGGATACTTCTTACCTTCGCACATTTTCTGTGCAAGTTAAACACAATTTCTTGAATATGGACTATCGAGATAAGAAATGTGATTCCAATAGCAACACAAAGCCCCTCGCAATTTTGTACTCTACTACTCAGAAGGAATGGTTCTCAACGTTTATCTAGGGCCCCCCCCCCCCCCCCACCAAAAAATAAATAAATAAAATAATAATAAGTTCTATGTCATGCACTCCTTTTATCACGAGAAGGCACATGAGATAATTCGATAAAAAAACAACAACAACAAAGCCTTTATACCAAATGTTTGGGGTCGGCAGCATGAATGCGAGGATAGAAAATTTTGATAGATGTTGAAAAAGTGTATAGTATGTTGGATTTTTTTATCAAAACCGCTTTCCAAAATGAGTTTTACTTTTCATAAATGCTTAGTAGCCTAATGGAAAGTTAATGTTTTGGTGTTTCAAAATGTCATTTGTTCGAGACTTGTCAACGACAAACCAAGAAGTGTTTTATTTTAATTAACTCATAAGTTTTAGTGGGTCGTGGGCCGTGGGCTGTGGGCTCGTGGGCCGGAGATCGGGGCTAATCGGGCTGAGACGCTAAGTGACGTTTTGTTAGATGTACTTCGCACTTCGCACGGAGGCATCGGGGCTAGTTGGCGCCACAAATGTTGCCTCGCAGGCTGTTTCGCAGTATGTAGACGAGCTACGTATTCGCACGAGAGTGTGACCCTAATGTTCTCGAAATCAGACTAGGTTCGTCGAGGTTCGTCTGATTCACAAGATCAGACGAGGTTCGCCTATTTGTCGAGGTTCGCTCGTCAAACGAGGTTCGCCTATTTGACGAGGTTCGCTTATCAAACGAGGTTCGCTTGTTCGACGAGGTTCGCCTGTTCAACAAGGTTCGCTTATCAAACGAGGTTCGTCTGTTTGACAATGTTCGTTTGTCAAACGAGATACGATCGTTCGACGAGGTTCGTCTATTCGACGAGGTTCGCTCATTCGACGAGGTTCGTCCTACAGACGAAATTCGTCTGATTTGCTAAGACGTGACCCTCACGTTTCATAATAACGCGTCCATTGATTGCCTCGTAATCAGGAGTTACTACATACAGCAGTTACAACGGTATTTAGAGCAATTTAATGCATTAATGTTACAATCATTATTGCCAATGTGAATTATAACAATCACATTAATTAAGGGTGACTCTTAAGCTGGTCTTAAATAGCGCCTATTGGGCAATTCTTGTAGTTAGCTAGTGAACTTAAAATACGAACATCAGATCAAGGAGACCTTAACGTTGTTGTTGTTGTTATGCTGCCATTGTAGAAACTGCGCCCGCAGGAACTTGCCCTGAAACCGAAAGGTTTTGAACCGAAAGGTTCTGAGATCGAGGAGATTTTTACCTTGACCAAAAGGTCTTTTAGATCGAGGAAATCTTGACAGTACTGGGTTGGTGCACACCAGAGTATTGTATCTGTTGCTCCTGGAAGGAGTTTGGTCTTGGGATCTTTGCACCGGAGTAGGCCAAATATTACTTTAACCACAGCGTTTCACAAACGCACAGCAGTTAACTTGAAAAAGTCTAAAATTACAGCACATCAACTTTACTGTTTTATTCCAGATTTAACCATAATTTCCAACATAGTATAATGCCAGTGTCTTGCGCAACACTAAATTCATAATATATCGCACTGACAGCAGAGTTCATTGACCTATGAAATTGGATACGTGAACTACCTTCACCAATTAACAAGAATCACTATCTTAGTTCTATGTGAAAACAAAATCAGGTTGGCAGCAGTTAAGAAAGGAGGGGGGGAACAGGAAATTACATAAAAGAATAGGAAAAAGAAGGTAACAAGATATATATTCAGAAGGAACTGAAAATCAAAATTGTTCATGACCATGAATCAAGAACAATATTTTATAATTTAGATTTATCAGGTTATGAACTTTGAGTTCTTATGCCATGATTCATACTCACCACAATAAAACGAAGCACAGTAAATACAATAAAGTAATCCTTTTTCTCATATAATCTAGAGTTAAACAAACACCTTCATTTTCAAGAAAAGAAAACCAATACTTTCTTGAAGGAGGGAAAACAATACCAAAACAGATATAAATATTCCAGTTTTATCTCCAAAGCAAAGCTAGGATCTTTCTTCTTAGCAAAGCCGATATATCATGAAAAGTGCCAAGTGGGTTTAGCTACAAATCTCAACTCCAAAAGTAAAAATACAGAAAGATTGGAACTTTTTCCTTTAAATCAGCTAAAGACACCAACTTGTCTTTGCCCATAAACACCAAGCCTCAAAGTGCCAACTACCAAATAATTCAAACCAATTAAAGCAGTATAAAGCAAGCAAAGGAGTAAGTATAAACAAAAGGGTTTTCTTTCCACATACCCCTTCAGCTGTTTGATCTGTCACCAAAGCCTCAGTCGCCATGGATTCTAGAGAGAGAGAGAGAGAGAGAGAGAGAGAGGAGAATTTTATTTATTTGATTTGTGTTTTTTTGGATTATGGGATGATGGTGATGATGATGGTAACAAGCCGCATTGAGAAAGTTCGAGTATGTGCATGTGGGCGAGCTGGTGACACGTGGCATGAGCGAATGCGGCTTATGGGTGGATGGGCTAGGCTAGTTTGGGCCGAATTGGACCCCCAACCCAACTAACAGATGAACCACAGAAACTACATTATTGTTGGCCACTTAAATGGGCTTGGGCACATGGGCTTTACCTATTTACAAACTTCATTCGATGTAAAAGTAGCAAGTATTCAGAAGTATCATTTTGGGCTTACAAGCGAAAACCCCAAATTAAAGGGACATTGTCTACCGAGTTGGACATCAGATAAATTTTTCGGTCCGTTCAAAAATTTAGGGGTTTTTACATATGGTCCAATTCATCATTAGCAATTTGATATTAGTCCTCCAAATTATCTTAATGTGCTGGTATTAATCTCATGGGATACGTAGTTGGCGTTGTAACTTTGGGAGAATATTCCCTTTTTTTTTAACCCCATCCATAAAATTTACATTTATGTCCTCACCGAGCAAACCCAAATCCACAGCTGCTTGACCCTAGCCCGTTACCAACCTCTAAATCCATTTCCATCAATGAAATCCAACCTCATTCGCCTATCTTCTTCCTCCTTTCTTAAGGGACTTTCGGGGCGAGATCAAAAAGAATGGGGAAAAAGACTATTTTGGTAATTGCTAACCAATGTTAGGGTGAATTCAACCATGGTTTAGGGTTTGCAACAGCTATCCAACAGGAGGACTAATATCAACACATCTATTCCTCTATACAAATAGGAGAAACCAAGATTCACTATTCGTGTTACAGTGATATTTATCGTATCAAACAAGAACCGGATACTGCAGCAGTTTTTTTGAAAAATATCACTGTAGCACACCGCAATTAAAACTTTTTAAAAAACTTTAGCATTTAAAATCGAAATTACTGTAACCAGGAAAAAAATGACTAGTTGAAGTAATTTCGGAGACTAGCATCAAAATATGAAGATTGAGATATTAATATTAGAATACTAAAATAATGTAAGAGACTAATATAGGGAAAAAGAACTCTAAATTTTATTTACCACTTCCAGGTGTGCAGTGTTGTTCAACACCAAAGCGTGTGAAGGTGGGTACGCACAGGGACCAACTACTGTGCTACGAAACTACCCACAAAAATAAATAAATGAATAAATAAATGAAGGAGAGAGAAGAAAAATAAAGGAAAGAAATCTTATCTACACTTCAGCCGCCCCCCCAATAATATAACATAGATCAAATGCCACCTTTGAAGTCGAGGCTCTCAACTTCTTCCAACTCCTAAGATTAATTAATCTACATTTTCTTTAATTAGTATACTTTATCGTGTAATTTATATCCTTGGAGTATTTGCTTACATTACCAAATCAACACTTTTGAGGTTATTAAATGGCTGGCTCGCCATTCTTAGATGATCTAATCCATGACTTTCCTTTTGTTGTTCTCGTTAATGTTCAAAGATCTCCGCGTTTAGTCTACACGTGCCCCCTTTGGTTAAGACTTCATATTTGTCGGTTAATTTGTTTAAGCACAGTTTAGACTTTTTTTTCCCTACCTAATCGGTTCTTTCACTGTACTAGAGCCACGTGATTTTGGGGCACCTTCACGCGTTAATCCGAGTTTTAAATATTGATTGATTGATGGATAGGGCTATATTTGTCGGTTAATTTGTTTAAGCACAGTTTAGACTTTTTTTTCCCTACCTAATCGGTTCTTTCACTGTACTAGAGCCACGTGATTTTGGGGCACCTTCACGCGTTAATCCGAGTTTTAAATATTGATTGATTGATGGATAGGGCT
>NC_033798.1:4905743-4942242 GCF_001876935.1 Asparagus officinalis | reverse complement strand
TCTCTCTCTCTCAAGTTATAACTTATAAATATATACAATATATTTACATATAATATATGTATATATAATATATAGTTACATAATAATTTAGAAGTATATACTAATACATAATTATATAAAATATAATAATATTAAACTAATTTTTAGCATTTTTTTATCAAAAAAAAGAAAAGAAATTTAAAAAAACCTAGTTGGGATGTACTTATCTATTGTGATGCGATGAATTCCAAAATAAATTTATACTTGTAATTTGTAAATGATTTATTAATTATTAATAAAGAATTTATTTTTATAATTTTTTATTTATAATTTATGTCATTTTAAGTGATTAATAAAATTATTATTATTTTATTATTTTTTATCTTTTTTTATAATTTAAAACTTAAATAAAATTTGAAAATTTGAAATAAAAATTTAAAAAAAAAAAAACCCGGGCCGGCCCGAAACCCCCCGGCCCGGGGTACCCGGGTCCGGGTCCGAGCTCCGGTTTTGCTCGGCCCGGATTTCCGGGCCGGCCCGGATGGACAGGCCTATTGATGGATAAGCTGATTATTCTTCTTGGTATGTGTAAGCTAGTAGATGTCACTTGTCAGTTTGTGCAGTTAATTAGGGGAATTATTGTTGGCTATGTTGTTCATGAAAATGCAATTTTGTGTTTGTGGGCTTATAATGGTTCTCCTTTTATTAGGTTTTGAGTAGTATTTTAAGTTTTGTATCGTGTAGGTGTAATTGTCGTTTTTTGATTTTCTGAACTGCAAATCTCATAAGTGTTTACCTGATTAACTCAAACCTAATTAATCGAGTGGCATGGATCGTGTTAGCTATAAACAAGCAAAAATTGTTTTATTGTGAAAAAAAATTGTATTTTGTTTTAACAAAATTAAACTCGGAGCCTCTAAAAATCCAATTACTTCATTTTTTTATCGCTAGACCTTACCCAAATCTTTTTCCACTCCTAACAACCTAATCTAAAGCATCTAGACAAATAAAACACGAACCTTTATTGAGAGCTTGGTTAGCTACACTACTAGAGGCATGTTGGCTCTTTCACGTGAAAGTTGAGCCCCTCGCCTTATCCACAAACTAATGTTGACCAAAAATCTAGACAAGTAGCAAATAATCCACATACCAACCTCAACCATTTTAGGAAACTAGGTTAGCTACCCTAAGGCCCCGTTTGGCAAAGGGTTAATGACTAGGGGTTAAAGAGAAAGATTAATGTACTTAGCCCATTTGATAATCCGAATGACTAAATTATTAACCCGTGAGGGGTTAAAGAGAAAGATTAATGTACTTAGCCCATTTGATAATCCGAATGACTAAATTATTAACCCGTTAAATAAGTTTTATTTTAGCCCTTATGATCAGTTTTAGTGTTTAGGAATAACAATGATTTTGACTATTTTCTTTATAATTAGAAGGGTTGTAGGCTGTCTAAAAATCACAATAGATAGATTATCCCCCATCAGACACCAATGATGGAAGTTACAATCTGACGACTTCCAGAATGCTACAATTTGAAGACTTTCACGTAGAAGGTTACAATCTGACGACCTTCACGACAACTGATGAAAGCTCGGCTACAATTTGAAGACTTTCACGTAGAAGGTTACAATCTGACGACCTTCACGACAACTGATGAAAGCTCTAATTCAACAGCCTTCACAATCAACATCGGGAGTTATAATCTGATGACTCTCATATTTGCAAGGAGACGAAGATTACAAGAGGACGATCTGTGCAAAGCTCTGGCAAAAGAGACTACAAATTGACGGTCTCTTCATATTAGAATGCAGATATCTCTCAAATCGTAAGGAATTTGGCAAAACGGAGGAAGCGAACCAAAGCCTTTGGCTTGGTTCGGATGGCTCCGTCTCGTCGAGATAGCCGATTTTCATATATAATTCGTCCAATTCCGACTTACGGTTTGAAAGTTATGACATGTTCTTCGCAGCAAGTCATGTTCTGAAGTCCGTCTGTGAGACCGCACTTCGCCTGAGCATTGGACTTAGCACGAAGTTCGTCGAGCCCACCTAAGGATCACCTCTGCATCCAAGATTCAAAACGCAGAGGTCATGCCCGCGTTCTAAACTCAAAACGCAGAGGTCGTGACCTCATTTGAGATTCAAAACGCAGAGGTCGTGACCTCATTTGAAATTCAAAACGCAGAGGTCGTGACTGCGTTCCAGATTCAAAACGCAGAGGTCGTGACTGCGTTCCAGATTCAAAACACAGAGGTCGTGGCTGCATTCCAGAGTCCAAACGCAGAGTTCGTGGACTCAAAGCGCAGAGTCCGTGCAGAACCCACCTCTGCGTTTCCCAAACAAAAAACGCACATGGACTGTGCGTTCTCCAGCAGACATCTAACTCTGTGACGCAGAGTTAAAGCACAAACGCACACATAACGTGCGTTCTTCAACAAACTCAACCATGCGTCCCAAACTCTTGATGCAGAGTTGAATTTCAACGCACAAGCGACCTGTGCGTCTCCAATTCCAGAACGCATGTGGCCTGTGCGTTTCAAACCTTTGACAAAGGTTTAACGTTGTTTTCAGCGTTTGCCTCGTTCAAGCACGATTTGAACGGTTCCAGAACCGTTTTCTCCCCACGATTTGAGGGGATCACTACCCTATCATGGAGAGATTCATGGGGGGCAGTTACACCCCATTAAACCCTCATTAAGGAGAGATTTAAGGGGGCGGTTACACCCCTAAATCCCCTATAAATAGTGGGAAACTCAACTGAGTTCGGATCCTTCTTTTTGGGCAGCAAAGAAGAGATATTCGGCTGGCTGGAGCTGTCTCTTTGGGGATCCTTGATCGGGCATCTTGGAGCTTTCTGCAGCAACAAAGTCCTTGGAGCATTCATCCTTGGCTTATAACCGACTTTCGGTTAAATCAACTCTTTTTCAAGAGTTCAAACTCGTTCAGAGTTAAACTCGAGTTGAACTCGATCTGAGTTATCAACTTGTCCAGAGTTTCAAAACTTACTCTGCAAGTCCTTCTAAAACTCGCTCTGAGTTATTAACTCGTTAAGAGTTATTTTCAAACTTGCCACGCAAGCTCTCTATAACGTCAAATCGTGAGGAGAAGACCACGTTCCAGTGAATCAAGACGTTCGGATCGTCAACGGAGAGCAAACTCAACGCGAGCATTCGAGGGAGGCACTCCATCGCCACCAAGAAGAACCCAGACTTAAACAAATGGGAGAATCAAATTCATTCCCCTCTCTTTTGTAATCAGGAAATGCAATTGTAATCGAGATTAAGAGAGTTGTAATCATTCTTTTTCTAAGCATTTAGAGAGAATAAATCAAATACGATTCTTTCATTATTTCTTTTACTGTAAATTTCCCACAAACAATGGTTAACTCTTATTCCATCTAAATAGGAGTATTAGTAAACCCCTCATTTTGAGGGGTTAACTCATTTTAACCCCTCTTGAGGGGTTAACTTAACCCTTCTATATTTTTTATGTTTGGCAAATTATGGAGGGTTAACTCACTTTAACCCTTATATAGATTTGTTGTGTTTGGCAGGTTAAGAAGGGGTTAAGTCTCCTTAACCCCTCACTTAACCCTTTGCCAAACGGTAGCTAAGTGAAGTAAATTGGCTCTTTGCAATGTAAAATCATCCACTAACACTACTTACAAATTTAGAGATTTAGGGGGTGTTTGTTTGCATGCAAGTGAAAGATGAAAGTGAGAAAGTTACTTTCATTTAACAATTAAGGTGTTTGTTTTCATGTAAGTGGTTATGAAAGTGAGATGTAAGAAAGTTGCCACATAAGATTTAATGCAATTTTGACTTCCCCTAAAAAAGTGGTGAAGTCACATGAAAGTGACAAAAAGATAAGTAATTTAATTAAATGATTTTAATTATATTTTCTAATTAATCTTATTTTGCCACGTCATCTTCACATTGCACTTTCGATAATAATTTAATTTTTCAAACAAACACTGTATTTCACTTGCGTGCTGACATGGATGTAAAAGTCATTTGTAAAAAAAAGTAACTTACATATTTTAAATTCACTTTCAGATTGCCAAACACCCCCCTTAATGCAATTTTGACTTCCCCTAAAAAAGTGGTGAAGTCACATGAAAGTGACAAAAATGTAACTAATTTAATTAAATAATTTTAATTATATTTTCTAATTAATCTTATTTTGCCACATCATCTTCATATTGCACTTTCGATAATAATTTAATTTTTCAAACAAACATTGTATTTCACTTGCGTGCTGACATGGATGTAAAAGTCATTTGCAAAAAAAAGTAACTTACATATTTTAAATTCACTTTCAGATTGCCAAACACCCCCTTAGCAAGTAGCCGCGAGTCAAATTCGGATGTGGCCCACCCTAAGTCCACACCATCCAGAGAACCAAGCATTCATTACATCACCTAACAATATTTCATTAAAAAAACGCTTTTTGTAGATAATCCCTCAAAAAATTTTAAACGCGCTCACCCATTATCTTAACGCACGTGTCCGGTGTTCTCTAGTCCAGCGTAGAAACCAACGGGTCTGGTGGCGCAAGCGCCTGGAATCCAGCGGTCGAAAAGCGACGGTTTAACCAAATAGATCGAGAAAGCACCCGAAGCTAAAACCCACATCTTATTTTTAAGATGGATATATATTACGCTATTACGCGTCGTTTCGTACGAACAGAGTCAATTGAGAATAAAATAAAAATAGAAATAGAATAGAATTGATGTAAGGATAGAATGCTCATTCTCATTCTTATGTTTGGGTGCGATTAGATAATTAAGTATGAATATTTTTGAAAAGAAAAAAATTCAGAATTTAGTTTATTATTTTTATTCTCGCTTAAGTGGGAATATGAATTCCTTGATAACTAATCGGGAATAGCAATTCCCAAATCAAGTGAAAATTGATGAAAAGTGTGAATGTCGTTTTTAGCATTTAAAAAACATCATGTTTGATGAGCATAAATGAAAACTTGGAATTGCATTTCATTGCTACTCATTCTCGCGTACCAAATGAGGCATCGGTACCTATAGAATAAATTTTATACAATTTTTTAACTGTTAGAAATGAAAACTGTCGAAATTTAGGAGATGTCAAATGTGTTACACTTTTATCTCTTGTAATGTATAATATAAGCAGTTCCGGATTTGCTATCTAATTATAATCAGTGATGGATCCACCATGATCAAACTAGAGTGACGTGACACCATTTTAGTCAAGGAGGACTAAAAACCCTTCATAACCACTTAGGACTCCAATTAGAAAGGATATGTTTTACAAAACCCTTCTTAAATTTGGGTTTTCTTAGAAAACTCCCTTTGCTTTCTTTGTTTTCCAATACAAAAAACAACCTCCACCAAAGCATTGTCCACATTTTTAATCGAAAAAAATATTTTTTAGTGTAATTTTATAAACACATGTGAAAATAGTGGTTAAAATTGTCCAGGGTCTTTTTTGAAAGGTGTTGAGTGTTGAAGGGGTTTTCCTAACAATCCCAAAACTTGAGAGTTTTTTTTTTTTTTTAATTTATCCACTAGAAACTAATCCTACAATTCAAAGTCCAAACTAGGAAACTCTGAATAGTGATATATATTGAGGACGACGTATATTTGATAGCATTATTAATGATTCAATTGCGTACTTTTGTTCTCAAAATATGAAAACTCGTTGGAGACAAAAACCGTAAATTTTTTAATTGTTAATCACATAGTAACACCACTTTACATAAATCCTGAATTCGCTACTGATTATCATTGCTCTGTTTATATAGAATAATAATCATAAGACAAATTCTATACTATGTTAAAACGAAAATATAGAACCCTCAGTAACTCATAAATTTTGGTAGAAAATTACGAGGAATGACGCATGATTTTGTTTCATGTAAATTGAAACACAAAAGTAGTTTAAAAATGGTTTAGGGGCTGTTTGGTTGGCTTTTTTTGTTTGGGTTTCCCTGCTTTTGTCAGTTTTGACAGCTTTACTTGCAAAAACGTCCATTTTGAAGTGTTTTTGCAAGTAAAACTGTCAAAACTGACAGCTTTTGTCAGTTTTAACAGGAAAACAATGGCAAAAAATGCCAACCAAACAGTCCCTTATTTACTCTTTTACTCTGCTATTTGTATGAGAGTTAGGGCCTGTTCGTTTGCCTTAAAAAAATGGGAAATCAAAGAAATAGAAAACTATTTCTAAGAAAAATGGGTTTTTGAATTGTTTGGTTGGCTAAAAAAAAAGAAAATCAAAGAAATGGAGATGAGATGAGATGAGTTGTCACATTATTATTGGATGATGTGAGTGATTTTTAAAAAAAACTAGTTTTGATGTTGTTCGGTTGGCGAAAAAAATAAGGAAATGAATTATTAGAAACTTATTTTCTGTAGTTTTGTTGTTTTCTTTTGTTTGGTTCATTCTTAAAAATAAGAAATGAAATGAGATGAGATGAGTTGTCATTGTATTATTGGGTGATGTGAAGAAAAATTAAGAAAAGTGTTTTCATAACTTTTTGGGATGAAAACAAAGAAATGAAATGTTAATGAGATGAGGTGAATTGTTATAATATTTTATTCGATGATATGAGTGATTTGAAATGATGAAAAGAGATGAGTTGAGTGATGTTTGGATGAAAATAATATTTTATTAGATGTGATGGATGAGTTGTTAGATGAAAATAATATTTTATTAGATGTGGTGGATGAGTTGTTAGATGAAAATAATATTTTATTAGATGTGGTGGATGAGTGGTTAGATGAAAATAATATTTTATTAGATGATGTGGATGAGTTGTTGGATAAAAATAATATTTTATTGGATGTTGTGAGTGAGTTTTAGGGATGGAAATGGAAGAAATGGATTATTTTGAGATTTCCACCTTTTCCATTTCCATTTCTTGGTTTTTAGGAAATAAACGAACAAGCCCTTAGTAAAAAACGTCGACCCTTCACATACCAGCCACGTGTCCAATCAACCGGGGACCCGCAAGGCGCGTCCTCATCCACGGCAGGTGATTTCCGCGTGCTGGCGGAACCAGCAATGAAGTTTCTCAGATACCTGGGGACGGAGGGCATATTTGACTTTTTGCTGGGGACCCATTGCGAATACAAAATAAACGGTCGCCATCGCATCGCCCCATGTTTCGCCTACGGTCACCAGACTCACCACAGTTAAATAAGGTGATTATTTATTTATTTATTTATTTATTGATGGCAAATAAGGTGATTACTTATAACGGAAGATGAAATTCCAACGTTATTTATCTTCTTTCATATTCAAAAGCAACTGTGGTGGTACTTCTCACATGCACCCTATAGTCTATAGATCAATCACAAAAAAAAACTTTTATCTAAACTTTTTATAGTCGGCTAATTTTCATCCTATAGAACATTGTAGAAAATACTACGTTATTTTTTTTCATTAAGACAATAGCAAAATAGATTTGGATGACGAGCACTACTAATTGAGTAATTATTTATAAGAGTTAGCATCTAGTCAAGATCCACAAATTCCTTAATACTAGTGTGAACACCATACGAAGCACGACATATCTATTTTTCCCCGCTACAGTAATCCCGGTTTTAAATGCTACAATATTTTTTGATTGCTACAGTATCCCGTTCTGCTACATTGATTTTTTAAAATGCAAATTCTTTTCAAAAAAAAATACCACAGTAACTCGTCCCTTGAATGCCACAGTAATAACGCTACAGTAAATGGTACTGTATCATTACTATAGTATGAATAGTAAATATTGAGTTCTCCTATTTGTATAGAGGAATAGATATAAGTAGGCCTGTCCATCCGGGCCGGGCAAAACCGGGACCCAGACCCGGACCCGGGTACCCCGGGCCGGGTCCGGGCCCGGGCCCGACCGGACCGGGTTCCGGGCTGGCCCGGGTGATTTTCTTTTTTTTTAATTTTTTTTCTAAATTTTTTTATGTTATTTAAATTATAAATTATAAAAAAAAGACAAGAAAAATAATAAAAACAATAATTTTATTAATTACTTAAAATGGCATAAATTACAAATAAAAAATGATAAAAATAAATTCTTTATTAATAATTAATAAATCATTTTTTTTTTTATTTTTTTTTATTTTTTTCCAAAATTTTTTAATGTTATTTAACTTATAAATTATAAAAAAAAGACAAGAAAAATAACAAAAACAATAATTTTATTAATTACTTAAAATGACATAAATTACAAATAAGAAATGATAAAAACATATTCTTTATTAATAATTGATAAATCAGTTACAAATTACAAGTACAAATTTATTTTGGAATTAATCGCATCACAATAGATAAGTAAATCCCAACTAGGTTGGCACCTACTCACCTATATCACTATCATTTGCAATTATTTCCAAAATAATTCTTTACAAATTGTAAGCTAAGATATAAAAACTACAATCTATTCTTTATATCTATCTGCTAGTCCCAATTCTTCAAATTTATCTTCAATTCCAGCCATCCGATCGATGCCTTGCGTTCGCTTCTCGTACCTCCACCAATCTTGTAGGCACATCACCGCTTGTACAGTATATGGATCCAAGCATGTCCTGTGATCGTCGATCAAACGACCTGCTGTGCTGAAGGCGGATTCCGAAGCTACCGTCGAAACCTGCACTGTTAGTAAGTCACGAACCATGGTGGAAAGTATAGGATATGAAACTGATCCATATACTTTCCACCATTGCAAAATATCTAAAGCATTTCCTTGACATCTAACTAAAGAAGCAGAAAAATATTCATCTATTTCAGAAACCTCCGATGATGACGATCCAAGTCCAGATCCACCAGTTAGCTCGGCTACCATTGCATACCTATCAAAACTTACACTTTTACCTCGGGCTCGGGATGAGCTCGAAGAAACCGAAGCTGCAGACTGTTGTGCAGCTACACCATGTCTAGCTGCATACTCATCATATAAAGTTTGAAAATAATTTCTAATAAGTAAATGATGAGTAGTAGCATTCAGGGTGGTTCCATCATCTAAGTCTATAACCTGTCCACCATACAATGACTGTAACAAACTTCGAAGGCCAATATCCTTCAAGCATGGATCAATAAGAACCCCCAAACCAAAAATATGAGGAATAGGCCTAAAATACTTATTAAATTTGCTCTCCATTTCAAAAACCATAGGTCCAAAAGTAGCATCCAAACGATATTTATCAAAAATTTTTTGAATATTTAAAATTTGTAAAGCAGCTAAAGTAATGGTTGGATAATAACAGCCAGATAATAACATGGTAGCATCATAAAAAACTTGTAACATTTCATTTAAATTACATATAACTGTCCATTCATCTTCAGTTATTCCATAAGTGCTACCAGAACTAGAACTAGAAGCATAATAGTTTATAAAATCAGTTATAATGTCTTTATATTCTATTGCTACACTTAACATTGCATATGTGGAATTCCACCTATGGTCAACATCTTTTGGAATTAGTCTAGGCTTTACATTTTTTCTTTTACAAAATTGTTTCCATCTTTTAAGTCTTTGTTCAGAAGCACTATGCATGTAAGCAACTGTTCTAACCTTTTCTATCATGGGTTTAATTTCAGTAAATGCACTTTGAACAATTAAATTTAAAATATGACAGATGCACCTAATATGAAAAAGATCACCATGACATGGCAATGATAAAGATGATCTGATAAAATCAACAGCTACATTGTTATTACTTGCATTATCTAGTGAAAGAGAAAATATTCTTTCTAAAATTTTTAATTTCATAAGTTCTTCAATTATTAAATTTGCAACATTAGCACCAGTATGTGACTCTTCTATTGCAATAAAAGAAACAACTCTTTTAAACATTTGCCAATTTTTATCAATCCAGTGTGCTGTGATACATAAATATCCAGTTTGTGCTCTAGATGTCCAAATATCAGAAGTTAAAGAAAATTTACAGTTTAAATTTTTAAAATAAGAAATTATTTTTTTTTGTTCTTGCTGATAATATTTTAAAATATCACGTTGACAGGTTTGACGAGAAAATTTTTTAAATGCAGGATAAAAACCATCTCTAAACATATCTTCAAATTCATCATCTTCTACTAATTTAAAAGGAAGGTTTTTAAGAATGATAAACCTGATTACGCATTTCCTGACTTTGGCAGCGTCATAGTTCAAACTACCGAGACTACCAGAAGAGGAGGATATGGATTGTCGGATATCACCTTGAGGAGTCTGGCCTTTGTTGTGTTTATCTAAATGGCGTTTGAGGTGGTTGGTGCCGCTCTTATGATGAGCTTGAAAAATCTTGCCGCACAAAGCACACTTAGCCTTCTGGGTGAGGATCCTACCGTGTTCATCATTGGTGACGTCGATCTTCTCGTAAAAATTCCACACATCGGATCTTGGCCGTTTAGGAGCTCTTGGTGCAGATTCGTCGCCACCGGATTCGAGATTAACTTCAGTAGGAGGACTGATAGTAGGAGGACTCATTTCAGGATCATGAGATATGTTTTGCTCTTCATAATCAGATCCGGAAGCCATTTGATGAAAGGATTAGAATGTATAAATAAGAGTATAAGAGTATAAGAGAGAGTATAATAGTATAAGAGAGAAGAGATGAGTTTTTGGTGTGAAGAAAACAAAGGCCCGGCCCGGCCCGGCATATTTCCGGCAACGGTCACGAGTCGTGACCGTTGCCACACGGGCCGGGCTCCGGGCCCGGGCTGCCCGGCCCGGATGTCACCCGGCGCCGTACTGTTCCGGGCCGGGCCGGGCTCGGGCCGGGCGCCGTTGAGGCAACCTGGACCCGGGCCCGGAACCCGGCCTGGCCCGGGCCAGCGGGTAAAATGGACAGCCCTAATTATAAGCAAGTTGCACTCATTCACTTATTTATACATACCGCCACTTACACCTAACACCCTTTTAACTCATTTACTAGAACTTAACCTTCTTTGACTTGTCGAGTGTTTTACTGATACTGAAGGTAAAGATGATATTTATTTACAATTTACCCTAATTAAAAAAAAAGAAAAATGAGAAAAATAACAGTAGAGCAAAAGAGAGGTTACCTCCACCCGAAGGCAACACCGAGCCACACTGAAAAGATCCACTCTCGGACGAATATTCCGTGGTCTAATTTGATTCCATTAATTAATTAAACAACCGAAGCAAATAAAAAAACACAACCCCCACATAATATCCGCCACGCTGCTCACCCCTCACGAATATTATAATCCAAACCAATTTCATAATTTCATGCAAAAGAAAAAAAAAAAAACACCAAAGCACCCCAAGGGCAAATCCGTAATCTCCCGCCCAAGCCCGCTAAAATATAACGGACCGACGTCCCCACGACCGTCCAGCTCTCGTCACTGGCAAGCACAGCCGTTCGAAGAGGAGGAGGGAGGAGGAGGAGGAGAGGATCATGGCATCAGAGGCGATCTCAACCGTTCATCTCGCATACGAGGGATCGGGCAGAACTGGGCCAAAATCAGGCCCCTGGGCTGAGGACGGCAGCGAGACGGGCCAGGTCGAAGGCCCGAAGAGGAGGAGGAGGAGGGAGAGGGAGCTTGAAAAGGCTTGGGAGATGAAGAGGTCTAATAACAGCGAGAGGTGCAGGGTTTCGGTTAGGCCTAGAGGCCCAGATTCGGAGTCCATTTATATGGACATGGACGAGGTCAAGGCCTGCAGAGAATTGGGCCTTGAGCTGCCCTGTGACTGGACGGTGGAGATTCCCACTAGATTCTCTGAAGATACTGGTAGTGTGGGTGAATCTCCTGTTGGGAACTGGAGCATCTCTGGTCCTGGTTAGTACCCGGAGGAATCTTCTAATTTTCTTGAATAAATCTTCTTTAATTTATTTACTTTTGGGGGGTTTGTATGATTTTAGATTCTACTAACAATGAAATCGCTATTAGGTTCTCTATTTTTATTAATTAGTTTCAAATTAACTCCTCTAATTAGGAGGAGCAATAGCAAGATAAATTAGGTGGTAATTGGAGAAAGTTTAATACTCTCAATTTTTATAGTTTATCTCAATTTTTATGGATAAGATGACACCAGCTAATATTTCCACTAAGTGGTTTTGCGCTATATTGATTTTTAAGTTTACTAATGGTTTTTAAGGTCAAAGTGGTTTTCAAAATAATAACGGGAACCTTATGTGGCATGATCTTATTCATTGGAAGTGATATAGGCAGGAAAAATTTCAGTCATTCGAGGGACTATTTAAACATATAAAAGATATAAGAAAAATTTCTCAAGGACCCAAAATATGGGACCAATAGAGGAGACAAGTGAGATGTTAATGATTGCCAACTCATTATCTAATAGGAGGGGGACACCTCACTTGTTCCCCTATTGATCCCATATTTTGGGTCCCTGTAGCAAAGCTCAAGATATAAGGGGCTCATACTAGATTTCCCATCTATTTTTGCTAATTTTTTTTTTAAAAAAATAGAAGTGTTGGATGAATGTTTTTGAATCTTTTCGTTTATAGGGGACGACCCTAAAGATGTGAAGGCTAGGCTGAAGGCTTGGGCTCATGCAGTGGCACTGGCGTCAGCATCGAGCCTCAGCGGATGATCCGATTAGTGGTCGGAGGGCGGAGAGAGGGTCTGATCGTATATATGGTGTAGGGGGTTGTAGGATTGAAGCTTCCAATTTGTTTTGGGTTGCGAGATTTGTTTTAAGTTTTTTTTTTAATTTTTCTTAGTGTGCATATGCTTGTAACCAGAAACTGTCCAATTATTTTTATTTATTGGATAGTTGGTGTACCAAAGACTGTTTTTATCGACGTCTTTGAGAACTAGTGCATTAATCAAAGAGTTCTTTGATTTATTGTGCACAAATTATCTAGCGTCGGAGATGCACTGGTAGTTTTTTTTGCTATGCGATCGAAATGGCAAGAAACTGTTGTTTTGTTTTAGAAAGAGATCCCCCATTGAGCTTATGAAGCACTTTGGAGAGTGATTTTATGGTTACTGATGTAATATTTTTTATTTTTTTTGTGAAAACTTTGTTGTATACTATAAGAGCAACGGAGTAGAGTGAGAGCACCCTGTATTATTTTTGTTATTTTGTAGCTTTGTTGACTTGTTCAATATGAATAACTTATTAGTAGATGTTATGGTTGAGCTTCACATTAACTTTTCTTTTGAGTAGATGTCAGTGTTGTTGCTAGCTACTACTGCTTCCTCTCCCTCTTTAATGCACGAGGGGTGTCACGGTTGGAATTGGTAACTACCTCTCTCTTTCAAACGAGATATTTTTGATCCAACATCATCTGTGTATTGTGTCGAACTATGACAGACACCTCGCAAGATTTATTCCGTCATTATTTCTTTACCATCAAATTGAGATCCTCTCCTAATGCATAGTGTTCCTAATATCTCCTAATAAAGAGATCTTAGCCTTTGATTTATCAATCAAAGGTCAAGATCTCATCCTTATCCTCCCCCTACTTTTGCTCATGAGGAGATCTTGGCCTTTGATTGATAAATCAAAGGCCAAGATCCCATCAGGAGATCTTAGGAATGTTAGGAATTTAACGTCTAAACCCCTAATTGCAACGGAAACGCAGTATAGAAAAGTACACCAAGATTTAACGAGGTTCGGCAACTGCCTACGTCCTCGGGAGCCACACAGATAATTTCTTATTAATTAAACAAGAAATTACAATTTAGGAGCGTATCTCAAAACTGAGATTTCTCTGATAAACATTGTAGCTACAGTGTTAATAATCAAAGGGTATGAACCCTTTCAATTCTCACTTGAGAATAAATACCCCACAATTAAAACCCCTCTTTTAATTCTTTATTTCTCTCTCTTCTTTAATCCCCTCAACCACTGTTGAGTGTTGGGATTTAAACACAAAATCGCAGCTGCGATTTGGGGGTTTTCCGCCGCCGCCTGGGAAGAAAAATCGGAGAGGGGGAAGGCTTCAGCAACCGAAACCCTAGCTTGATGGGGGGTTTAAATAGGCGGAGATGAAGAGCTGGCGACAGCCTGTCGCCAGCGAACAACCCTGACGCAAAGGTCGGGTTCGCCAAAAAACAACGCATGAGCTAGGATGCGACGAGAGCTAGGGTGAATATGAACGCAAGGTGCATCGCGTGAAGCAGAACTCGCCTTCGCCAAACGCAAGTTCAACCATCGACGCAGAGCCTCTAACAGACCAGAGCTCGAGGCTCGAGCTGTCCTGATCGTGACCTCGCCCCCTTGTCCTACCTCGCCGCCGCCATCCCTGAGCTCGCGGAGCTCCTTCCGCGCACTGAGTGAGTTTGATCTTCACCCTCATTCTAACAATCTCCCACTTGGAGATCAAACCGCCGTCAATCAGGCTATCTCATCAAGCTCCTCTCCTGTGTGGCTCCGCCCTCATCATCTATGCATGAAGGCCAACTGAAGTTGCGCACAACTCCAGTTTCTGAACTGTCACCGTCTTTGTTAACATGTCTGCTGGATTCTTACTTCCTGGAATCTTTTCCAGTTTCAACACGTCATCTTCCAACAGGGATCTGATGAAGTGGTACCGAAGCGCAATATGCTTCGTTCTAGAATGAAATGCTGAATTTTTCGCCAAGTGTATCGCACTCTGGCTATCACTGTGCAAAACATTCTTCTCCTGTTTGAATCCCAGCTCTGTCAACAAACCTTGAAGCCATATCATCTCTTTACTGGCTTCAGTCACTGCAACATACTCAGCTTCTGTAGTGGATAGGGTAACGATCTTCTGTACCTGTGACATCCAACTAACAGCTGTAGTTCCAACGGTGAATACATAGCCGGTGGTGCTTCTTCGGTGATCAACTTCGCCGCCGAAGTCTGCATCTACGTACCCTTGCACTTCTACCTCTCCCTTACCAAAGTGCAAACACTTCTGTGTGGTGCCTCGTAGATATCTCAGAATCCACTTGACCGCTTCCCAATGAGCTTTTCCTGGATTCGACATAAACCGGCTGACCACTCCCACTGTATGGCCAATGTCTGGTCTCGTACAGACCATAGCGTACATCAAGCTTCCGATAGCTGAGGCGTAAGGTACCTGAGCCATACTCTCTTTCTCTTCTTCTGACTGAGGAGACTGATCCTTCGATAAGCGAAAATGACTGGCCAAGGGTGTGCTCACAGGCTTGGCGTCGCCCATGTTGAATCTCTGCAAAACACGGTTGATGTACTCCGTCTGAGATAACTGCAAGAGACCTCTCTTCTTATCTCTCGTGATTTGCATTCCAAGGATCTTCTTCGCTGGACCCAAGTCCTTCATGTCAAACTCCTTTGACAGCTGCTGCTTCAAACTCTTGATATCCTCCATATCTGCTCCTGCAACCAACATATCATCAACATACAGCAGTAGGATGATATAGCTGGACTGATATCTTTTGAAGTAGCAACAGTGGTCGGCGTTGCACTTCTGGAAACCTTCCTTGTGCATGAAGCCGTCAAACTTCTTGTACCACTGTCTTGGGGCTTGTTTCAGGCCATACAAGCTCTTCTTGAGTCTGCACACCAGGTTCTTTTTCTTCTTTTCTTCTGAGAAACCTTCTGGCTGGTGCATGTATATCTCCTCTTCTAGATCTCCGTGAAGAAACGCCGTCTTCACGTCTAACTGCTCGAGATGAAGATCTTCAATTGCTACAATACTCATCACGGTCCTGATAGTATTTAGCTTCACCACGGGAGCGAAAATATCGGTGTAGTCAATTCCTTCCTTCTGCTGGAAACCTTTGACAACTAGCCGGGCTTTATATCTTCTGGAACCATCCTGCTCCTCTTTCACCCGGTACACCCATTTGTTGTGGAGTGCCTTCTTACCCGTGGGCAACTCAGCTAGTTCCCACGTCTGGTTTGATATGAGAGACTTCATCTCATCTTTCATTGCAAGCTCCCACTTGCTCGCATCTCCACACTGACAAGCTTCATCAAAGCTTTCAGGCTCCCCACCATCTGTCAACAACAGATAGTTCATGTATCTCCTGTTGGGTACAGGAGGACGAGAAGATCTTCTTAATATCGGAGCTGGTGCGTCGGGCTCCTGCGCACCATCTTGTCCAACAGGCTCTTCTTGCTGAGGACCCTCTGCATTGGGTTCTTCCGAGAGGTTACTCGGGACATCATCTGCATCTACAAATATTGACTCGCTCTCTGAGTCATCAGTCTTGTGCATGTCCTTGTACATCACCTTCTCGTTGAATATCACATCTCTGCTCCGGATCACCTTCTTGTTTTCGTTGTCCCAAATGCGGTAGCCGAACTCATCTTCACCATAGCCGATGAAAGTGCATTTCTTTGACTTGGGATCAAGCTTATTCCTGCCTTGATCACTAATATGCACGTAAGCTACACAACCGAAAACTTTTAGATGTGAGAGTTTTACCTCCTTTCCGCACCATACCTCCTCTGGTATTCTGTGCTCCAATGGAACCGATGGACCTCGGTTGATCAAGTAAGCTGCTGTGTTGACCGCTTCTGCCCAGAACTGCTTCGGTAGGCCTGATTGTACTCGAATGCTTCTGGCTCTCTCTGTCAACGTTCGGTTCATCCGCTCAGCTACACCATTTTGCTGAGGCGTGCCGGGCACGGTTCTCTCCATTCTGATCCCGTGCTCATAGCAGAACTTCTTGAATCCGGTGTCTTCATACTCACCGCCATTGTCGGTCCTGAGCTTCTTTATTCTCAGACCGGTCTCATTCTCGACCATGGCTTTCCATCTTCTGAAAGCCTCAAACACTTCTGACTTATGTTTCAGAAAGTAGACCCATACTTTCCGAGTGTGATCATCGATGAAAGTTACGAAGTAGTGTTTCCCACCAATCGACGCAGTGGTGGTTGGTCCCCAAACATTTGAGTGAACGAGCTCTAGCTTCTGCCTCCTGGGGGTTCTGCCACTTGTCTGAAAGCTGACTCTCTTCTGCTTTTCAAGTATACATTCTTCACACATATCCATCTCCACTGACTGCAGTCCTGGGAGTTTTCCCTTTGTGTGCATGATTTTCATCCCCTTTTCACTCATATGACCGAGTCTCTGGTGCCACAGCTTTGAGGTCTCATTGCTAGTTGCAACTGAGATCGAACAACGTGCACCTGCTGTCATATACAGGGTACCGATCTTCTTGCCTCAGAAAATCGTCATTGTGCCCTTTGAGATCTTCCAATCATCTCCATGGAAGGTTGTGGTGTATCCTTCGCCAGCCAACTGGCCTACGGATATTAAATTCTTTCTCAGGTCGGGAATATGCCTGACATCCTTCAGCTCCCATACTGACCCGTTCAACTTAATTTTCACCACGCCTTTGCCCACTATAGCACACGGTTGATCATCACCAAGATATACGTATCCAAGTTTTCCGGGGGTATACTTCTCGAAGAATTCTTTCTGAGAAGTAGCGTGGAACGACGCTCCTGAATCTAACACCCAAGATTCCTCCTTGCTCTCCAAAGAGCATATCAATGCGTCGTCTCCTCCTGAAGTGGATGTGACATTCACCTCTGCCTTTGCCTCCTTCTCTTTCTGTGCACTCTTGCACTGATTCTTGTAATGCCCGGTCTTTCCACAATTCCAACACTCGATAGCCTTCGAGCTGTTGCTTGGATTCCTTGATTTGGACCTCCTGTCCTTTGATCTACCTCTGTAGTTTGATTTTCCTCGTCCGTTTCCTCTGGTTGAATTTCTACCTCTTGACTCTGTATGCAATACTGAAGAGGTTGTAGCTTCACCCGTTTCTCTCCGTCGGATCTCCTCACTGAGAACCAAATCACGAACGTCGTCGAACTTCAACTTATTGTTTCCCGACGAGCTACTCACAGCTGTGACTGTAGCGTTCCAACTCTCTGGTAGGGAAGACAACAATATCAACGCCCGAACTTCTTCATCAAATTCAATCTCAACTGAACTCAATTGGGTTGTAACCGTATTAAGTTCATTGAGGTGTTGTGCTACTGACGCGCCTTCCGCCATTTTCAGATTGAATAACCGCCGCATCAAATGAACTTTGTTCGCGGCTGATGGCTTCTCATACATATTTGAGAGAGCTGCCATAAGACCCGCCGTGGTCTTCTCCTTCGCTATGTTGAACGCAACATTGCGAGTCAACGTCAATCTGATAACTCCGAGGGCTTGTCTATCTAGAAGGTTCCACTCATCTGCCTTCATGGAATCTGGCTTCTTCCCCGATAGTGGTTGATACAGATTTTTCTGATACAGATAATCCTCTATCTGCATTTTTCAGAATCCGAAATCTGTTCCATCAAATTTCTCAAGTCTCATTTTTGCCTCATCTGTGGCCATGGCTCCCACTTGAATCTGACTTGTTCTAGATCGTTTCACGCTCTGATACCAGTTGTTGGGAATTTAACGCCTAAACCCCTAATGCAACAGAAACGCAGTATAGAAAAAGTACACCAAGATTTACGAGGTTCGGCAACTGCCTACGTCCTCGGGAGCCACACAGATAATTTCTTATTAATTAAACAAGAAATTACAATTTAGGAGCGTATCTCAAAACTGAGATTTCTCTGATAAACACTGTAGCTACAGTGTTAATAATCAAAGGGTATGAACCCTTTCAATTCTCACTTGAGAATAAATACCCCACAATTAAAACCCCTCTTTTAATTCTTTATTTCTCTCTCTTCTTTAATCCCCTCAACCACTGTTGAGTGTTGGGATTTAAACACAAAATCGCAGCTGCGATTTGGGGGTTTTCCGCCGCCGCCTGGGAAGAAAAATCGGAGAGGGGGAAGGCTTCAGCAACCGAAACCCTAGCTTGATGGGGGGTTTAAATAGGCGGAGATGAAGAGCTGGCGACAGCCTGTCGCCAGCGAACAACCCTGACGCAAAGGTCGGGTTCGCCAAAAAACAAACGCAGAGCTAGGAGGCGAACGCAGAGCTAGGGTGAAGAGGCGAACGCAAAGGTGGGCATCGCTGTGACGCAGGGCTCGCCTTCGCCAAACGCAGAGTTCACCATCGACGCAGAGCTCGAACGAACGCAGAGCTCGAGGCTTCGAGCTCGTCCTGTCGCCTGGACCTCGCCGCCTGTCGTCCTGGACCTCGCCGCCGCCATCCTGGAGCTCGTCGGAGCTCCTCCGCCGCCGGAGGTGAGTTTGATCTACACATTTCAACAAGGAACCTCCTCATTAGGAGAGGATCCGGATCCTTTACCATCTCAGTTTAGACCTACTTTAGGGTGAAGTTCAACCTCACATCTTGGCTGATTGATAAAAGAACTCTAGATATCTTTAAGCTCGATCGCAATCTCCATTAGCAGATGTGGTTGTACAATCCTTGCAACTTGTTGGCTCATTCGGAAAGAACTTAATGAGTGTGTTTTCAACTCGAAGATCCAGACCTAAAAAGATGTCAAGAGGAGTGATTCACGCTCAATGGAGTTGTGGCTTGATCATCTGTCTGTCTCTGCATAAAAGCCAACAGCCATACACAAATTTATTGCTTACTCTCACCCCTCTATTACCTTGTATTCCCATTTCTGTAAATCCACTATTCTTTTCTATTGATAAAGTTTAAGCCCAGTCCTCTAAAATAAAAATAAAAAGAAGAACAAGAAGAAACCAAACTATTTGCCTAAGTAAACCAGTTCGGCAAACTAGAGCTTATACTATAAAAGTATACCCCTCAAACCTTTATCGAGTTTTGGATTTTTTTTAAATAGTGATGTTGTCCTTTAACAATAATGATTTTTAATGCATCCAGAGATCACACATTATCAACACATTTTTTGCTGGAGCAATCACACTTGCCGACAAGCAGCCATCACTTGAAAGCTCTAAAGTCAATATTTCTAGCACTCACTACTCAGAACGAAAGCAATAGAATGAAAGAGGATCATACATTGATCTTCTCTAGTCTCTGTAGTCATTCACAAATTCGAAATATAATGCTCAAATTTTCCAAATATAATCCCGTGAAGTTTCTGTGTACCGTTATCCTGCACATGCCCAGAGAGAATTATTTACTTCCATCATCTTTCTGTCCTTCGAAAAAGGTGTATGCATTGTTATTGCTTTCAATCTTCAGCTGCATTCTCTACTTTTGATCTGTTTATACGAGAAGTTTTCTAGAAAAAGACGGGAAGAAATAATCGAAAGAATGGTTCAGCTCCTGCTTCTGAATTGAAGATTATGGCAGGTATTGTCACAAGGATATGGACAGTCTATAGCCTTTACTTCAGCCCGATCAAAGTACCAGTCACCTACCGCCTTCGCAATGCCCTGCAAATCAACACCCGATTCAAAATCGAAGAAGATTCCATTTCATAAAACGAAAACTTAAGAAAACTGATGAATCTTCTGGAATCAACTCATTATGCATCCCCACAACATATTTGAAGCTCCTATGTTTGGTTGTGTTTAAAAAATTAAAAATTTAAAAAAAAAATCCTTTGTAAGTGCTTGTCCTGGACTTAGATATGTTTAAGCTCAATAGAACCACCTTAGAGGAAATAAAAGTATTGCATGCATAAGCATTTTGAATCTTTAACTATCTTGTCCGATTTTAGAATATTGCTATGTTCTTCTTTTATCATCGCGAAACTGTTTTTTTTTCTTTTCATAATCAAGTATTAAGACTCTAGAAGGATAACTTTTAACATCCGTGGCATGAAGGAAGAATAATCTGTAGACGTACCTTGTTGCCAATTCGGGGACTGTTTTTTGCAAACCATGTATCTTGATTCTCCATTTGGCAATGAGCAAAACATGAATTAATAAATAAACCATTTTGTTTTGGCATTGAGAATCCTTTTACAGCATTAAGCATTTGGTCCCGAAATCCTGAAAGTTAAAAAGGTATACATGCATCAAGCTATATATTGATCAGGCAAAAACCCGACATGAAAAAGATATCATACAATACGGTGGTATGGAGTACCTTGCAAGAATTGAATTTGTTCTGCAGTGCAATTTAAATGATTGTGCTTACACTCTCGCCAGTATCCATTTGGGTCAGCTTTGTCAGGAGCTAAGCTTTCCTGGAGCTGAAATGAGGCGTAATTAGGAGATGATCAGAATGTTTGCAACCTTCCAGTAATCATCTAGAAGAGTCAATTTTTCAGAATGCAGAAGTATTAATTGCGGATAGACCCCCTTTTCTATCACCAAATTTGACTTACTAGCCCTGTAGTTCTATTGTTGCAGATAGACCCCGTGAAAGAGTTTTATTGTCGCAGATAGACCCTGAAAAGGGCCAAAAGATTTTCACTCAGGGGTCTATCTACAGCAATAGAACTACACGGTTCAATTTGGCAATAGTGGAGGGGGTCTATCTGCAATTAACCCTAAATAAGAATATACCTGCCAGGCATCATATGCTGAGTTCAAAATAAAAGCAGGGGTCTGAATATCGGACAACACATTCTGTGGAAAGAAACACTGCAAAAAAACCAAAAGGAATCGAGTAAGTAGGAACCCAATAAGATCGTTTAGAACTCTCTGTAGTGATATATTTCTGTCGAAATAGTGGAGATACCGAAGTTCCACCCATACGAGAAGTGCATGTTTTTGGCAAGTTCTTTCCTGATCCCTTCATGTTGAAAAACAAGGAAAATATCAGAATAAAGTTGCCAAATTCTTCAATGTTGAATCAAAGCATAAAGGCCTTATTTGATCTCATGCGTCAAAAAAATAACGGATCAACAATTACCTGCAAGGTCACGATACCATCAAAGAAAGATCGTAGTGTCCTCCCACCGGCTACATCAAGGCTACAGTTGACACAGAATTAGATATAATAAGCACATAGTTGAGAAGATCAGAATGTTAAGCAATTAAGAAACGATATACGCGACAAATGAGTGATACATAAATGAGAAGTTTATGATGTACTTGTGGATATACACTAATCGAGATATGATAAAAAAATGAATATGTTGTAGGATACGGTAGTCAATATACACTAAGAGATATGATAGAAAAATGAATATGTTATAGGATATGGTAGTAGTTAATTTAACAAAGGATAGTGACCCTGAACAGAATTGAACGGAAGAATAGGATTCATGTAGCTGACGCCAAAAAATTGGGATGAAGTAATGTGATAAAAAAAATATCAATGATAGGAATCATACGCATCAAGAAATAACCCAGCATCAGAGAGGCACTTGACTTTCGTGCTTGTCGCAAATAATGCCCTGAAATCATCACAGTGCTGTATAGATGCTAGACCTCCAGCAGAGCATCCAGAAAGAAGTGCCTGAAAATTATTATGGCATGTAAATATTAGGAGCAGAAAAAAAAAATGAATACATTCATAATAAAAGCTAAGGAAAGTTACCTGGTTAGCTAGATGCATTCCCTTTGACATTAATTCTTCCATAGCAACTTGCCAAATACGTTGCCCACGGAAAAAGAGACCTTTTTGCTGGTAATAAAACAAAAAATATTTTGACACTATAAAATTACGGTAGAAGTGATGATTTTCAAAAGACATCAAGAACAGTTTCATGTCAATAGCATGGCAGTCATACTGACCTTATTTTCGCTTTCTCCAGTGAATGATGCACCGTCGCAATAGCGAACCTTGACTCTATTCCAATTAAAGAAGTCTGCAATCATTATAAGAATGAAAATTAATGAAGTCTCAGGTACTTGTGTAGATGAATTATACGAAGAGATTGAGGTTCACTGTGACTTGTGAGTACCAGGATTCTCCTTAGGCTTGTCGCTCATTATGCCAGTGAATTCTATCTCCTTCTCCATATAATTAGATGAACCATGGCGAGATTTCTTTCGAAAAACACAGGTTCGCAGATTATTGCACCAGCCTCCACCCTAGGAGAAGATTGTTGCATGGGTTTGCAAATTAAGTTTTCTTCTACTTTTCGATGTTACGTTTATCTTCAATTACGTTGTTGAGGACTACTGACCTCTAAATTAATGAGCCAACTGTTTGCTCCTGATCCAAACCCGCGATGAAGGTGGTAACCAGGTAGACTTCCATCAGTGCATACTGCGAAAGCAGGAACATTATAAGAAAATAACAACATAAACTCGAGCTAAAATTAAGATGAAAGTAAAACAAGAAGTGATAAGACACTGAAAGATCGATCGTGAGAGGGTACCTGTATCCTACCAAATCTTAAAACTTAATGGTGAGAAAGGGGATGATTCCTAGGATCCAACGACTCGCGCTTCATTTCCAAATTAATGGGGAATCGCATTGACATAACTACAGAACGGGTTTCCTAGTGCTTAAATCAAAATATAAAAATTCTAATGAACAGGAATGACTTCTTAAAAATTATAAGAGAATTTGATCAGTTCCTTTATCTCGAATTGCTTGTGAAAACAAAGTTTTCAGACTGAAATGTCAGCTGTACAGCACAAATTCAAAGCTTTCACCGGGATTAAACAAGATACAGCAATCATAACCTTAGCAAAGAGAATAAAATGATAAGTTTAGCAAATAAAGAACAGGAAAAGTACATCATCATCATCATCATAATGGCCAGAATATTAAAAAATATCCGAAAGGGGATCCACCTATATAATAACTAACTAATCATAGCATGAAACGCGAAACACAGTACCATGTGTGAATATGAATATAAAAAATTACAGGGTACAAACTTTAAAATTGATTCTATCAATCCTAATCACATCTCAAAGCCCTCCAAAAAAAATCATAAATAAGAATGGGAATTAAAAAAAATCCTTAAAATTGAGAGAATTATACCCGCTCCTCTAGAATCAGCAGAAGGGATTAGGGTCAGCTCCACAAACAAGGGTTTGCTCACGGACTCATTACTCTCATGAACCCTCACACTCGACTTCTGAGCATCAAACCCATCAACCCAAGTCCCGAATCTCAAAGCAATCAACAACGCCAGCACCCAAAAAAAATTCATGGGTTCTCTAAAAAAAGCTTAAAGAACAAAACCCAAGAGGCAGAATCCCTTATGTGCAACAGTAAAAAGGGAAAATCGGGGAAAATATCAAAATGCGTATTAATAGCGGATTCTGAACCAATTTTCGGTTTATCGTTTTTTCCAGAGGGGATTCTTTGTATTTTTCTGAAACTTACTAATTTACAGTTAATATTGCGAATATATGCATGATTCTGTTCGATTTTTCCTCCCTTTTTAAATCCTCTTTCTCTCTCTCTCTCTCAATATATATATAATGTATATATATCTTGTGAGCAAAGGAGAGCATTTAACTTTGGTTAATTTCATTAAAAAAAAAACTTTGTAAGGTCTCACAAATTCTCTGAACTTTGGATTTTTCTCATCGGACTCTTGCGTGAGAGAAAAAAAAAATTCAAGTTTTAGTGGATTGGATATGTTAACTTGACAAATGGTAAAATTTTAGGATTTTTTACGTTATGAGTGATATTTTAGTAATTTACAAGTAAAGATTTGGGCGAGAAACAATTAAAGTTTAGAGGGTATTTAGGAGACGCCACAAAATTCAAGGCGTTAGTTACGAGAGATAAAGGGGCGTTGAAAACCTCTCAAGGTTCAAGGTTTTGTGAAATTAACCCTTCGAACACTTTTGTAGAGTGAGATATTTTGGTCATTTTACCCGCTTAGATAGTTTAGATTGTGATCTGCTCTATTTTATTTCGACAAGACAACAATTTATTTATATTTATTTTGCTAACTAATTAATTATTGTTGATGTGATCCATTACTAGTCGTATAAGTAAATAGTATACAGAAGATGGTATTTTGAGGTGTGTACTATTATACACATTATTAAATTGAACTACGACATATTATCGTCCAATTTATATTCATAAATACAGAAATAAGATATGTTCAATGTTTCTCACTACCACTGATATTTTCAACTTGGTTTTTGGAGGGTCATTTAATTTCTCATTATATCATGTTAATGGACAAGGTTATATATCATATAATGTTAGCCAACATGTAGCTATGTTAATCAAGGATTCAGCTCATCTTCACTATTTAAAAAATAGTGGAGGGACCACTACATAATCACAACAATTGATTATCTAGTTGGTGTTTGTGATTTTTTTTCTTTTAGTGCAAACTAGTATTTAGCCCCGTGCAAAGCACGGTTTCTAAAAGATTTTCTACAAATACTGAACATGTTACCAAAATAAAGTATTCTACTTTAGATATGAAGTAGTAGATGTAATGCAAATAATAAAATTTGTTACCTGACTTGTAGAGTTAAATTGTTACCGGACATGCAAATAATGAAATGATTTCTTACATGTGCAGCAAGCGGCATTAAAATGGAGGGGTTTGAATAGCAAGTTAGGTATCTAACACGAGAAAATTTTGGTATGAAGGTTTTTATTACTTTTTATTTTATTATTTTTTTAATGAGGTCAATGTATCAGGATTCAATCAGAAATTTCAGATGCTAGTCCAATATGCATTCAATCTGTTCACTTTATGAGATGTTGGGTAGAGAATTTTTTTTTAAAAGTTACATGTTTTTTTTAAAAAAATTCCATTTAGATATCATGGATAACATCTAAATATTAGACTTTTAATTTTGAAGCTTCGGGCTAATTTTTTGATCAAATGTTACTTTAAGCTGTTCAGTTTATAGGATGTTAAATTCATTGGCTAAAAAAACCTATAATGGAAGGATACGATTAATAACGATAAACAACCAAGTAAAATGAATCCTATCTGATTCCTGGAATCTGTGAAATTCTGAACTATATAATAACGATAAACAACCAAGTAAAATGAATCCTATCTGATTCCTGGAATCTGTGAAATTCTGAACTATACAGCTATATGTCAAACCAACTAAAATGAATCCTATCTGATTCCTGGAATCTGTGAAATTCTGAACTATACAGCTATATGTCAAACCAACTGCGATTCTTTGAGATTCAGTGATATTTGCTGGAAGGATTTTCTTTCATGGATTTACTGCACGCAGGACTGGTCTTGACATAACACATGCAAGTATAACATACAAAGGTCCTGCTTATTGTAATTACAGTATCATTTCATGAGCTGAAGCTCACTGGAAATTAATCATAATAGATTATAGATTGTTGTCAAAGGCAGAAACTGGGAAGATACACAACCAATAAAAATTACATAGGTAGCTAGAGAATGATAATGACAGAATAATGGCCCTAAATCAACATTGACTTGAAAGCATTACTGACTTGAAAGCAATACTACTGATTGTACTCATTGACTTGAAAGCATTACTAATTGAAAGAAAAAAAAAATCTACCTGGTCGTGGACCTCGTGGTCATTTTGCATATGTGCAGAAGCTGAAGAACATTAGCTTGCACTGCCATCATCTACAAAAGCGAATTCGCAAACCAAAGCAAGATGATCACTTCCCCATTTCTTCAATAAGAAACATAACAAATCATGAAAAAAAATTTAAAACAAACACAGTTTTTATGTAGCTTCAACCTACTCCAATAATGATCATGCACCTTCCACTATAATAACTCCTTTAAGTTCTCATTATCATATTATCCATTTTATAATAAACATCATTAAAAAATCTAATGTTTTTTAGAATATATTTTGTGATCCGTGACAAAATTTTCATGTCCAACTTATCTTCTCTACTTGCAAATTGGAATTACTGCAATAGTTGTAATAACATGAACTGCCAGCAGTCAATAAATTGAAGGCCAATAACATTGAAATAACAATTATCCTTTTTTCCATACCAATTAAATGTCAATAAATTGAAGGCCAATAACATTGAAATAACAATTATCCTTTTTTCCATACCAATTAAATGCATACCCTTCTACCAGTATTTACAACACAGCATTATCCTTTTTTCCATACCAATTAAATGCATACCCTTCTACCAGTATTTACAACACAGCAGAATTACCCATTATGATAACCATAAAAAGAAAAAAAATAGTTAACCATAACGAAAATGGAAAAAATGTATAACATCAAAGAAGTCGGCAAATCGAGCATTTCCTATAAACAAATTAAAAGAATATAAGATAATGTTATGTAGATCAAAGAAGTCGGCAAATCGAGCATTTCCTATAAACAAATTAAAAGAATATAAGATAATGTTATGTAGTTTAGTAACAAATGCAAGGCAGTATAACACTGAAGAGAATTTTATACGTCACTTGGCAGGCCTCCGAACTTCTTCAACTTTTTAATTGGCAATGTCTCGACAACTGCTACTGGAACAATACCTGCAGAATGCATGTACAATCAAAAAGAGAAGTCAATCCAATTAATATGCATAAAGATTAATTATGTGAAACAACTTTAAAAAGTTCAATCACCATATATAATCAAGTTCCCATGAACTCTGAGTGATAGGAAGTCACCAATGGTTCACCGCAATTATCTCTAGAATTGGAACAGGGATGCTTCACAAAGGGAACCCTAACCTTAATTAACTGCATCAGAGGCGGATGAAGAAAACGATTGAAAAAATAGTGGAAAACTATTTTTTAAGGTATTTCTGTCCCTACTTTATAGGTGCGTGTATCTTCAATACTCTTTGTTGCATCTATATGGGTCACTAATGTCCGTCCGATCGCATATATAACAGCCTCTTACATATATTTTGCGTGGCACAATATTTTTTTTTGTTGCCACGAATTTCAATCTGACATACAAAGATGTAGTTAGAACAAAGGACAAAAACAACATGTTTAGAAACTTAATCTCAAAAAACGACCTCTTTAGAAATTATTTACCAAATTCCACCCAGTTTCAACTCGTTGGTTGCATCTGGGTCGAATTTGGTGGAAAAATTACAAAACTTCACTGATCTTTACGGGACTTCAAGTCTTGTGAAGTTTAAGCGCCAGATAATCAAGTTTAAGGGGAGTTTAAACTTCACGGGACTTGAAGTCCCGTGAAGTTTTTTAGCTTTTTCCCACCAAATTCGACCCAGTTTCAGCCAGTTGGCTGATACTGGGTCGTGTTGGATTTAATCTAATAAATCTATTTGTGGGCACATATGATTAATCAATGTGTATTGCTATCTTTCAGGATAACCCACTAAAGTGATCAATTAAGTTGGGTTAATTTGGTATTTAAATAAGTCATGGGGTTATATGTGCAGATACCAGGTTGTAATTGTGATTTATTGAGGGGCTAAATTACAAAAGTACAACATCTATAAATAAGGGGTTATGGTCCCTAATCTAGGGTTACTACATTCTCTAATTCTCTTCACCCCCATCTAAGAGAGAAATTCGGCTAAAGAGAAAACCCTAAGGTTAGAAGATCCAAAACCCAAAATCAAGATCAAGCAATGGATTCAGGTATAAGCTTCCGCTCTTTTAGATTTTTGTTAATCTCTTTGAATTAATCATGGCTATATGGTTTTAGATCTCAAGTTTTATGATGTAGATCTAACAAGTGGTATCAGAGCCACCTTGATTAATTCTTAGGGATTTAAGTTTTATTGGGTTTTTGATCTTAAATCTCTGGTTAAAGATTCATTTTTTGGGTTCGGATGAACAGTAATGTTCGGTGAACAGTAACGAAATTTTTTTTTCGGGTGAAAAGTAAAGTTTTTTCGGATGAACAGTAACTGAAAAAATCGTCGGTGAACAGTAACTTTTTGGAATTTTTTGGATTTTCTTTGATTTTTTCTTTAATTTTTTCCAATTCTGGATCTGTTTTGAAAATAAAAATCAAAGATTTTTTGGGTTCGGCGGCGGTTTCAGTTTGAAACCCTAAGGGTTCGTGGCGAGGCTTGAAATTTTCAAACGAACTCTGCGTTCGTTCTCAGGTTGAACTCTGCGTTCATTTTCAAACGAACTCTGCGTTCGTTCTCAGGTTGAACTCTGCGTTCATTTTCAAACAACTCTGCGTTCATTTTCAAACGAACTCTGCGTTCGTTCTCAGGTTGAACTCTGCGTTCATTTTCAAACAAACTTTGCGTTCGTTCTCAGGTCGAACTTTGCGTTCGTGCTCAGGATGAACTCTGCGTTCAATTTTAAATGAACTTTGCGTTCGTTCTCAGGTCGAACTTTGCGTTCGTGCTCAGGATGAACTCTGCGTTCAATTTTAAACGAACTTTGGGTTCGTTCTCAGGTCGAACTTTGCGTTCGTGCTCAGGATGAACTCTGCGTTCGTACTTCAGACGAACCTCGCGTTCGTACTTCAGACGAACCTCGCGTTCGTACTTCAGACGAACCTCGCGTTCGAACTTCAGACGAACCTCGCGTTCGTACTTCAGACGAACCTCGCGTTCGTGCTTCAGTCGAGCCTCGCGTTCGAACTTCAGACGAACCTCGCGTTCGTACTTCAGACGAACTTCGCGTTCGAACTTCAGACGAACCTCGTGTTCATTTTTAAACGAACCTCGCGTTCGTTCCCAAGTTGAACCTCGCGTTCTTTTATCAAACGAACCTCGCGTTCGTTCATTTTCAGACGAACCTCGCGTTCGTGCTTAAGTGAGTCTCGTACTCAATACAGTCGAACCTCGCGTTCGAAGTTAAGGGAACTTCGTGTTCATTATGGTTAAGCCTCGGCTTTTCATGGGTCCACTTTGGTATACTTAATTTATTCAATTAAGTTATGGGCCCTAATTAAGCTGTGAGACCCCAATTAAGTTTTTGGAAATTCAGTTGATTTAAATTTTTTAATTTAAATCTAATTCGGTTTTTAATCAATTATTTAATTCAAATATTATGACACTAAGGTATTAAGGTTGTCTCTCACTCCAATTGATTAATTGAAACAAGAAGTTGCCAAAGTAACCTCTCTTGTGTAGATTGTTCATGAGGAATGTGAGATGTTTGTGTGTATGCTTTCGTGTAAATATTTAATCGGCCCAAAGGAAGGTTAATATTTATTTAGACTGTATACACATCTGCGATGATAAGCGTGTGACAATTATAAGGTTTACATGTGAATAATGAATCGATCCAAAGATAGTTTCATTATTTGACATGAGTTATTGTCAATGTTTGATCATTGCAACAAGGTATCACTTACAAGTTAATATTACTGTCCAAAGACTTGATATTAATGTTGTGCCGGTATCTTGGATGGGGATTGTCATTATTTGAATTTTATTGATTATGGTTATTGATGTGAGCACTTTTGTTTTATTTCAGCTAATGCATCTGCTGCAACAATTTCTGCTAACATCAACTCAATTCCCATGCTAAATGGGACAAACTTCAAGGTTTGGAAAGAGAACATATTAATTGTTCTTGGCTGCATGGATCTTGACTATGCATTAAGAACTGAACAACCCCAACCTCTCAATGCGGATAGCACTCCTGATGCAAAGAAGGAGCATGAGAAGTGGGAGCGTTCAAATCGCATGAGTCTCATGATCATTAAGCGCGGCATTCCGGAAGCCTTCAGGGGCATAGAATCCGAAGGGATTATTAAGGCTAAAGATTTCCTTGCCAAAATTGAGAAGCGTTTTGCGAAAAACGATAAGGTGGAAACAAGCACGCTTTTAGCACGCTTGATTTCAATGAAGTATAAGGGCAAAGGAAATATCAGGGAGTACATTATGGAAATGTCTCATATTGCTTCAAAGCTTAAGGCACTTAAACTCGATCTTTGTGACGAGTTATTAGTGCATCTGGTTTTGTTGTCTCTTCCTGCACAGTTTAACCAATTTAAGGTCAGTTATAACTGTCAAAAGGAGAAATGGACTCTAAATGAGCTCATTTCATACTGTGTGCAAGAAGAAGACAGGTTGAAGCAAGATAAGACAGAAAGTGCTCATTTGGCCTATGCCTCTAAGGATAAGGGCAAGAAAAGGAAGAATGATAAGGAAGCTGCTAAGGGTCCAGTTGAGAAGAAACAACATAAGGATAATCAGGGTTGTTTCTTCTGTAAGAAGCCTGGACATGTAAAGAAGGACTGTACAAAATATCACGCCTGGCGTGATAATAAGGGTACGTTCCTTGCTTTGGTCTGTTCTGAGGTTAATTTAGCTTCAGTACCTAGAAACACTTGGTGGTTAGACTCTGGTGCTACTACTCACATAAGTGTTTCTATGCAGGGTTGCCTGAGCTACCGAAAGCCAAGTGATGTTGAAAGACACATCTTTGTGGGCGACGGACAATCGGTAGATGTGGAAGCAATTGGGCACTTTAGGTTGTTGTTAGGAACTGGTTATTATTTGGATTTAAAAGATACTTTTGTAGTACCGTCTTTTAGACGGAATTTGGTTTCTGTTTCTGTATTGGACAAATCAGGTTATTCTTGTTCATTTGGAAACAGTCAATTCAGTTTATCTTTTAATTCAAATGTTGTGGGAACCGGTTACTTGAGTATTTATGACAACCTATATTTGCTTGATACAATTGCTTCTTACAATGAATCCTTGCATGTGGAATCACGTGGTACTAAGCGTAAATTAAATAAGGAAAATTCGGCGACATTATGGCATAAGCGCTTAGGTCATATCTCAAAAGGTAGAATTGAGCGTCTTGTGTCTGATGGCATTTTGGATTCCCTTGATTTTTCGGACTTCGACGTATGTGTTGAATGTATCAAGGGAAAACAGACCAAAGTGAAAAGATTAGGTGCCAACAGATCTTCGGATGTCTTAGAATTGATACATACGGATATTTGTGGGCCATTCCCTACGGAATCCTGGAATGGTCAACAATATTTTATATCATTCATAGACGATTACTCACGTTATGGGCACCTATATCTTATTCATGAAAAATCTGAGTCTCTGGACATGTTCAAAGCCTATAAAGCTGAAGTTGAGAATCAACTCAACAGAAGAATTAAAACCGTCAGATCTGATCGTGGTGGTGAGTACTACGGTAGATATGATGGTTCAGGTGAACAACGTCCAGGACCATTTGCTAGATACCTAGAGGAATACGGTATCGTCCCACAGTACACCATGCCGGGTTCACCTAGCATGAATGGTGTAGCTGAAAGACGAAACAGGACTCTTAAGGATATGGTAAGAAGTATGATTGCTCATTCTTCTTTACCAGAGTCACTCTGGGGAGAAGCACTTAAGACAGCAGCTTACATTCTGAATAGAGTACCAAGTAAAGCAGTTGCTAAAACACCTTATGAGCTTTGGACTGGTCGAAAGCCCAGTTTAAAGCATTTACATATTTGGGGATGTCCAGCTGAGGCAAGGCCTTATAGGCCAAATGAAAAGAAATTGGACTCCAAAACAGTTAGCAGCTACTTTATTGGATACTCTGAACGCTCTAGGGGCTTTAAGTTTTATGATCCCACTATAAGGAACATTTTTGAGACGGGAACAGCAACATTCTTTGAGGATGTTGAGTTTGGGGGGAGAAATAAGGTTAGAGACATTAGTTTTGAGGAGGAATTGGCTTCAGATCCAATCCATACAGTTACTTTTGACAATATTCAGGTTCCTATACCTGTTGTTGCTCAAGAAGTAAATCCGGAACCTCAAGATGATAATGTTGAACAACTCCCTGTTCCAGAAGAACAAACTCAACAACCTCAAGAACCAGTGCCATTAAGGAGATCCACGAGAGAAAGGAGAAATGCTATTCCGGATGATTATATTGTATTTCTCCAAGAACATGAGGAAAGTAGTGGAATGTTAGAAGATGATCCAATCAACTTCTCTCAGGCCATGAAAAGTTCTAACTCTCAACAGTGGATTGATGCCATGAATGAAGAGTACAAGTCTATGCAAGACAATAAGGTTTGGGAACTTGTCCCATTACCAGAAGGTGCAAAACCAATTGGTTGTAAATGGATTTTTAAAACCAAGCGGGATGCAAACGGTAATGTGGAGAGGTATAAGGCACGTCTTGTGGCTAAAGGCTATACTCAAAAGGAAGGCATTGATTATACAGAGACTTTCTCTCCGGTTTCATCGAAAGACTCTTTCAGAATAATCATGGCACTTGTTGCTCATTATGATCTTGAGTTACATCAGATGGATGTTAAGACTGCATTTCTCAATGGAGACATTGATGAGATGATCTATATGGTGCAACCAGAAAACTTTGTGTCGGGAGACCCAAAGAATATGGTCTGCAAATTAAGGAAATCCATCTATGGACTCAAGCAAGCTCCTCGTCAATGGTATCATAAGTTTCAACAAATAGTTATCTCGTTCGGTTTTGAGATGAACATTGTTGATGACTGTGTATATCACAAGTTCAGTGGGAGTAAGTATATTTTTCTGGTTCTGTATGTGGATGACATCTTGCTTGCCACTAATGATATAGGCATGTTGCACGAAACCAAGAGATTTCTATCAAAGAATTTTGAGATGAAAGATCTTGGGGACGCCTCTTTTATATTAGGGATCCAGATACATCGAGATCGCTCTCGGGGTATTCTTGGATTATCACAAAAGAGCTATATCGATAAGGTACTTAAAAGGTTTGGCATGCAAGATTGCAGACCAGGTGACACCCCTGTTGCTAAAGGAGACAAGTTTAGTCTCAATCAGTGCCCTAAAGGTAACCTTGAAATTCAGGAAATGCAGAAGATTCCTTATGCTTCGGCTGTAGGAAGTCTAATGTATGCTCAGGTATGTACGCGTCCGGATATTGCGTACATTGTTGGGATGTTAGGCAGATACTTAAGCAACCCTGGTATGGATCATTGGATAGCAGTCAAAAGGGTTATGAGGTATCTTCAGAAAACAAAAGATTACATGCTCACATACAGAAAATCAGAGAAATTAGAGGTCATTGGGTATTCGGACTCTGATTTTGCTGGATGCCAAGATAGCAGGAAGTCTACATCAGGCTACATTTATATGTTAGCAGGAGGAGCTATATCATGGAAAAGTGTCAAACAAACACTAGTAGCTTCCTCCACTATGGCAGCAGAATTTGTAGCTTGCTATGAGGCATCCAATCAGGGAATATGGCTGCGAAATTTTGTCACGGGACTGCGCATTTTGGAAAATGTTGAAAGACCACTAAGGCTATATTGTGACAATAAATCTGCAGTAATGTATTCCAATAACAACAGGAGCTCAACTAAGTCAAAACATATTGACATTAAGTTCCTGGTTGTGAAAGAAAGGGTACAGAGTGGACAGATATCCATAGAGCACATTGGGACAAACTCCATGATAGCTGATCCTCTTACTAAGGGATTGCCACCTAAGGTCTTTCATGAGCATACTGCTCATATGGGTGTGGTATTATTTGAGGATATTATGTTTTAGTGGGAGTTTGTATTTGTGGTGCTTTATGTTTGGTTGTATTGTCTGATCAGAATAAAGTATTCAGTTAAGACACTCTGTTACATTATGTTTGGTTTTGACCTCACTAAGGAGGACCAGTTGAAAATAGACATGTACTGATCACATTGCATGTAATTTTCATGCTGCACATCCATGATTGATCTATGTCGTTTGATTGTATTGGTATATGTGACCATTGATGGGTCGAGTCACGATAAATGTGACGAAGGCCGCTTTGATCCTATATTGATATAGTCAATGGACGAGATTGTTCGGAAATACCATTTCAGTGATAGCAATTTTTGAGCTCATAAGGTTATACACAGTTTAAGGAATCATATGGTGCCCAAGTGGGAGATTGTTGGATTTAATCTAATAAATCTATTTGTGGGCACATATGATTAATCAATGTGTATTGCTATCTTTCAGGATAACCCACTAAAGTGATCAATTAAGTTGGGTTAATGGGTATTTAAATATAATCATGGGGTTATATGTGCAGATACCAGGTTGTAATTGTGATTTATTGAGGGGCTAAATTACAAAAGTACAACATCTATAAATAAGGGGTTATGGTCCCTAACCTAGGGTTACATTCTCTAATTCTCTACACCCCCATCTAGCTAGAGAAATTCGGATTTAGAGAAACCCTAAGGTTAGAAGATCATCAAAAACCCAAATCAAGATTTCATCCATGGATTCAGGTATAAGCTTCCGCTCTTTTGATTATTGTTAATCTCTTTGAATTAATCATGGCTATATGGTTTTAGATCTCAAGTTTTGATTTAGATCTAACACGATCCACACAGACGAACTCATTGTAAGTTACCCCATATTTAACCTAAATGCTGCTCCATATACACATTCTCATATCTTCGACGCTCACTCTGATTTAGCAGAAAAGAACAACAAGAAACTTAGAATTTAAACATGCATATCATGTTAGGATGTAAGTGGCAAGGTTTTAAAAACATGGTTAATCAGATTATGCGACAACTGATCGGATTACGCGAAATTGCACATGTGTGAATTTTTAATATATATATAAATATTCATGAATAATAGTTGACAAAATTCAGACCTCTAGAGGTTTCAATATAAACTCAAACTTGAGTTCCTCTAGGGGGTCTACCCAAACAAACACAATCTGATCGTATACCAACAAAGAATGAATTCAAACCCTAAAAGCGTCTAGGGCGAATCTACAGCTACAAATTGAACCAGGACAGAAGTTAACAAAGAGGGAAGCAGAGTACCTTTTGAGAGAAGCAACGACGGAGATTGGAACAGAGCTCGACGGCGGCGGGGGACTTGGAATCTAGTCGGCAGAGGCGCTGACGGTGGCGTCGGCGGCGGTGCCAAAAGAGGCGGCGGTGCCAAAAGAGGCGGCGGTGGGGGGTTTCTAGGGTTTATGCAAAGTATTTGCTAGTATTGTTGCGATGGTAGTCCCTGTTGACTCCCACCCTTGAATCATTGAATTTACAAATTAGGATACTTCGGAGGATGTAGTAGCAATTTAAATGATTTGAGTGACTAATTTCGAATGGCTTAATTGCACTTAAATATCGTCTAGTTTTCTCTATTTTGCACTTATATACCCTCACTTGTTTGTGTCAGCACTTATATACTCTTAATGGAGTTTTCAAAACTTGCACTTATAAACACTCACTCGTTTTAGCGTTGCTTATATATCCTAATTTTTGCTTGTTAGGGTAGATCTAGGTTTGTTGAGAGTTTAGTGTAAGTTATTAGGGTTGAGTATAATTTGTTGTTTTTTAATGCTGAGGATTTTCTGTAAATTTAGACTTAACATAAATCAAATTGGACTTAACTAGAAATTAGACTTAAAATAATGATGGATAATCTAATAATGCATATAGATTTTTGGCAAAACTTTGTTGTAGGCCCCTTATGTGCTAGCCAAAGTATCGTTTCGGATCATTAATATTTAGAAATCATCAACCACACAGTCATTAATATTATCATTGTCATCAATCTATGTTCTTTTTTGCAAACTTCTGTAAAATATTGTTGACGAGATCACGTGGCTGACACGTTAGCAAAAATTAGTTGTAAGTTTCATACAAACGTGTATGTTGAACTTGTGATTTCACTAATTTTTTTGCTAAACATGACAGTGCCAGATCATTGTCACGTCAACAAAATCTGATGACGAATGTAATATTAAGAACAAAAATGCCTCAGGGACCCCATTCATCCGAAGACGATTATGGCCAACAGATTATTAACCAATTAATAGACAGGAGTGGACATTCATCCGATACTTCAAATTGGGATTCTGACGTGAGCATTGGTGAAAGATTCAAATCCCTAATGTCGAACATAGCGACGGTTGACCCTTCCACAACTAAAGAAGACGATCAGTTACCTGTTTGGGAAGATCCATGGATGCATTACATGAATATCCAATACGGTGATC
>NC_033798.1:4877840-4904743 GCF_001876935.1 Asparagus officinalis | reverse complement strand
GGGAACTTGAAATTGCATCCGTACAGGGGCAATGCATTCAGAAGCAACATGCTGTGGACGCTTCTGGTGTTGCTATACAAACGTCTCGTGCAGAAATTGATCGCCTTAGAGTGGAGTTGGCTCGACACGAGGCTGATCTCGCGCGAGAAGAAGATATCTTGAAAAAGCTCACACTAGAAAGCGTGAAAACTTATGCCACTTACCGTTCGTTAGTGGAGGACCTTGGGCAATGCATTCAGAAGCAACATGCTGTGGACGCTTCTGGTGTTGCTATACAAACGTCTCGTGCAGAAATTGATCGCCTTAGAGTGGAGTTGGCTCGACACGAGGCTGATCTCGCGCGAGAAGAAGATATCTTGAAAAAGCTCACACTAGAAAGCGTGAAAACTTATGCCACTTACCGTTCGTTAGTGGAGGACCTTGAACTTCTCCAAAAGCAAGCTAATGCAATTACGCCGGACGAAAGCACCCTTAGGAAGAAAGCCGAGGTGATGGTGCAGGCAGCTCATGAAGAAAAGCTATCTGCTATTAAGTCCCGGCTCGCGTATTTCACTTTTGTTGATCCAGAGGCTTAAACATATACTGTTCTTTTTGTTTGATAAGAACAGGGTTTTTGTATCACTCTTCAATATTTTTGATGATAATAAAAAGAGTGATTCTGTTTTGTCTTTTTTTTATTGCATGTGTCGTGTTCTGACTTGCAACAATGGAAAAATACCCAATCTTTAAAATTTCCTTTATTACCATCTAAGATAATTCTAGAAAAACTTTAACTTGTTGGGGGGGTGGGGGTATGAACACTAGTTATTCCGTTGTAGAAGAATTAACTGGTTCAAACGGGTTTGAACATAACAGAGATTTGAAGATCCATCAACCTATTGGGAATAGTCAATAGATTAATTTTTGTAAGTGGTATGATTTTACTCCGACCCGCGATCAATCGCGATCAGCATAATTTGAGGGCTTATCACTCTATTAGGGAGGGTTGATAAGTTGATTTTTGTCAGAGGTGTAGTGTTAACGTGACAAGAAGAATATTGCTATGGAAGCTATTTTGAGGACTTATCGCTCTATTGGAGAGAGTCGATAAGTGAATTTTTATCAGAGGTGTAGTGTTAACGTGACAAAAGGAATATTGCTATGGAAGCAATTTTGAGGACTTATCACTCTATTGGAGAGAGTTGATAAGTGGATTTTTGTCAGAGGTGTAGTGTTAACGTGACAAGAAGAATATTGCTATGGAAGCAATTTTGAGGACTTATCGCTCTATTGAAGAGAGTCGATAAGTGAATATTTGTCAGAGGTGTAGTGTTAACGTGACAAGAAGAATATTGCTATGGAAGCAATTTTGAGGACTTATCGCTCTATTGAAGAGAGTCGATAAGTGAATATTTGTCAGAGGTGTAGTGTTAACGTGACAAGAAGAATATTGCTATGGAAGCAATTTTGAGGACTTATCGCTCTATTGAAGAGAGTCGATAAGTGAATATTTGTCAGAGGTGTAGTGTTAACATGACATCTGTGGGGAAAGAATATTGTAGCGTCTCGCTAGGGGAGATTGCTAAGTGTTTCATCATTGGAGTGATGAATTGTGATACTTGTGATTTTGAACAAGATTTTAAGAATTTTATCACTCTATTAAGGAGAGCTGATAAATTGAATATTTACTACTCTGTTAGGGAGAGTTAGTAAGTTGATCATGATTTGACTGATTTTGGAGACTCATTGTTCTTTTGATGAGAATCAATAAGTGGATTTTGACAGAGGAATCATTGTTACAACAATGTAAACAAGACTCAGGCTCTGTAGGATATGACATCCGTCTGAGGTGTAGTATTAACCTGACGATGATTTAAATCCAATGTGGTCCTTTCGCTTGGGATAATTGTACTGCAAACAAGGTGACCTTGCGTTGAAGGTTCGAAACGCAGAATTAAGAACCATTGCAACGCAGGTCTAGGCCTGGCGTTTGGAAAATTTGAACGCAGAGGTAATTCTGCGTTAAAGTCTTACTCGACTTTATCCATTAACGTGTAATGATCACGTTTTAGAGTCCCAATCTGATTTAACAGCCCGACGGCTGTTATAAATAGCCCCGTAGGGTCACATCAAGAGTTATTCAACTCTTTTTGCCTTGCTTAGTTCCAAGAACGAGAATTCTCGTTTCTGTTGATTTTCTGCCAATTCTCTCCGACGAACTCCGTCTTCTCCGATTGAGATCACCCGCATGGCGCCCAGAAGGATGAGTTCGGGTTCCAAGAAGGTCGCCAAGGCGACTTCGGAGGCGCCGTCGGCCGAGACCACCGGCGATGTCGCTGCTTTGACGAGAGCTCCGACATTGCCGTCGCTGTCGCATGAACTTTGTTGCCGTGGTAAGGGGCGGCTATGGCAACTTGTTTCGACAAGTTCTCTGAAAACCCTAGATGGGTTCTCCTCAACGAGGAAGATGACTCGTTCTCCATCAGAAACGCAGAGTTATGGCTCTGTGTTACAAATTGGAAACGCAGACTTAAGACTGCGTTTAAAGAACATAGAGTTAATTCTCTATGTCAAAACTTGGGAACGCAGAGTTTAGGGCTCTGTGTTAAAATTGGAAACGCAGGCTTAAGACCGCGTTTAGGAAACATAGAGTTAATACTCTTTGTTGAAATTGGGAACACAGAGTTTAGAGCTCTGTGTTAAAAATTGGAAACGCAGGCTTAAAGTTCTGCATTCAAGAAACATAGAGTTAACTCTCTTTGTTAAAATTGGGAACACAGAGTTTGGAGCTCTGTGTTAAAAATTGGAAACGCAGGCTTAGAATTCTGCGTTCAAGTGTTGTAACGCAGGATTTAATCTCCGCGTTCAGGTGTTATAACGCAGGATTTTATCTCTGCGTTCAAATGTTGTAACGCAGGATTTTATCTCTGCGTTCAAATGTTGTAACGCTCTATTGAAGAGAGTCGATAAGTGGATTTTTGTCAGAGGTGTAGTGTTAACGTGACAAAAGGAATATTTCTATGGAAGCAATTTTGAGGACTTATCGCTCTATTGAAGAGAGTCGATAAGTGGATTTTTGTCAGAGGTGTAGTGTTAACGTGACAAAAGGAATATTTCTATGGAAGCAATTTTGAGGGCTTATCGCTCTATTGAAGAGAGTCGATAAGTAGATTTTTGTCAGAGGTGTAGTGTTAACGTGACAAGAAGAATATTGCTATGGAAGCAATTTTGAGGACTTATCGCTCTATTGAAGAGAGTCGATAAGTGAATATTTGTCAGAGGTGTAGTGTTAACGTGACAAGAAGAATATTGCTATGGAAGCAATTTTGAGGACTTATCGCTCTATTGAAGAGAGTCGATAAGTGAATATTTGTCAGAGGTGTAGTGTTAACATGACATCTGTGGGGAAAGAATATTGTAGCGTCTCGCTAGGGGAGATTGCTAAGTGTTTCATCATTGGAGTGATGAATTGTGATACTTGTGATTGTTAACGTGACAAAAGGAATATTGCTATGGAAGCAATTTTGAGGGCTTATCGCTCTATTGAAGAGAGTCGATAAGTGGATTTTTGTCAGAGGTGTAGTGTTAACGTGACAAAAGGAATATTGCTATGGAAGCAATTTTGAGGGCTTATCGCTCTATTGGAGAGAGTCGATAAGTGGATTTTTGTCAGAGGTGTAGTGTTAATGTGACATCTGTGGGGGAAAGAATATTGTAGTGTCTTGCTGGGGAGGACTGCTAAGTATTTTATCATCGGAGCGATGAACAAGATTTTAAGACTTTTATCACTCTGTTAGGGAGAGCCGATAAATTGAAAATTTACTACTCTGTTAAGTAGAGTTAGTAAATTGCACTCGATTTGAATGATTTTGGAGATTTACTGTTCTTTTGATGAGAATCAATAAGTGGATTTTAACAGAGGAATCATTGTTACAACGATGTAAACAAAACTCAAGCTCGGTAGGATATGACATCCATCTGAGGTGTAATATTGACCTGACGAGGGATTAAGCCTTGCTAAAAAAAATACCAAGGTTTAACAATGTCATATTAAAAGAGTTCAGACCTTTGCGTTTGAGGTTCAAAACGCAGAGTTAAGAACCATTGCAACGCAGGTCTAGGCCTGGCGTTTGAAGCATTTGAACGCAGAGGTAACTCTGCGTTAAAGTCTAACCGACTTTATCCGTTAACGTGGAAAATCACGTTTTAGATTCGGTTGGGATTCTTTCTTAGAGTCCCGATCTGATTTAACAGCCCGACGACTGTTATAAATAGGCCTGTAAGGTCACATCAAGAGTCATTCGACTCTTTTTGCCTTGCTTAGTTCCAAGAACGAGAATTCTCGTTTCTGTTGCTTTTCGGTTAATTCTCTTCGACGAACTCCGTCTTCTCCGATTGAAATCACCTGCATGGTGCCCAAGAGAATGAGTTCGGGTTCCAAGAAGGTTGGCAAGGCGGCTTTAGAGGCGCCGCCGGCCGAGAACACTGGCGATGTCGCTGTTCTGACAAGCGCTTCGGCATTGATGTCGCTGTCACATGGACCTCGGTGCTGCGGTATGCGGTGGCCATGGCAACTTGTTTCGAAAAGTTTTCTGACAACCCTAGATGGGTTCTCTTCAATGAGGAAGATGACTCGTTCTTACCATAAGCGCAGAGTTACGGCTCCGTGTTACAAATTGGAAACGCAGACTTAAGGCTCTGCGTTTAAGGAACATAGGGCCAAATCTCTATGTTAAAATTGGGAACGCAGAGTTAAGACTCTGTGTTAAAAAGATTGGAAACGCAGACTTAAGACTGCGTTCAGGAAACATAGAGTTAAGTTTCTATGTTAGAATTGAGAACGCAGAGTTAAAACTCTGTGTTAAAAAAAATGGAAACGCAGGCTTATGACTCTGCGTTTAAGGAAACATAGAGTTAAGACTCCTATGTTTGGACACGGGCCTTGGCCTCTGTGTCTGAATATCACAACGCAGGGTTCAACCTCTGCGTTCAAGTGTCGTAACGCAGGGTTTGCCCTCTGCGTTCAAGTGTCGTAACGCAGGGTTTGCCCTCTGCGTTCAAGTGCTGTAACGCAGGGTTTGCCCTCTGCGTTCAAGTATTAATACAAGGGTTGGCTCTTGTATTTAAAACTTGCCAGTAGAATTTACTCTTCGTGTTTATTTCATGTTAGTGACCTCTTTCTGCTACTAACTATTGCTTCTGATTTTACAGTGCTTTTTCCCGATGTGCCACTTCTGCCGGAGCAGCATTTCAACTATACTGATGATCCCAAAGTGGGGCGAGCTTTTGGTCTTCGCAGAGAAATTCCTTTATGCACTTTCCCAAGTTTGGAGCGAACACATTTAATTAGATTTGCTGAGTGTTCCACCCTTAGGGCTTTGATCACCGATCTGGATCTGGAAACTCCTGCGGGTTTGGATCAATTTGTCAAACCCTCATTTTTATTCGGTGACCATATATCTGCTGATGGACAAGTCGGGTATGTCGAAGACTCCCGGATGCTGCGAAGAGTCGATGATTGTTTACTTTTCCTTCCAAGCATGAAGAGAATGTACCCGCTTTCCTACTTCCTAAGTGTGGGTGGTCGCAGGGGCTTGGCTTTCGATCTCGTCAAGGAGAAGGAAAACATCTCGTTTGGATCTGGCCGATCACATCGTGTTCAGATTGGCGGACAACTCAAAGGTCTGAGACCTGGTTGTTTTGAGAAAAAGGACCTCGCTCAGGAGACACCTCTTCCAGCGAACATTTTCATACGCCGATTTATTGCTGCTCAAGGCGAATTTCCTACACAAGCCTTCCGTTCTCCTGGCTGGTTGTTTTCTGGAGAAGATGGTTGGTGGACTCGGATGGTGGATTTTGTCCTTGAGGAACTCAAGGATCCTCTTGCTCAGTCTGGCCTTATGATACCAGTACAGGCCACGAGACGTGGGATCACTCAGAGCTATCCCTGCTTCTTTGCCATGTTGGAGCGATATAATCCGGATAGCTGCACCTTTTTCACTCCTGTTGGGGAGTTGGGGTTTGCTCTCCATGAAATGCATGCAATATCGGGACTATCCTTCGGGCAAACGCCTTATGAAGAATTTATTTCAACCACTGAAGAACTCTCCCTCCTGAAGGCTGCTTATCCAGAGATATACAGCACTTTTTGGGAGTTGCTGTGTCATTTCCACATCTGCGCTCAAGTCGCTGGGATGCGTGGTGGTGGTCTTATGCATACTGCCTGGGCAGATTACTTGTTTTAGAATTTGGGTCAAAAAGACCTGAAGGTGACCCGTCTTGGTGTAAGCTCTGCTATAAGCATCAAAGCTCGCATCAAGACTCCTAATGCTGTTTATAAGAATACGTGTTTGGAAGATGGATTTGAAGCTGACAGTGAATTTGACAGTTTCCATTATCAAGCTGCAATTCCTATTTCTGACACAGCCCTCCTCGCTGGTTTCTTGATGCTATGGTTGAAACGATGCGTCGTGCCGTCAAAACCAGCTGAGTCAATCTTGATTGAGGTTGTGTACCCAGTCGTTCTCTTGGCTCACGGAAGTCCTCTAAGTCTTCTCTCTGCAATGACAGGTTGTCTGCAGAGGGGCTTACGGGATTTGATTTCTGAACTCCTAGACGTCAAGGAGATGAATGTTGCCGGGAAGAAAGTTCGGAAGACTTCTCAACCCCGCACACCAATGCCCTATACTTACTTAGTGGCTTGGTTTGTGCTGCATTGTCCCTCTTTGATGACGGGAATTGTACATGATAACGAAACCTCTTTTCCTTTCATCCAGAGACATGAGTCTGCCACGTGGACGTCCATGTACATAGTTCGGGCTAGACAACTCTTGTCTTTGGAAGACAAGTATGATCTCTTTTGCTGCTGCCCTTGTTTTGATGGGGCTGAAGAAGAAGGCCCGAAGTTTGGCGACATGGTTTTCGAAGGATCTTCTCTTTTAAATACAGGGACTTTCCAGTGGCTTCTCTCTATCAGAGTGGGTTTGGTTTTCGAAGGATCTTCTCTTTTAAATACAGGGACTTTCCAGTGGCTTCTCTCTATCAGAGTGGGTTACCTGGTTTTCAGAATAGGTGAAAGATGCATAATTGAGCCTTACGTTCCTTCGCGTTTTGCTCGACAGTTCGGATATGACCAGCTTTACGTTGGTAACCCTAATCCCCAATTAGCTCACATCGGGAATCTGTATGAAGGAGCTCGTGCTTAGCATTTCTTTATTGCTCGAGGGACTCATGCACAGTTTACTCTGCCTAATTTGCCACCTAATTGTTCCACCGTAGCAGATTTTCGCAACTGGTTTGATAAAGCTTCTCTAATCCCAGAATATGACATTTATACTTCATGTATAAATGAAATCCGAGAACTTTATAAATCAAGAAGTGGTTCCGGCAGGACTCGACTACCAGGGATAGAGGATTATCTGTCCTGCGAACGAGAGGCATCCGGAATCGAGGAGATCCCTAAGGAATTACCTGCTGCTGAGCCTTCTGAGGAAAAGGACGTTAAAGAGGCTCTTGAAGGAGCACCTCCTTCTGGACCTCGCCCCTTGAGATCTTCAGGGAAGAAAGCTCTTACTGCTGAGGAGGTAGGCGAATACGATAGAAGAATTCGCAAATGACAACCCGTTGCAGCTAAGAATTCCAAGAAAGCTAAGTTGATGGGGGATGCCATGAAGTCGGCACTTGCTTCGCCTCCTGAAAACAGCGGGGATACTATGCCTACAGCTGCTCCTCTTAATCCTGAAATACCAACAGGTGAGCAGGGATTGACCGTCCCCGGTTCAGCGCCAGATGTACCCGAAAAGCTATCATCTGAAGCTGCGCACACTCCCATTCGCACTGATTATGAGAATTGCTTTATTTATCCGCCGACCGCTCCACCCCCAGGCTCGGAAACTTTAAGGAAGCTCATCGAACAATTGGAGTACTGGATGCAACTGACTATCGATGTCGTTAGTCTTGGGGGCGTGAGTTTCAAAGTCTTTGAACCTCATCTGCTAGAGTGTCTCTCCAAGATTAGGAACCAGGGGAATGCATTGTGGACTAAACATTGTCGCGAGAGCATTATTATTCTGGAATATGAATTGGAATTCATTTCAATGCTACAACGCGACGACATAGAACCAGAAGTGGATCGAGCTCTTTCTAAGGCCAGGGCTTTGAAAGCGCAGCAGCAAGAGGCTCTTCAGAAGAGTCTATCCGAAACAGATTTTCGTATTGCTCGCCTGCGCGGGGAACATCCTACAGGTATTCAGGATACTGCGATGGAGCTTACCCGTGCTGGTATTGAGCAATCTCAGATAACTGCTCGATTAGCGGGCGACATGGAAGTCATAAAAGGGTTAGCTGCTTACTGTGAGGAGCTTTTCAAAGGCTGTTGTGATGAGTTTGTTGCTGCTAACAAGATTAGGCGAGAGATTGCAGAAGCAGCACCAAATGAAGAGGAGCTCAAGAGCAAGATAACAGAGGAAATCAAAAAGACTCGTGAGGAGAAAATATTGGCGCTGAAATCTAAACTCAAGTCTTTTAGACTGATGAGCCCCGATGCTTAGGACTCGAATCGCTTTTTAGCTAGGGAATAATTTTGTATCATTTTCATTTCGATTGTCTTCATTTTGTGTTCAAATCAATAATATTGAATGAAAATGATATCATTTTGGCTTTCATCATCTCTTTTGTTGAAATCTGGTTAAAGACAATGAAAAGTAAAGCAAATGCCATAAGTATAGTGTTAACCTGGCATGAAATCGAAAATCTCTTTATTAGAATAATTCTAGAAAATTTCAATCGTCAGAGGTTTAATATTAACATGACGAAATACAAGATAGAGTTACATTATAAATAGGCAACCCCCAGCCTGATTTAGCTGGGGTTTAGGGGGCTTTAATGAACTTCCCATTGATTGGCATCATGAGCCTATCTCCTTTTTGATTGATGAGACGATAAGCTCTATTCGAATAGACTGATTCTATTACGAAGGGCCCCTCCCACTTGGGATTGAACTTCCCCTTGGTTTTGTGGGTCATTACCATGGGTCATCTGTTGGCCAAAACTTGATCGCCTTTCTTGAAAATCCGTTCCTTAACCTTTTTGTTGTAGGCTTTGGAAATACGGGCTTGATATAGCTCGATCTGTTGCTGAGCTTGAAGTCGTTTGTCGTCTAAGGCTTTAAGTTCTTGCAGACGTCGTTGATGTTTCTCTTCTTCTGTTAGTCCCGTTGTAACCGCGACTCTCAAAGAAGGGATCTGAATTTCTAATGGCAATACAGCCTCGCAGCCATATACCAAAGAAAATGGTGTAGCTCTTGTAGGGGTCCTCACCGTTGTGCGGTAAGCCCATAGGCATTCACCGAGTCTTTCATCCCAATCGCGCCGGCTCTTGGAAACAAACTTTTTGAGAAGCTTCACTATGGTTTTGTTGAAAGCTTCTACAAGACCATTTGCTGGTGGGTAATACGCCGTAGATACAACACTTTGGATTCTGAATTTATCACAAAATCTCTAAAACCCAAAGCTGACAAATTGTGTCCCATTATCGTGAACTATTCGTCTTAGGACTCCAAAGCGATAGATGACGTGATGTTTGATGAACTTGATCACGTTTGAAGTCTTGACTTCTTTCAACGGGATTGCCTCCGCCCACTTGGAGAAATAGTCGGTCACAGCTAGAATGAACCGGTGTCCTTTGGACGTCGGAGGGGAAATCGGTCCGATGATATCCATGCCCCACATTTCGAATGGCCAAGTCGCCGATGTGGGGTGTAAGTTCCCCGGTGCTTGGTGAATAAAATCTCCATGAATTTGGCATGCGTGACAACGTTTAGCGTAGTCAATCGCGTCTGAAAACATCTTCGGCCAATAATAGCCGATTCGTCGGATACGATCTCCTAATTTAGCTCCAGGTTGATGAGCTCCACACATTCCGCCGTGAGCCTCTTTGAGGGCTTCCTTCGCTTCCTTTCGGGAAAGGCACCGAAGTAAAACTCCATCATGTGATTTACGATACAGGACTTGAGAAACCGCATCGTAATAGAATCGGAGGGCTTTTCGTTTGATTGCAGCCGATTCCTTAGGGTCATCAGGCAGAATTCCATATAAGGCATAGTCGATGTACGGGAATCGCCAATCCCTAGATTCGAACTCCATAAATACCGTACAGACTTCTCCCGACGTCGTCTCGTCTGAGTTTTCCTCCGTGGAGATCTTGGAAAAGCATAGTTTCCGTCCCGCGACTGGAATCGTTACTTCAACTCCTGGTGGCAAGGCTAGGGAAGTTGCCAAAGAGGCTAAAGCATCGGCATATGCGTTCTGAGCTCTTGGCACGTATTCGATAAAGAAGCCTTCGAACTTTTGAGCTTGCTCTAGCACTGCGAAATAATACGGGATCAAATCCTCATGACGTACTTCGTATTCTCCTCGGACTTGATTAATGATGAGCTGAGAGTCTCCGTAAGCCTCGAGGTACTGAACATTAAGTTCTTCAGCAAATTGCATTCCTAATAGCAGAGCATTATACTCGGCTACGTTGTTGGTGCAAGGTTCGATCAAGGAGAATCCCCTTGGGATTACGTGGCCGTTTGGAGAGATTAATACTACTCCCACTCCCGCGGTAATTGCACCATGAGGGTTTGCTCTAGAAGCACCGTCGAAGAATAATTTCCATACTTGCATAGCTTCTTGGGTGGCGCAAGCTTCAGCGACCTCGTCAGGTAATTCTTCATACAACTTAGATGTTCCCGATACTGGATGGTCGGCTAAGAAGTCGGCCAATGCTTGACCCTTGACCGCCTTTTGAGGCATGAACTGCATGTCGTATTGCGACAAGAGAATGGCCCACTTTGCAAGCCGGCAGTTTAGAGATGATGGTTTTGTCATCAGAACTCTCAAAGGATTTACCTTAGAGATGACCTGAATGGTCTGTCCAACTAGGTAGTGTCGCATCTTTTGGATTGCGAATACCAAGGCGAGATATTCTTTTTCGACCAGATTATACCGGTGTTCGGCTCCCATCATAGTCCTACTCAGGTAATAGATGGCTTGCTCTTGACCCTGATCATTGTTCTGGGCTAACAAAGCACCAAGAGAATGATCCATGACCCTCACATACAACAAGAATGGTTTTCCTAATATCGGGGCCACGAGAACTGGCGGTTGAGTTAGATATCTCTTAATCTCCTCGAATGCTCTTTGACACTCTGCATCCCAAACAAAGGATATTCCTTTCTTCATGAGTTTAGAGAAAGGTTGGCAGCGCCCTGACAGATTTGATATAAATCTTCGAATGTAGGCCAGTCTGCCTTGCAAACCTATGAGCTCTTTGAGATTCTTCGGAGGTGACATGTCTTGGATGGCACGCACTTTTTCTGGGTCAAGAGAGATTCCTTTGGATGTGACGATAAATCCCAGGAATTTTCCACTTGAAACTCCGAGGAACGATTTTGTCGGATTCATCTTCAGCTGATGTGCTCGCATGATTTTGAACATTGTCTTCAGATCTGCAAGATGATCGTCTTTACATTGGCTCTTTACTGCGATGTCATCAACGTAACACTCGATCTTCTTTCGTAGGTGTTCGTGAAAGATTGTGTTCATTACACGTTGATAAGTTGCACCTGCATTTTTTAGGCCGAAGGGCATCACTGTATAGCAATACACCCCAAGTGGTGTTCTAAAAGCCGTATGTTTTTCATCTTCCGGGTGCATCTTGATCTGATTATACCCGGAGAATCCGTCCATGAAAGATATCCTTTCATATCCGCAAGTGTTATCGATCATGACGTCAGTGATAGGAAGAGGAAACTCGTCTTTTGGACAGGCTGCATTAAGATCGCGGAAATCAATGCATATCCGGACCTTACCGTTTTTCTTGGAAACTAGAACAATGTTGACCACCCAGTCAGGGTGTTGTTCTTCCCTTCTGACTCAATTGACTCCATGATCTCTGGACGAAACCTGCGTTGTTGCTGTTTAACGGGTTTTGCATCCGGATCGATGTTGAGATGGTGCATGGCAACCTTCGGGTCAAGGCCAGGCATATCTTCATAATTCCAAGCGAAGACATCTATATATTCTCGGATGAGAGATATAAGGTCTTCCTTCTCGGATGATGATAGGTCTTCAGCTATAAAGATAGGCTTGGGATCAGATTCATCTCCCATGTTGACCTGAATAACTTTATCTTCGGTGGGTGGTTCGCGTTGTTCAAAACACATGTCCCAATGTTAAGACGTTTGATCCAAGGATCGTTGGTTGACTCGATTAACTCTTCGTCACCCCCTGCGTCTTCATCTGGGTGACTAGTTGAAACCATATTCACAGTCAAACTTTTAAAGAAAGGTCCGACACTGACGTCAGATTCCCAGGAAGAGGTTCCGGACGAATGATCCTGACGCAGATAATTACTGATTTCATTTTCTGAGGCAGAAGGAGTTGTGACATAACCTAAACCACTTCTGGTTTTGTGGTAATAATCCTGAGGTTTTCCTTCAGGGGCTAGAGACATTCGGACTGGGGTTCGTCTGCCCTTCCCGAAGTTCAGACCCTGTTTTTCATTAAAATTATACCCCATTCGTTTCATCAATTGGATGGAATTGGGTTCGTGATAATGAAACTGAGGAACTCCATCGTCTTCCTCTGAACTTCCTCGCTTAAGTTGTTCGGGTTTGACTCTGCCGAACTGGATCGGCTTCTGCCCTTTCCTTTTGGACGGGACTTTGTAGAAAGCCTTTTGTGCGTCTTCCACTTCTTCATTGGAAGCAAAAGATGACTTGATTGGCATCGTTAGACATGCCTCTGTGCACAATGCGTGCCATGAATGGGTACCTGCATCACGATCATTTACTATTTGTCCAACTTTAAAGGATTCATCAGACAAGTACGCCAAAATAAAATCTTCATTAATGCACCATTCGCCCTCACTCGGTACATTATTATTGTTCTCGACTGAACCAATTACATCAAAGTTTAACTCCCATGGACAATTCCCTTGCGGATCTGGCTCGACATCAGCTTCATTGCCACTGTCAACATCTTCTTTCTCCTGAGATTCCAAGTAGAAAACAGAGTCGGTGTGAAAGTTTTCTACCCCTCGGAAAGGATATTTTTCCGCAATCAGGGTTCGAACTTCTCCCTCATCATTAGCATATTTCATGACCTGATGTAGGGTAGACGGGACAATGCGGTTTGCATGTATCCATGGTCGTCCTAGCAAAAGATTGTAGGACGTGTCCGCATCTATGATGTAGCATGCTACTTCAGACTTAAGATCTCCGATCTGGCACCTGAGTTTGATCTTCCCTAGGGGTCGAGTACTGTTGGCGTTGAAACCAAAGATAGTGGTCTGGGTAGTGTGCAACCGATGCATAGGAATCCCTAAAACCTGCATGACCCTGTAAGGCATAATGCTGAGTGCGGAGCCCGGGTCAACCTGGACACGACTGATTTCAGAAGATCCGATATACCCTGTGTAGATAGCTGATTCCCCATCAAACACCGATGATGGAAGTTACAATCTGACGACTTCCAGAAGGCTATCTTTAGCAACACTCTGACAGAAAGAGATTACAAATCGACAATCTCTTCAAACCAAGACGTGGAAGTCCTCCCTGCGTACCATCATCAAGACACAACACCATTTCAATCACCTACCGCGGCAAACACAAATGCAGCTTCTTATGTGAGCAGAGGTGCTGATGAGCAGTGTAATGATATTCGACACACTGAAGAGCACATGGTTAAACCATGCAAAGAAATCTTAGTGGAGATTGTGACCTGCAGTTGATAGAGCGTTATTGAGATGCCTCAATTGTCACAAATGGCCTGAATAAGACCTCCTTTACTGGTCATTGGTGTCATCCATATATAAAGACAAAGAAACCTGAACGCAGCTTCAACAATCAGCTCGAACGTAGCTTCAACAATCAGCTCGAACGCAGCTTCAACAATCAGCTCGAACGCAGCTTCAACAATCAGCTCGAATGCAGCTTTAATAAACAGCTCGAACGCAGCTCCATCGCTGTCCAACGCAGCTCATCATCGCTGCCCAACGCAGCTCCATCGCTGCCCAACGCAGCTCATCATCGCTGCCCAACGCAGCTCATCATCACTGCCCAATGCAGCTCCAACCGACGTCGAACGCAGCTCTATACTGCTGCCAAACGCACCGTCAAACATCGAAGAACGCAGCTCAATATCGCTGCAGAACGCACCTCCAGATGTTGCGTTCAAACACAGAATTTAGGCCAGAACGCATGTCAAAGTTCTGACCTGTTCAAACACGATCCAGGCAGTTTCGAAAACCGCTCTTCACCCACGATTTGAGGAGTGGCTTTACACCCGATTAATGGGGTAACTAAACCCCTATTTAGGTGCGGATTATAGGGGTAGTTACACCCCTAATCCCCCTATAAATATCAACAAACTCAACAGAGTTAAGGGATCTCTTCTTGGATTGCTTAGATCGGATTTTTGATAATCAGATCGAGGGACGGATTTTTGGGAGATCGGATTTTGATCACTTGGAGAGGATCTTTCGATCAGATTTCCTAGAATCAGAAAAAAGAGGATTGACTCCTTACACAGTCTGGGAAATCAACAAACGGAGGAGCTCTAAACCGTCGATACTAGGCTTATTAACCGAATTATTTTCGGTTTGAACAACTCTATTATTAGAGTTTATTCTGAATCACGAAACTCAGCAAGAGTTATCAACCAGACAAGACTGTTGTTCCAGTGAGCATAGATATTCGGATCGTCAACGAAAAGCAAACTCGGCGCAAGCATTTGAGGGAGGCATCTCATCACCACTGTGAAGAACCCAGAATTAAACAAAGGAGAGAATCCAGATCATTCTCTTCTCTTTTGTAATCGGAAATCCAATTGTAATCGAGAGTTGAGAGAGTTGTAATCATTCTTTTTCTAAGCAGTTAGAGAGAATAAAATCAAATACCAGTTCTTTCATTTATTTTCTTATTTGCAAATTTTCCCACAAACAAAAGATGGCGACTCTGCTGGGGACTAGCCCACCTCACAGGAACAACCGTCGAAACTCTTGTTGTGGAGTTTGACCAAGCCAAGTACGAGGAGGCTCTATCCTCTGGTTCGCTTAGCCCCAAGGCTAGGCGAGATGCCTGTCAGAACTCTAAAGAGGTTTTAACTGCTGTTGAGACGCCAAAGAAAGCCCTCTCCTTTGGCCAAAGCCTCAAACTCGCCCTGCAAGCTGAAAATCCCGCATCCGTTTCGACACGGCGTGTACTGGGTTGCAAGAGGTCTATGACAGAGAAAGGCCCGATCAACGCCGACAACGCTGCTGCTAAAACTTTGAAACAAGCCAAGAAAAACACCGCTCGAAGACGGAGAAGGTCCATCCGACGAGCACATCTCCGAGAAAATCAATCCTTGGTCCAACGCAAGGATTGCATTTCCGAAGCTCTGCCCAAGCATTGCGTTCATACTCCAGAACGCACACTTCGAGGTAACGAATCCAATTATGAACCTCGGGTGATTCAACTTAAACGCGACCCTCAGTGGTGCGTTGTCCAATCAAAACACTGCCCCGCTAAGGGAAAACAGACGCCTCACGATTGCGTCCAAACAAAACAAGACCTCGAGGGGTCTGTTTCATCGACTAAACGCAGGCCAAGGCCTGGTGTTTATAAATCACAACGCGACCCTCGCACTTCGCTTCCCGAATACGATGTGGTCCGCCAAGTTAAAAAGAATCGAAGTGGACTCAAGATTCACGTCCACCAAGAACCAGTCTCGCCCCCTCAGAAACAGAGGGTCCTATCTCCGATGAAGAGTCAATCTCAAAGCCCCGACTTGCGAGAGTTACTCTCTAGAAGAAAACCAATACAACAGGCAAATCATTCCTGCCATTGTGAGAGAATTATTTCAGCAGTCCTCTCCGAGTGCCAATGTTGCGCACCTGAACCCCGACAATCGGTGTTCGACAGATTGGCGGATGTCGTCAGACCTACCAAGAGACGACGCCATCATAAGAAGAAAGATTCTGAAGCCGAGTATCCTCAGGTTACTATCAACATGACCGGCAGAGGGAAGATCTCGTATCCTAGTTCTGATGAATCAGAAAGGAGCCATTCCCCGACTGTTCGAGAAATTTGTGACGAGTTCGAAGGGGTGTATCGGCATACTCGGTCACGGACCGGAGCTATACGACCGGTTAATTATCAAAAGTTAGCCAAAGGGATTATAACGAGTGATGAACATTCGGCAATAGCTGAATCTTAATCTTCAAGTTCTGTTGGAGCACAAAAAGTTTCTGTTTACATGACGGGAAACCCCGAAGACATAGCCAAAAGGGTGGACGAACATCATGTCATGCTCCAGGCGCAACAGGAGACACTTCTCCGATTAAAGGACATGTTGGCCCAGGTTCTGGCAGAAAAAGGCCAAAGACCTGAATCTTCCCGGAAGACAACATCAAAGGGAAAGCAAAAAGTACACGAACATTTAGATCGTGAGACTCACAACCTGGGATCCTCTTCTGAAGGTGAGAAGGAGGTGGAAAAAGAGCTGTATCCTCAGTCAACCAAAGTGGATGAGCTAGAAGCCCACCTTAACGCAATGGCCAACAGAAGCGAGCTTCGCGAGGAAGGAGTGATACGACCTTACCCTACAGAATGGGACACAGCTCCCTATCCGCCAAAGTTTAAGGCCCCGACGCTACAACCTTTTGACGGTACAGGATCACCAAATCAGCATATCTACTACTTCAAGTCTCAGACTGGAGATGTAGTGTCAAACGACGCCATTCTGACCCGGCTATTCATCGGTACCCTCAAAGGTGTCGCCTTTGAATGGTTTATGAAACTGCCTGCTGGATCTATTCAGAAATGGGTAGATTTGGAAAGGCTTTTCTTGGTCAGATTCTTTGAAGACGACACAGAGGTCTCAGTCCCGACTCTTCTCGCCACTAAGTAGAAAAATGGAGAATCTACCAAAACCTATGTTGAAAGATTCCGCAGCATGGCATTGTGATGCCCCTCAGGTATGACTCAATCAACCTTGGTTGAAACTTGCTGGCACAACTTGCAAACCCAACTCCTTGCTCAGATGGGGGTAGCAGAATGTCGCTCCTGGAGACAACTGGTGTCGCAAGGAGAGCAAGCTGAAGAGATTGTAGCTCGGATCAAAGTTGAAGAAGAGCCACAACCCAAGCTGCAGCAGCAACGCAATCAGAACAACGCCCAGCGGTCTAAGGGAAAAGAGACTTTAGCAGCCGATTACACGCAAGTACCACCGCCTACTAAGCATGGCAAAACACCTAATCAGCAAAGAGCGCCCAAGCAGTATTCGTTCAAAGAAGAGCATGTGGACACTCTGTTCCAACTACTTCGGAAGAACAATAAATTGCAGCTCCCTGAAATCAGAAAACCAGAAGAAGCAGGAAAGGTAGATGACCCCAATTACTGTCGCTATCACAGGTTCTTGGGACATCCTACCATCCTACTAGAAAGTGCTATGTCTTCAAAGACATCTTGCAAAATTTGGTGAACGCCAACGTACTCACTCTGAAGCCGGAACAGAAGACTGTATCTACTAACCTGATTACGGTCCAGTTTGGTAACTTCCCTCCTGTAGCTGCTGCAAATGGTGTCATTCCCGTCCATAAAGGGGAAATGCACTTGAAGAACACGGACTTACACAATCAGAAGGGCAGGGGGTTGGTACCCCTCACTATTCCAAAGGGAGAGATCATGTGGGTCCATCCTGACCTAATTGAAGATCAACAATGGACAAACACCTCGTTCAGGCAGAAAAGAGGCAAGGCTAAGTCATCCAACATGATTAGCCCCTCTGTTAATGAGAATAATGACCATCTCAAACCTCTCACCGACTCAGAAGAAGAGAGGATCGTCCTAGCAGCATACCCAGAAGGTAACCCCGGTACTCGGTCGGGGAAAACTTATTTGAGGAATTATGACCAGAACGCTCAAGAAGCTGAAGAACAGCCCCAAGACGCTGGGGGTTCTGTGCCAAAGAAGCCGGTTGATAAAGGGAAGCAAAAAGAGCTCCGGTTCAACAAAAATCTTCACCAAGATTTTGGCGAAACAGGCGCCCCTTACCAATTTAATGTAATGGCGCAGTTAGCCAACATACCTGCCAGGATCACCCTCTATGAGCTCTTGAAGTTGTCCAAAACCACCAGAGAAGCTCTGATTGAAGCTTTGAAGAACACGGAGAGCTTCATTACCCAAGTTCCTCCAATTCCCGAAGCATCTGAAGATCAATCCTGTCTGCAGTGTTTACAAGCAGTCAGAAGCCTGCCCTGCATATCATTCACTCAGGAAGATATGCAAGTGAAACATAAACATGACAGACCCCTGTATTACACAGGATATATCGGGTCATCAGAAATCAGCCGCGTTCAGGTCGACCCAGGCTCGGCACTTAGCATCATGCCATACAGAGTCATGCAAGTTTTAGGGATTCCCTTACACCGGTTGCATGCTACCCAAACCACCATCTTCGGATTCAATGCTAACAGCACTCGGCCTATGGGAAAGATCAAGCTCAGATGTCAAATCGGAGATCTCAGATCCGAAGTGGCTTGTTACATTATAGATGCGGACACATCCTATAATCTGTTATTAGGACGACCATGGATTCACGCAAATCGTGTTGTCCCATCTACATTGCATCAAGTCATGAAGTATGTCAACGATGAAGACGAAGTTCGAACCCTGATTGCGGAGAAATACCCCTTCAAGGGAGTGGAAAACTTCCACACCGATTCAGTCTTCTACTCAGAGTCGCAAGAGGAAGAAGACGTCGACAGTGGTAATGAGGCAGATGTCGAACCAGACCCAGAAGGGAATTGTCCATGGGAGCTGAACTTTAATGTAATTGGTCCAGTCGACAACAATAATAATGTACCGAGTGAGGGCGAGTGGTGCATTAATGAAGATTTTATTTTGGCGTACTTGTCGGATGAATCTTTTAAAGTTGGACAAATAGAGAATAATCATAATACAGGTACCAGCTCATGGCATACATTGCGTGCAGAAGCATGCCTCACATTGCCAATTAAGTCATCCTTCACTTCCGATGAAGAAGTAGAAGATGCACAAAAGGCTTTCTTCGAAGTCCCGTCTAAAAAGAAAGGGCAAAAGCCAATCCGTCTCGGCAAGGTTAAACCCACACCACTCCGACGGAGAAGCTCAGAAGAAGATGATGGAGTTCCTCAATTTCATTACCATGAACCCAACTCTATACACTTAATGAAATGAATGGGGTATAACTTTAACGAAAAACAGGGTTTAAACTTCGAGAAAGGAAGGCGAACACCGATTCGAATGTCTCTCACCCCCGAAGGAAAACCTCCGGACTACTATCAAAAAACCGGAAGAGGCGTAGGCTACGTCACAACCCCGTCAGCCTCAGAAAACGAAATCAGTAACTACCTGCGTCACGACCATTCCTCCGAAACATCTTCTTGCGAATCCGACGTCAGTGTTGGGCCTTTCTTTAAAAGCCTAACTGTGAACATGGTTTCGACCAGTCATCCAGATGAAGACGCAGGGGGTGACGAAGAGTTAGTCGAATCAACCGATGATCCTTGGATCAAACGTCTTAACATCCTGTGGGATATGCGCTTCGAACAACGCGAACCACCCACTGAAGATAAAGTGATTCAGGTCAACATGGGAGATGAATCAAACCCCAAACCTATTTTCATAGCCGAAGACTTATCATCATCCGAAAAGAAGATCTTATATCTCTCATCCGAGAATATATAGATGTCTTTGCTTGGAATTATGAAGACATGCCTGGTCTTGACCCGAAGGTTGCCATGCATCGTCTCAACATCGATCCGGATGCCAAACCTGTTAAACAACAGCAACGTCGGTTTCGTCCAGAGATCATGGAATCAATTGAGTCAGAAGTTAAAAAGCTTATAGACTAGGGTTTTGTTAGGGAAGAGCAACACCCCGACTGGGTGGCTAACATCGTCCCAGTGCCCAAGAAGAACGGTAAAGTCCGGATATGCATTGACTTCCGTGACCTTAATGCAGCTTGTCCAAAAGATGAGTTTCCGCTTCCTATCACCGACGTCATGATCGATAACACCTGTGGATATGAAAGGATGTCTTTCATGGACGGGTTTTCCGGGTACAATCAGATCAAGATGCACCCAGAAGACGAAAAGCATACCGCTTTTAGAACACCACTGGGGGTATATTGCTATACAGTGATGCCATTCGGTCTGAAAAACGCGGGTGCAACTTATCAACGTGCAATGAATGCCATCTTTCACGAACACCTACGTAAGAAGATCGAATGCTACGTGGACGATATAGCAGTAAAAAGCCAATATAAGGGTGATCATCTTACAGACTTGAAGACAATGTTCGATATCATGCGAGCACATCAATTGAAGATGAACCCGACAAAATCATTCCTCGGGGTATCAAGTGGAAAATTCCTGGGATTTATCGTTACCTCCAAGGGAATTTCTCTTGACCCGGAAAAAGTGCGTGCTATCCAAGACATGCCACCGCCTAAGAATCTCAAAGAGCTCAGGGGTTTGCAAGGGAGATTGGCCTATATTCGTAGATTTATATCAAATCTCTCAGGACGTTGTCAACCTTTTTCCAAGCTCATGAAGAAAGGAGTGTCCTTTGTCTGGGATAAAGATTGTCAAAAAGCATTTGAGGAGATTAAGGAGTATCTTATGTACGTGAGAGCCATGGAACATTCGCTTGGAGCTCTGTTGGCCCAGAATAACGATCAGGGTCAAGAGCAAGCCATCTATTACCTAAGCAGGACTATGATGGGAGCCGAACACCGATACAATCCAGTTGAAAAAGAATGTCTCGCTTTGGTATTCGCGGTTTGAAACTATCATCTCTAAATTGCCGGCTCGCAAAGTGGGCCATTCTCTTGTCACAATATGATATGCAGTTTATGCCCCAAAAGGCAGTAAAGGGTCAAGCATTGGCAGATTTCTTAGCTGATCACCCGGTGCCAGGGACATCTAAATTGTATGAAGAGTTGCCTGATGAAGTCGCTGAAACTTACGTTACTCAAGAAACCACACAGGTGTGGAAATTATTCTTCGACGGTGCATCTAGAGACATCTAAGTTGTATGAAGAGTTGCCTGATGAAGTCGCTGAAACTTGCGTTACTCAAGAAACTACGCATGTGTGGAAATTATTCTTCGACGGGGCATCTAGAGCAAACCCTCACGGAGCAATCACCGCAGGAGTAGGGGTCGTACTCGTTTCTCCGAACAGTCACGTAATCCCAAGGGGGTTCTCCCTAATCGAACCCTGCACCAACAATGTAGCCGAGTATAATGCTCTACTATTAGGAATGCAATTTGCCGAAGAACTTAATGTTCAGCACCTTGAAGCTTACGGTGACTCTCAGCTCATCGTTAATCAAGTCCGAGGGGAATACGAAGTGCGGCATGAGGATCTTATCCCGTACCATATCGCAGTGTTAAAGCAAGCTGAGAAGTTTAAAGGTTTCTTTATCGGATACATTCCACGAACTCAGAATGCTTACGCAGACGCTTTATCCTCGCTGGCAACTTCATTAGCGTTACCTCCCGGGGCTGAAACTACAATCTCGGTTACAGGACGCGAGTTATACTGCTTCAAGATTCCTATGGAGGAAAGCTCCGATGAGACGATGACAGGGGAAGTCTGTACAACCTCGATGGAGTTTGAAGCTAGAGATTGGCGATTCCCGTATATCGACTATGCCATATACGGAATATTGCCTGATGACCCTAAGGAAGCGGCCACTATCAAACGAAAGGCCCTCCAGTTCTATTATGATGCGGTTTCTCGAACCCTCTATCGTAAATTACACGACGGAGTTTTGCTTCGATGTCTCTCTCGAAAGGAAGCGAAGGAGGCCCTTAAGGAAGCTCACGACGGAATGTGCGGGGCTCATCAGCCCGGAGCTAAATTAGGAGAGCGTCTTCGACGAATTGGCTATTATTGGCCAAAGATATTTTCAGACGCAGTCGACTATGCTAAACGCTATCACGCATGCCAAATTCATGGAGATTTTATCCATCAAGCGCCAGGAAATTTACATCCTACATCTGCAACTTGGCCATTTGAGATGTGGGGCATGGATATTGTGGGACCAATTTCTCCTCCGACTTCCAAAGGACACCGGTTCATTCTGGCCGTGACCGACTATTTCTCCAAATGGGCAGAAGCAATCCCGTTGAAAGAAGTCAAGACTTCGAATGTGATCAAGTTCATTAAACATCACGTTGTCTATCGCTTTGGAGTCCCGAGACGAATAGTTCACGACAACGGAACACAATTCGTTAGCTTTGGATTTCAGAGATTCTGTGATAAATTGCGCATCCAAAGCGTCGCATCTACGACATACTATCCGCCAGCAAATGGTCTTGCAGAAGCTTTCAACAAAACCATAGTAAAGCTTCTCAAAAAGTTTGTTTCCAAAAGCCGACGTGATTGGGACGAAAGACTTGGCGAGTGTTTGTGGGCCTACCGAACAACAGTGAGGACCTCTACCAGAGCTACGCCATTCTCCTTAGTATACGGCTGTGAAGCTGTATTACCACTTGAGATTCAGATCCCATCTCTGAGAGTCGCGGTCACAACTGGACTGACAGACGAAGAGAAACACCAATGACGCTTGCAGGAACTCGAAGCTTTAGACGACAAGAGACTCCAAGCTCAACAACAGATTGAACTATATCAAGCTCGTATTTCCAAAGCCTACAACAAAAAGGTTAAGGAACGGATTTTTCAAGAACGGATTTTCAAGAACGGATTTTCAACTAAACCAAAGTCCAGTCAGGGAATTTCAAGAACACCTATCACGAAGAATGCTTAAACAGAGAAGAAAACGAGGATTACCTCGATGACCAGACGCCTGAGGCGTCGACGACGGTCCAGAGGCGGATTCAGAAGCACCCTTCAACGGCGGAAGAATGTCCGCCATCTGTTCGTGAGATCTCTTGGGAGCCATGGCCAGACGACGAAATCAAATCGTGGAAGAATTAACGAGAAGAAACTTGTTTTTGAGTTCAAGGGAGAAGTCTAAGCGTTAAGGCTTCTGACAAGACTAATCAAACCCATTTTATAATAATTAATAACGGTGCAGAGTTCCAAGACTCCCCGTTGAGAAAGGCCTCTTCGTCATCATTACGGCCGCTTCAGCTTCCTGTTAGACGCGGGACAAAGCCCTGCGTCCATAAAAGTCGGACCAAACGCAATGGTTCAGAGATGCGTTCCTTCAAAAATACGCAGTCCCACTCAAGGACATGAACGCAGGGGGTACCCCTAGTTCTAGAATTGGAATTCTTGGGAAATATGCTGCTTTAGCTTAAAACTTTTGTACATTTCTTATGTCAGCATTAAACCCATTATGGGTTTCATTGCTACAGAGTTTGAACTCTATTTTCCTCAAAAATTCTAACTTATCGACTCTCGTCAATAGAGCGATAAGTCCTCAAAGTTGCTCCAAACGCAACACTTCTAACTTATCGACTCTCGTCAATAGAGTGATAAGTCGTTGCTCCGATCGCAACACTTCTAACTTATCGACTCTCGTCAATAGAGCGATAGGTCCTCAAAGTTGCTCCGATCGCAACACTTCTAACTTATCGACTCTCGTCAATAGAGCGATAGGTCCTCAAAGTTGCTCCGATCGCAACACTTCTACCTTATCGACTCTCGTCAATAGAGCGATGGGTCCTCTCGTCAATAGAGCGATAGGTCCTCAAAGTTGCTCCGATCGCAACACTTCTAACTTATCGACTCTCGTCAATAGAGCGATAGGTCCTCAAAGTTGCTCCGATCGCAACACTTCTAACTTATCGACTCTCGTCAATAGAGCGATAGGTCCTCAAAGATGCTCCGATCGTAACACCTCTAACTTATCGACTCTCGTCAATAGAGCGATAGGTCCTCAAAGTTGCTCCGATCGCAACACCTCTAACTTATCGACTCTCGTCAATAGAGCGATAGGTCCTCAAAGTTGCCCTGAACGCAACACTTCTAGCTTATCGACTCTCGTCAATAGAGCGATAGGTCCTCAAAGATGCTCCGATCGTAACACCTCTAACTTATCGACTTTCGTCAATAGAGCGATAGGTCCTCAAAGTTGCTCCAAACGCAACACTTCTAACTTATCGACTCTCGTCAATAGAGCGATAGGTCCTCAAAGTTGCTCCGATCGCAACACTTCTAACTTATCGACTCTCATCAATAGAGCGATAAATCCTCAAATTTGCACCAATCACAACAACTTCCACTTGTCGACTCTTAATAGTAGAGCGACAAGACCATGAAGTGTGCCACGGTAATATTACATTCCTGGCACTTACAGGATTCTTCTAGTATTTAAGACAAAAGCATAATACAAGAGGAATAGATAGTTGTTGTCGTAATATCAAACTGGTATTTTATTGTTCCATGTCAAAACATGATATGAAAAAGAAACAATAAAAAGCCAAACGGCAGCACTACCTTTATTTAAAGGAAAACAAGGTGACCTAAGATAAGTGTTGTTCCTACCAAAAGAACGATACAAAAACAGGCTCATCAATTCATCAGATTAAATGAAGCTAGCTGAGACTTAATGTCAGAAAGTTTTTCTTCATGGTCGGCCCGAACCAGCATCTCGGCCCGTTTCCGAAGCTCGTCCTCACTAGACAGCATGGCAGCTACCTCCTTCTTAGCCTCTTCCAGAGCACCAGCCTTGGCACGGTAATTCACCAGGGAAGTAGCACTTTTGACATTGAGCTCAGTGACAATAGATTCTTCTCGTTTGAATTGAGCCTTCATCCTAGTCAACTCCACTTCAGCGGCAGCGATCTTCTCTCGTAAATTCTCCAAATAAGTATTCGAAAGTGTCAGCTCAACTTGTTTTTGAGCATGTAGCTGTTGCAGTTGTTCAACCTCAACCTCTTCCTCAGCTATATGACGTTGAGCGGCTTCATACTTATTGAGTTCTTCGGCTCGAATATCCTCAAAAGTAGATGCAATCTGCGCTTGGATATCAGCGCGACCCAAAGACTCCAAGAATCTGAGTTGTCCCTCTAGACGAGAGATGGCTTTGGAACAGCGCTGAACAACGTCGACGTCACCTACGAGCTTGAGGTTGTTCAAACTGTTCGTGAGCATGGGCTTAAAGGTATCAAAAGTATCTCGTCTGGCTAGCACAACCTCAATTATTTTCTTGGTAAGCCCTCTCAAGTAGTCAAGGGAAATCTTGACAAAATCTGGTACGTCTGCGGGGCTCGAAACAGCAATAGGAGATGGTACAGAAACTTCTGAAGATGCAAAGCCAAGTAAAAGACTAGCAGGCGATTTCGGTGTAGTGGCTTGTGAAGGAGTGCCGATATCCAGCTGAGATGGACTCGATTGCAAAGCCATCAGTTCCCCCATTTGAGATGACCTTGGCACGTCTACAACTTCTGTAGAAGCTAAAGAAATTGTCAACTTCCGTAGAGGCTAAAGAAATCGTCAATAAAGTCGTCGGTGGGAGGACCGTCGTCGAGGTCTCCAAGCGAGGTGGCTCTGACACTTGAGCCGGCGCTAGCATAAGCTGTTGCGTCGAAGGAGGGGTGACAGTACTTGCCTCATGTATCATAGGATCTGCATGAGAAAATCGTTTAAATACAGATTAAAGAGTAGTCGCAAGCCGAAATAAACAACGCTTACCAGTGAGAGGTAGAGGAATGTAGGCTGACGCTTTGTCTTAAAAAGATGGTGGTGGAATATCCCAGTCATCGGGATCATCGCTGTCATCACCCAGGTTGTCATTGCTCCCTTTATTCCCACGCTGGTCGCCTTCATCATCTGTGGCATCTGCACCTTCGCTGCGATCCATAGGTTCCTCTTCGCCTACAGGGGGAAATGCTGGCGCATCTTCGGCGACAGTAGGCTTTGCTATGATTCCAGTAGTAGGACTAGGCTGCGAGTCGCCTACAATTGGTAATAACACAGAAGCGGAAGGAGACTTATCTGTTGCTAAGCCTTGCGGGGCAGCCTCTAGAAGTTCTTGGGCAGGAGCTATGTCTTCTGCAACATGAGAGGCAGTGGAGGCTGTATCATGAAGCGTGTCTTCGGGAACAAACTCTGCGCCCCCTGCAAAAGATTCATCTCCACACTCTTCTTCATGTAATGAATGAGCAGAAGAATCATGGCCTCCTAAAGCAGGACCAACTGAGGGGAGACCAGGCTGAGGCGAGAGTTCCATAGCAGTCGATTCTTGTTCTTCATCTTCGGTACACCATGCTTTCTGAGCATCCGACATAAGTTTGGAAGCAGGGGGTTCGAGCGTTAACTTCCGACGAGCTCTTTTGTCATACTTGGCTTCCTCAACCGGCCCCAGCGCCCTTTTTCCAAGAGCACTCTTACTACGAGTCAGAATTCTTGAAGGGCCCTAGTGCCCTCTTTCCAGTGGCACTCTTACTCCGAGTTTGAACTCTTGAAGGTTCTACCTCGCGAGTATTCGGCATCCTGACCTCTTCCTGAATTGGCTCTGGTGATTGTTGTCGTTCGTCCTCTGAAATCGACTTCTCATATGATAAATATTCGCTAGCACCACGGGCGCGGAACCTTTTGGCACTCTTCTTTGAAGCATACCATTTGCGGATGGCCTTCAAACAAGAAGTATTCATATTGTAAGCTGAAATCTGAGAAGCGGCCTGGTACCAGGTACAGAAGCTCAGAGAGGTACGTGCATTGGGCATCTTATGTGGTAGCCGGAATTTTGCTCCGGTACAACCAGCCACCGAGTAGTACCAAGCTCGTGCTCCTTCATACACATTACCTGTGTACGCAAGAGTAGGGTTTGGGTTCCCAACATAGAGCTGATCATAGCCAAATTGCCGAGAAAAGCGATAAGGCTGATAAGGTTCAATAAAGCATTTCCACCCTTGTCGAAAAATAAGATAGCCCAGA
>NC_033798.1:4851364-4876840 GCF_001876935.1 Asparagus officinalis | reverse complement strand
GAATGAACTCCCTTAGACTTGATGCTACAACTTCGAATACGTAGACTTCGCCATTGTTACGGGAATAGGTTACCCGGCAACGCGTGTTAGGCGCTGACCTATCCTTACTTAGGATTTAGGATAAAAGTCCCCAGACTTGAATTCTGGTGTCTTCTCCAAGCGGTAAAAGACTAAACCGGCAACGCGTGTTAGGCGTTGGCTTATCCCTGCTTAGGCTTCGGGATAAAATTCCCCGTACGTATGAAGCACGGATTTTAGCGTTATTAATAACAACCTGCCACAATATTGAATATGTGGGCTTTTGTCCTTTTTATGGTCAAAGACTAATGACTTATCCCTACTTAGGCTTCGGGATAAAATACCCCAGACTGGATTCTGGTGTCTTTTTCAATCGGTTTAAGGACTAATCGGCAACGCGTATTAGGCGTTGACTTATCCCTTCTTAGGATTCGGGATAAAATTCCCTATGTGTGTGAGGCACGGATTATGATGTTATTAATAATAACCTGCCATAATGTTGAATATGTGGTCTTTTGTCCTTTTTACGGTCAAAGGCTAACCGGCAACGCGTGTTAGGCGTTGACTTATCCCTACTTAGGATTCAGGATAAAATTCCCCATGCATAAAAGGCATGGATTATGATGTTATTAATAACAACCTGCCACAATGTTGAATATGTGGTCTTTTGTCCTTTTTACGGTCAAAGGCTAATCGGCAACGCGTGTTAGGCGTTGACTTATCCCTACTTAGGATTCAGGATAAAATTCCACATGCATAAAAGGCATGGATTTTTGTTGCTACGATGCTGAATACGTAGACTCGATCGTTTTTTACAGGAACGAACCACCCAGCAACGCGGGTTAAGCGCTAACTTATCCCTACTTAGGCTTCGGGATAAAATACCCCAGACTAGATTCTGGCGTCTTTTTCAATCGGTGAAAGACTAAACCGGCAACGCGTATTAGACGTAGGCTTATCTCTATTTAGAAGTTGAGATAAAGTTCCCCGTGCATAGGATGTGCGGATTTGAAGTTGAGAATTGTGTCTTTTCTCAGGGTAAAGACGAACCCAAAATGGAAGAGGAAGAATTTTATATTCTATCTCCCGGCACCGAAGAGGAAGAATTTTATATTCTATCTTCAGTTGGAAAAGAAACTTGAAGTGGGATCTCCACCCCCAGAATCCGAGGAAGAATTTTATATTCTATCTTCAGTTGGAAAAGAAACTTGAAGTGGGATCTCCACCCCCAGAATCCAGAAAGATAAAACTAAGAGTGTGATCTCCACTCCGAGAATCGGAAAGACTCAAGTAACCCTAACTTTTACAGGATTGGTTGCTTGATCCAAGAAAAGAATTCCTCATTTATTGAGGGGAAATTCCGATTTCGACCCTAACTTTTATAGGTTTGGCTGAAAAAGGAAAAAATTCCGATTTCGACCCTAACTTTTATAGGTTTGGCTGAAAAAGGAAAAGACGGAAGTCTTTCGTTTATCAAAAGGGATAACTCAATCTTAGTCTTAACTATCTGTAGGTTTGACTAAGTGAAGTTGGAGACAATCCTAACTTTTATAGGTTTGATTGCTCAATTTGAAAGTGAACCTCTCGTTCATGAAAGGAATCGAGAGGGGAATCTAGCTTTGGCCCTAACTTTTGTAGGTTTGACCAAGGAAGCAGTGGAAGTGGGGGTTTTGAGGCGATCTTACCTTTTATAGGCTTGATCGTTCAATTTGAAAGTGGATCTCTCGTTCATGGAAGGAATCGAGAGGGGACTTTGGTTGTAGTCCTAACTATAGGAAGGTTTGACCAGGTAGACAGTGAGAGTGGGAATACAAATCACAGTGGGGGTTTAGTGTTTATCACTTGTTCGTAATTATTGGGTTATCCCTAAGAAAATTACATATAACATTCTTCTGGAAACTTCCCATTACACGAATCATCCACCCCCAGCTTCCTTCTTGGAACTGGGTCTGACTTTGTACTCCGTTACATGACCGGGTTATCCTTAAGAATATTAGCGTAACATTCTCCAGGAACTTCCCATTAACAGTAGGAAACAATTTAGACTCATATACCTATTAGAGTATCAGGGAGCAGTTTAACCTCATATGCTGATTGGAGGATTGAGAAGCAGTTTATACTCGTATACTCTTCAAAGTATAGGAAGGAGCAGTTTATACTCTTATACTTATCGGAGTGTTGCCGTTCTCATTTGGCTTATCCTAGTACTATGACGCCTGCTTCAACCAAGGTTTGGATGATATTCTTTAAAGTAAAGCAAGTCTTGGTAGGATGAAGGATCCTCCTGTGGTACGCGTAGTACTTCGGATCTGTAGTATTGTCAGCTTCCTCCTGATTTGTGATGGGCGACAGCTTGATCTTGTTGTTTTCAAGAAGGGTCTCGAAGATGGCTGGAACGTCTTCATCCTTGAATGAGTACTCTTTTTGGAGCCTCGGATCCGAACTATTCTACTGTCTTCGGGACTGCTGTTGCGATGTCTAATTAACGTCAACAACTATTGTAGGTGTCTTCCCTTCCTCATGGGAAATGAGACTCGGATTCAGAGGGTTAGTCATCGGTTGGCATCTTTCAACCTTCCTCCTTCTAAGGAATCGTTCGGCCTGCTCTCCGCGCGCCTTCAACTCTCTCCAGGTATTGAGTGGCTCTACTCCCATAACGTCCAAGATGTTAATGAACAAGTTGTTATGACAAGTCTGCAAGACAAATTCCCCCGTGACGGGATCCTTGCAGTTCATTGCCTGATTGCGAAAACGTTTGATGAAGGTATCCACCGATTCTTCGTCTTTTTGTTTCTCATCGAAGAGTGTCCTGATCGACACTTCGACGTCATCATCGAAGAAATGAGCGAGGAACATGCTCTCCAGGTCCTCCCAGCTGTTGATGCTTCCGGGCTTGAGGCGGCGGTACCAATCGAAGGCGGGCCCGCGAAGGGTGCCAACAAATGACCGGACCATCAGAGGTCCTGTTTTGGATAATTTCCGAGAGGAATAATGCGGCCACCCCCAGTGTTATTATCTTTGGCAGAACCATCCCCAGCGTTGTTATCTGTAGGGTGTGCATTTGAACCACACCAGTATTTTTGGGAGGTGCATCGGCCATGATGATTTCGTCCACTTCTGGATCGCTGTCAATTGCGGCGTTCTGGGTACGATGGCTGGATTCAACTAGCTAATTCGACAAAGCTCGGATTTGTTGGTCGTGCATTTGTCTCATCTCCTGCATAGCCATTTCCATTTCGATTTTGAACATTTCTTTCTGCTTGGCTAGAGCGTCCTCAATGATTTTGATTATTTGCTCGGTGTTGATCATGAACACTTCCCGAGCTTCGCCTACGCTAGACGTTGTATCGTCAGAGGCGATTGCGGAATAAGAATCTGAGAGTTCGTCATCGGAATGGATTCCTTGTATCGTCAGAGGCGATTGCGGAATAAGAATCTGAGAGTTCGTCATCGGAATGGATTCCTTCACGAATGCCCTGGTAATCATTATGTCCAACGGCTTCTAGCTGAAGCTGAGATATTCGTTGGGTTATTCCCGAACCGACTCTTCTTCCTGGAGAGAAATTAGGGTTGGAACCACTTGAAACAATCGGAGATTTTCCCTTATTGACCATATTGATGGTAACTTCTGGGAATTCATCATCTCGATCAAAACAATCGGAGATTTTCCCTTATTGACCATATTGATGGTAACTTCTGGGAATTCATCATCTCGATCAACCAATCCTCTTTGGTGGAAACGCCTTGATTTGGGATTCGTCGTTCCATCGGAGATCCTCTCGAATACCGAGACCCTCTGTGGAGCGGTCTTAGGGCAGCTACACGCTGATAATATTGTCCTGATAATTTTGATACACGGACAGCGAGAGTCCACTTCCCTGGTACTTCTCTTTCGAGATTTATTCGTACCCCCAGCCCGATAGTACAACTCATCGACGTTGCGGTCGGAGTAACCTATCGGCTGTTTACATAGATTCTCAGGTATAACGCGTTCGTCTGTCTGACGCGTTTTCCTCTGAGTAAACATTACCTTGTTGGCATCTACGGGAGTCACACGTTTGGAATCACACCTTTGTGAGGGTGAAACCTTAACGGGCTCCTGATTTTCTGCACGCACCGCCAAGCGGGCCGTTGCATAAATCAATTTGTTAGGAGGTCGCGTACGACCCCTAGTCCGGATGTTGGCTCGAAGCTCCTTCAACGAACTCAATCTTTCCTTAACAGGCGCTTTTCCTCGATCCTCGGGTAGAGAACAGATGTGATCCTTCAATGGGACTCTAGCTTTGGGGAGATCCATGTTGTCATAAAGCTTCACCGGAAGTGCAGGAGCAGGGTCTGGAGTTGACGAAGGCCGGAGAGCAACGTCGCCTGCTTTTGCCTTAGGCGCTGATCTGGCTTTTGGCACCCAAACTTATTTGGATCTCGGCGATCTCTTAACTGCCTCTTCCTTTTGCATTTCCTGTGCTTTTCGCACAAGGGTCCGGGCATGCGCAAGAAAGGCGCGGTGTTTCTGGATTCGCTCCTCGAGAGTAGAGTTGGTTCTTTTAACACGAACTCATTCGTTAATTGGAGATCGAGAGGAGGATCCCGATACTGGTCGTGGAAACAGATTAGCCACTTGGTGCTTTCTGAACTGCAGATCTGCTTGGTAATAGAGTCCATCCATATGATCCAAAGCCTTGACGAATTGGCGTGCGAGGCGTTGGCGTTTCCTTTGACGTGCTCTCTTTGATAGAGTTGGCGCGCTTTCAGCAGTCGGCTCCTTGATCGCAAAGGAGTTCAGATCTGCAGATCTGGTCTCATTGGATGTCGGCAGACCGTTGTAAGGTACGACTGTAGCATCGGCTACAGGGAGATCGATTTCTTGGTTCTTTAGTTCTGGAGACCGACGGATCTCCTGGGAGGAGGAGGCCTTCCTGCACCTACAAGGAGAGGCAGATCCGGAGGAGGAGGAGAAGACATACTCCTCGAACTTCTGCTGGTTAAACTCGTATTCGACCTCTTCAGCCACGGGGATCTTGATCGTTGGCTGCGGCACGACAACCTCGGCAGCGAGGCTGTTAGCTCCCACTGTGGTCGCCAGTTTGTTTTCGTCGAAAGTTACCTTAGTCATTGATTTCATTAAACTTTAAGCGTTACAAATGAATTCAAACAACAAAAGAATAAAAGATTATAACTTTCTTGAAATTAAACACAAGATCCGTTCGTCGTCTCTTGCTTGCGTGGGTCTTTAGCCTGTGACGGGGATGTCGATATCTGTGGACTACCTGGCAATCAGATCAGGTCCAGAGCTTCGTCGATCTGCGAGGAGATCTAAAAACAGAAGCGCTTATCTCGACAAAAGTGAGATAATTGCTCTTCTTAGAATTACCACAACGGGATAATACTAAGGATTGGATGCGGGTGATGTAGATCTGATGACTTTCGATCTCTTGTGTTGAAGAACTCGATCACTCTTCAGTTCGGCAGGGCTTCGCCAATTCTCCAAAATTCCAGATCTCCAAAAATGAGGGCCTGAGGCTTGTATTTATAGGCCCGGGGGAGTTTGGAGCGGTTAAAACCACCTAAAGGCCCAAATCTACGTTGGAGACACCCCAGGGTGTCTAGTGTGTCTTGGTTTGGGCCGAGACACCCTAGGGTGTCTCGGCTTTGGCCGAGACGCCCAAGGGTGTCTCGGCCTTAACCGAGACACCTTAGGGCGTCTCGTTGGTCCGAGACGCTCCGTTATGGTTTATTTGCCCGTTTCCGTTGTAAATTCTTCGTCCGAACTCGGATTTGAGTGATTCGAAGTACGTTGGAAAGCTGACAATGAGTTCTATCAATTCCGATGGTCGGATCATCTGTAGAATGAATGAGACACGAAGGGTATTGTTCCTTTTGTAAACATCGCGGGGCTCCCGATTAGCCCGTACCTCCATTATTCCAAAATTTTGTTAGTTCACATAGTTCGTCGATTCACTTCAATCGTTCACCGACATCAATCGAACTCCTGTGAACCAGATGGTGACGTTCATCATCATTTCTTAACACTGAGCTGTTCGTGGAGACCTATAGGTAATTTTCGATGCCTACATATATAAGAGAGAATATACTTATATATATATACTTATATAAGAGAGTATACACTGTATACTTATATAAACTTATATACTAAAATATATATATATATATATAATATTTATACATATTTCATACATATATAGGAGAGAGTATACTTATATATACTTATACATATATTAAGAGAGAGCATACTTATACATATATATACTTATATAAAAGGGAGTATACTTATATATACTTATACATATATATACTTGTATAAGAGAGAGTATACTTATATATACTTATAAATATTTTATGCATATATTATACATATATAAGAGAGAGTATTTATATGAGAAAAATGGGTATGCTTGGTACCAAGCACAAAAATTTATGCTTGGTAGTGAGGTGACACAATCCCCTCTACTTATTCACATGGTTGCATATCCCTATGTACTCCTCAACCCATGTTGATGTGGTCCCCCATTTGAATAAGTGGAGGGGATTGTGCCACCTCACTACCAAGCACAAAATTTGTGCTTGGTACCAAGCATACCCATATTTCTCTCTCTATATATACTTATATACTAAAAGAGAGAGAGAGAGAGAGAGTATGTGTGTGTGTGTGTGTGTATATATATATATATATATATACACACACACACACTCTCTCTCTCTCTCTCTCTCTCTCTCTTTTAGTATATAAGTATATATAGAGAGAGAAATATGGGTATGCTTGGTACCAAGCACAAATTTTGTGCTTGGTAGTGAGGTGGCACAATCCCCTCCACTTATTCAAATGGGGGACCACATCAACATGGGTTGAGGAGTACATAGGGATATGCAACCATGTGAATAAGTAGAGGGGATTGTGTCACCTCACTACCAAGCATAAATTTTTGTGCTTGGTACCAAGCATACCCATTTTTCTCATATAAATACTCTCTCTTATATATGTATAATATATGCATAAAATATTTATAAGTATATATAAGTATACTCTCTCTTATACAAGTATATATATGTATAAGTATATATAAGTATACTCCCTTTTATATAAGTATATATATGTATGTGGCCCATGCACCGATCTGATCTGAAAACGCGTTTTGTCGGTTTCGATGGATTTTCACGAGATTTTCTTCTGTTCGAGAGGTTCCTAAATACCTCAATGTTATCTCTAAATGTATTTGTACAGTTATTAACCGAAGATAAGAATGAATCCATTATTCTTATCCAAGAAACCCCAATCGAAGACTATAAATACAAGCTCGGTGGCTCATTTTAGGGTAGGAGATCAAGAGGACGAGGTGTTGTCAAAATTGAGAGTGAAGCCATGAATTTCAGAAGGTTAGCAGATCTTGGCGAAGTGTCTCCATAAAAAAAAGAGAGTTCGAGAGATCTGAAACCCTTTCTCCCATATTCCTCCGGATTTAAGCTTGGTCTTAAATCTCGAGAAGAGTCGTAATCTCGCTTGGTCGGGATTACCACTTCAGCGAATACTTCCTTCGTGAAGTAGGAGCTTTGATTTTTAATCTGTTAATTGGATCTGATCCGCGGTGGTTCACTGATATCAACGTCCCTAGCACAGGCAAAGATCACACGCAAACAACAGGCGATAAACATCTGTTGTGTGTTGTTTGAAGGAATTGTAATCTTATATTTTCATTGTGTAAGAAGATCTTATAAAAAGATCAACTTTTTATTTATTTGAGTTTATTGTAACGGCTAAAGTTGTAATAAATTCGATGACAATGAAAACAGTAATTTCTGACCCAAACATTACTATTCCGGGCCGAGCCTGGTCTGGTTGCCGATAGCTGGGCTTGGACCCGGTTCTGGCCCAGGTTTCCAGTCCGACCTCGGGCCGGGCCGGATTCTGGCCCGACCGGGCCCGGGGCACTGGGCTTTTTGGACAGCCCTAGGTGCGTGTCACACCCAGATATGACAGAATTTGTCCTGTTGTCAGGGGTGTGGTGCGTGCCACACCCGGGTGTGGCCCTCATTTTTAGATTCCCACCATGTTTTGTATTGGGTTTGTTATACATAGAAACACATGTTTCTAGGGTTAAGAGAGAGAGTTTGAACAGAGAATTTAGGTACTTTTGAGCACTTTGAGAGGAAGATTATTGTTAAGGAGTGAGAGATCATTGGTTGGATTATTTTGAGAGCTGTTTGAGAGATTGTAACCCATTATTTCTCCTCCATATAGTGAAATCTCCTATAATGAACAGCTTGCAATGACGGATTCACTCTTCTAATACAGAGAGCTTCTCTTCATAAAGCTTGTATAAGCTTCATCTTCAATCAGCTTTAATAGTCATTAACGTAGTTTTATCAGCTGGTCTTGTGACTCGAGCGTCTGGGGTAGCTTCAGAGATAGTAGCTGTATCAGCATTTACAGCTGGTCCTATAATCAAATCTCTCATAAAGAGCTCAACCTGGTGAGCCTTTGATGTATTCTTAGCTTGCTCTTCCCACACTCCGATGAGTATATGAGTATAAATTGTATCTTCTTGAACCTCCAACGGGTATATGAAGTTAAATTAATTCCTAAAACTCCAATGAGTATACGAGTATAAACTGATTCTCCACGCTCCAACACCTTAATAGCTTAAACTATATAGACTCCAGTTAACATATGAGTATAAATTGTGTTTATGCCACATTGAAGGTCAACGCCAGTCAACACGTTAACAATTTCACCAAAATAAGGCTCAAGATAATTCTCAGTTCCAAATTACCCCCGGGAGTTCAATCGCAATTCAGATACAAACTCCCGAAGAAGACGATTAGTTCAACGTCAATTCAATGACGTGAGATAATTCAGAAATCAACACACTGGTTTGTAGTTTAATATTTTGACAACGGTCAGATGATAAACGCAGCACCGGAAGAATTTCAGACTATTTAACAAAAATACTAATAGGATGAAAGCCGGAGAAGTCAAAGAATTGAAAGCTGGGTTCTATCTTATCCAAAATATTACAAACTCCTCTATAAAAGAATAAGGCCAAAATACTTTGGAGGGGTTATCTGTAGGTATAAAGAATTACCTATAGATTGCAAAGAAGCTCAAAACTGACGAAAACGCTGATATCTCTCAAACTAGAGGGAATTTGGCAAAACGAACGACAGCAAACTAAACTTTAGTAGGTTTGGTCAGCCCCGTGTTGTCGAGATAGGCAATTTTAATATATAATTCGTCTAATTCTAACTTGCGGTTTGAAAGTTATGACCCGTTCTTCGCAGCATGTTCTAAAGTCCGCCTGAACTAATCGAACCTCACCTAAACTATTAAACCAAGCCTATAGGTTTTTGGAACATAGCTCGAGATGAAGAGAAGATGATAACGTCATCATCTAAGTCAAAAGAGATCATCTGAGGCCAAAAAGAAGCAAAAGAATGCGTATGAAACATCAAAACTTGCGCAAAACGACGGAACAAGACCAAACCGAGAAATAAAAAAATCTCAGTTACCTCAAATTGACTCAGAAATTCCGATTCACCTCAATGTAACTCGGAAATCCCGAGTCACCTTAATGTGACTCGGAACAGTGCCGAGTCACATTGAGGTGACTCGCACAGTGAAGTTCCTAATGACGTATTTTCTCGGGATTCGTTCGATCTACTGGCTCTCTAACTACCTTGGGATTATCCCTAAACGTGGTTAAGCCATTATTAACTGAAGATAAGATCAAATTATGAATTCTTATCCAAAAATACAGCATCAAAGTCTATAAATATACCCCTAGGGCCCCTACACATAGGGGATCTGAATTTTAGAGCTTGGAGGTGAGGTGCTGACCCTGTGAGAGCAGACCTATAAATTTCAAAGAGAGGCTAGCGAGATCTCGGTGAACTTTAGCATAAAGAGAAAGATTTCAAGAGATTTGAAGCCTCTTTTCATCCTTCCCTTGAGATCAGTCCTTGTTTTGATCTTGAGAATAATAATAATCTCACTTGGTTGAGATTATTTACTTAAGTTCTAAGTTTCCTCGACTGAAACAAAAAACACTAAACCTTCATGCGCATCAATCCAGATCTATCGTTCAGTCATCCACGAACTAACGCGTCCCCGACACAGACAAAGTTCTCACGCAAGCAGTGGATGATAAACGTCCTCTGCGTGTGTTTCTAGGAGATTGTCTTTTTATTTCTTTTGTGTAAGAAAAATCTTATAAAAAACCTCCTTCTTTTGAACTTATTGTAAACGATAAATGTTATAAATAAGTTTTGCAATAAAATTGATTTCCGACGCAAACATGAGGTACTCTCAACATTGGTTTGGTTTTTGAGCGGGACAATAGTGGTGAGCAGCTATGTATTGGATACGTAGATTCGGATTACACTGGAGATTTGGATAAACATCGGTCGACGACATGGAACGTGTTCACTTTGACCCGTGTGCTGGTGTGTTGAAGATGCACATTGCAGTCTACGGTGGTTTTGTCGCGATGGAGGCAGAGTATATAGCGATTACGGAGGCTGTTAAGGAGGGGATTTGGCTTCGATGACTTTTGGAGTATCTTGGTGTTTCACAGCGATCCGTCACCATTTGTTGTGATAGCACGAGTGCTATTTATTTGGTGAAGAATCAGGTTTTCCATGCACGGATGAAGCACATTGACGTTCGTTATCACTTCGTTCGGGATATTCTTGAAGATGAGGATGTGAAGCTCGTGTAGGTCTACACAAAAGACAATCCAGCAGATATGCTCACAAAGGTGGTTCCTAGCAATAAGTTTGATTATTGTAGAAACTTATTGCAAATTTGTGATTGTTGAGGTCGTTCGCGACCATTTGGATGAACTACGGGCGACTTGATCCTTTGGGAGAGGGGGTACGTAGGTAACCATATTAGTGCAGTCGGATTTGGTGAGACGACGCATTAGTGCTCATGTTAGTGTCGGCTCAGTTTTGGGAACACTTCGCCGAGGTAGAGAATTGTAAAAAAACAGCATCGAATTGTTCAAAGTGTTGAAAAAAATAAAAATTTAGCAGCTAGGGTGTGGTGCGTGCCACACCCAGGTGTGGCAGAATCTGCCTTGTTGTCAGGGGTGTGGTGCGTGCCACATCCAGGTATGATAGAATCTACCATATTGTTAGGGGTGTGGTGTGTGCCACACCTGGGTGTGAAAGATTCGTTTTCGGATTCCCACCCTATTTTGGATTGTGTTTGTTATAAATAAAAACACACGTTTTAGGGTTAAGAGAGAGAGGTTGAACAAAGAATTTGGGTTCTTTTGAACACTTTGAGAGGGAGATTATTGTGAGGGAGTGAGAGATCATTGGTTGAGTTATTTTGAGAGTTATTTGAGAGATTGTAACCCGTTGTTTCTCCTTCATATAGTGAAATCTTTCCATCATCTCTCCGTGGACGTAGGCAATTGCCGAACCACGTAAATCTTTGTGTTTGTGTGTGATTTTGGTTGTTATTTTGTGAATTACACTCGTGTTTTGTTTGGTTCTTCTCTCATCGCTCGCCGACTCGTTTGGTTCGTGAGCACGCTTCAGCACGGCGCGCGACAATTCAAGTACGACATAATATATGTACTCTGCCTGATATTTCTGCTAGACATATGAATCACAATAATCTTCATAAATCACTAAAATTCTCATGATTAGAGGACCAGGATGTTTTCTCGACAAACATGTATGCCATGTTTTCCCCAAAAACTAATAATTGCTTGGCAGTATGTAGGTCATGGAAGGCTTTATAATCATCTGTAAAATATACAGTTAATTTGCTGAAAGCATTATTTCAAAGATCCTTGTTGATGTCACTCAGTCTAGCATTATATGCACCCGTGGAAGATAAGAAACTATCATCAAATAATATCCCATTTGCTCCGTTATAAATTTTTTTCTTTAATTTAAATTTCGAATGCTAGATACAATCACCTGCTACTTCCTGTATGGAAATTTTCTACTTTTCAGCTTTCACTTACATGTTTATCTCTTGGTGCTTTTCATAATTGTTAAAGTGCTCAGCCATTACACCAAAATCCCGAAATTTTAGTGAGGATTGAGGGTTTACATTTGTATATTCTAATACATGCCCCCACAAGTTGAGCGTTCTTTTTATGGGTCAAAACCTGGAAGGGGTGACAATTTAAAAAAAGGGAAAATTGCTTCTAGACCCCAACTTCCTTACAAGTATTCCGCCCAACCCCAAGATTTTTTCAACGCTCCCAAAACCCCCAAAAGTAAAGTCATAATTTCCCGAGCCCTCAAAATACAAAAGCCAAGAGTTTAAAACATGTGAAGACCATAATACTCTCTCTCTCTCTCTCTCTCTCTCTCTCTCTCTCTCTCTCTCTCTCTCTCTCTCTCCCTCTCTCTCTCCCTCTCTCTCTCTCTTTCCATGATGTTACTGTGATGATTTGAAATGAGTTTTTTTAGGGGAATTCTAGTTCCCTCCAAAATTTTCCAACGGCGTTGACATTGGAGGCTAAGCTTTCCTAGCGTTCGTCATTGGCGGCGAAGAAAATTGCAATCTTGAAGGCGATAATGACGAGTTGCGTCGCCAACCTCCTTAAGTTTACATATTGTTGTAATTTTTTTGAAATCGATGACTTAAGATTAAAGTAGAGTATATAATTTTTTATATATTATTGTTATTTTACTGTAATAAGTTTGTTGTTAAGCTTATGACTTGGTGGTGAAGTTAGTTGTGAATGTTACATGTTGGTTTTGAAGGTTACGAGTTGGTTATGAAGTTTACGAGTTAGTTACCAAGGGTACGTGTTGGTTGTGAATGTTACGAGTTAGTTGTGAACATGTTACGAGTTGGGTGTGAAGGTTACTTGTTGGTTGTGAAGGTTACGAGTTGGTTGTGAAGGTTACATGTTGGTTGTGAAGGTTTCGCATTGGTTTTCAAGGCTACGAGTTGGTTGTGAAGGATACAAGTTGGTTGTGAAGGTTACGTATTGGTTATAAAGGTTACGCGTTGGTTGTGAAGGTTATGAGTTGGTTGTGATGCTTATGAGTTGATTATGAATGTTATGAGTTGGTTGTGATGCTTACGAGTTGGTTGTGAAGGAAGGTTAATGTTAGTTTTCAAGGTTACGAGTTGGATGTGAAGTTTATGAATTAGTTGCCAATGGTACATGTTGGTTGTGAAGGTTACGAGTTGGTTATGTAAATGTTACGAGTTGAGTGTGAAGGTTACAAGTTGATTATGAAGGTTACGCGTTGGTTATCAAGGTTACGCGTTGGTTGTTAAGGATACGAGTTGGTTGTGAAGGTTATGCGTTGGTTGTGAAGGTTACGCGTTGGTTGTCAATGTTATGAGTTTGTTGTGAATGTTATGCATTGGATGTCAAGGTTACATGTGTAAAGGGACAGCGGGACCACGATGTGATGTGATGTGCCACGTTGTGAATGGCTAAATCAACGCAAATCCGCTCATGCGTTGTACTCGCGTGGGGGCCACACTGAATCTTCATCAAAGTATTCGGAGCTGAAGCCTATAAATATGATTTATTTTTTAGGGTTTCGTGTGCAAAGAGGGCTGGGTGATTCTTTTGGTGGCTACGGAGAAAAATCAAAGCAGAAAAGCAGGTGAAAATTAGGGGGTTGCGGCTGTGAGCAGGTGCAGGGAGTCTGGTGTGTGGCTACAGAAAGAAAAATAGCTTTTGTTTTGCTGTTTTGAGAGAGCCTTTGAGTGAGGGATTTGAGAGTTTGTTTGAGGGTTTAGATTGAGTGCTTGTAAACCCTAGTTGTGTTCTCTCCCTTTAATAGTAGATCTCCCCCCTCCTTGCCCCGTGAACATAGGCAGTTTGCCGAACCACGTAAAATTGGTTTGTTTATGTTTGTGGGCATTGTAACAGTTTTTAGGATCCCTCGACAAGTCAATCCTAGAACTGATGAGAGGAAGAGCCGATATCTCACTTTGTTGAGATATTCGCTTCAGATTCTTATTTCCTTGGTGAGACAGGAATTCTTATTGATCTTTCTCCCTTATTGTGCACCAGAAACTCTGCCGAAATTTCCACTACGCACAACAAGTGGTATCAGAGATCGGGCTACGCTTGGGCTATTTGGAGGAGTAGATCAATATGGAGGTTTGTCTAGGGCTTCGTTTGGTGATAAATATGGGATCTTTTGGTAAAGACTCTATCTTTTTAGTTTTTGGATCTATTCTTCGTTTGTTGGTGCGTTGAGAAAGATGTTGGGGAAAGAAGGTGCTTCGGGTGTCGAGGGTGGTGCTTCTAGCACGAATATCATTCAGAGTTTGAATACCCACTCTATGAAGATAGATGTGAAGAAGTTTAATGGTACAAACAACTTTGGATTATGGAGATGCGAGGTTTTGGATGCGCTGAACGCGCAGAATTTGGAGGATACCTTGGAGTTAGATGGCAAGCCAGATGATATTGAAGATAAGGTTTGGAAGAAGATGAATCGAACAGCGTATGGTGTGATTAGGTCTTGTTTGACTTAAGATCTAAAATATGATATGATGAATGAGACTTCTGCGAAAAAGATTTGGGAGATTCTCGAAAGCAAGTATCTGACAAAGAGTATTGAGAACCACTTACATTTGAAGAGAAGACTTTATCGTTTCCAGTTGAAGAAGGGAACCTCAATTAGTGATCACATGAATACCTATACAAAGCTTCTTACAGATTTGTCGAATGTGGATGTCATGATTGAAGATGAGGACAAGGCATTGCTGTTGTTGAGTTCCTTACCCAACAAGGAATATGAGACCTTCGTCCTTACTCTGATTAATGGGAAGGCATCTCTTTCGTATAGTGAGGTCACTGCCGTACTGGTGAATTATCAACTTCGGAAGAAGGATAATGAGACTTCGACTGAGTCAGTAGCAGAGGCGTTGACCGCAAGAGGGAAGGGTCCAAACCGAAAGAATTGGAAATCACAGTCTAGAGTAGGACATCCTACAATTGGAAAAGATCAATGTGCTTTATGCAAGAAGACTGGTCATTGGAAGAAAGACTGCCCAAAACTTAACAAATGGATGAAGAATAAGCAAAAAGGAAAAGAGAAGCAACCATCATCAGAAGCAAACATCGTATCGGATGGTAATATTTCTGACTCTTTTATTTATTCGCTTTCTATCAATCCTACATGTAGCTATTCGGAGGAATCCGAGTGAATGTTGGATAGTGGTATGACCTATCATGTATCTCCTAGAAGGGAATGGTTCTCCAGTTTTGAGAAGCTGGATAGTGGTATGGTATACATGGCTGATAATTGTGCATGTCCGATCTTTGGGATAGGAAGAATTCACATCAAGATGTTTGGCGGGACTATTAGGGAGTTATATGATGTGAGATATGTTCCTTCCTTGAAGAAGAACTTGATCTCTATAGGAGCTTTGGTTGGAGAGGGTCTGAATGTTCCAATTGAGGACATGGTTCTCAAGATTGTGAAAGACTCTCGGATTATGATGAAGGACGTCAGGAGGAATAACCTGTATTACTTGACTGGAGGTATAGTGGCAGGTGAAGAACTGGGGACTTCTATTGATTCGACTAGACTACGACATTTAGGACTTAGCCATTCCAGTATTGATTTCTCACATAAATTGAAAGAGGGTGCGAAGACCTGCAGTTTGAAGTCCAGTGAACATGTTGAAGTGAGCAAGAAGACCGAGGTGAAGTTTGGCACCTCTATTCACCGTGCTAAGGGTCATTCTAGAGGAGTTCACGTGGATGTTTAGGGGCCTTCTAAGGGGGCATCATTGGGAGGTAATAGGCATTTAGTTTCCTTTGTTGGTGGCTGTTCTAGACATGTTTGGGTTGCAACCAAATCCTCTATGGATAAACTCCTAGTAGTCTCTAACAGTTTGAAGAAGTGTAAGATGGACAGAAACGTGAAGGTACTTCATTTTGATTTTGATGGGAGGTACAATATGGACCTGTTTCTGTATTGGATCCGAGCTCACGGCATTTTAAGACACTTCATAGGAAAGAAAATCTTGGGGCAACTAGATAGGATGGCAAATTTGAAGAATCGTGCCTTGCTGGAGGAGGATCGGTATTTGTGGTCGAGCAATGGTTTGCAGAAGAGATTCTGGACTATGGCTTCGACATATTTGAGTCATCCTATTAAAGAGTTGTCAACTACTGTGATTAGAGGTAAAACTCCATTGGAAGATAGGTCTGGTAGTGTCACTTTGGTTGAGGCTTCGATGAGGGAGAGTTTTGGACAGACCTTAGATGTATCGCAGCAGGTGGAGATCGATGCTACTTCACATTGGGTGGAGATTACTCCACATACTCCAGATCATACTGCATCATTTAGGATTCCATCTGAGGTGACACAGTTAAGGGATCAATTTGTTATGGATGCAGATGATGAGTTGGGTTTTGATTCGAGCGCAACTGATAGATATAGTTTGGATATGGCCATTGGTTCACCTCAGGTGGAGGTGTTTGAGGCCATTGGAGGTGCTATCAGCCACAGAGTTGATGATATTGGAGAAGAATTGTAAACTCTTCTATTGGATTAAGGTCGTTTGCGGCTATTGGGTGAACTATGTTCGGCTTGATTCCTTAGGTAAGAGGATACGTAGACAGTCTTTACGATACAGCCAGTTTGGATTTTGATGGGGTGAGATCGATTTGGTGAGTTGATACCAACATTTAGAGAATGTTTGCATTCTCATTTGGGTCTCGACTTGTTATGGATTGAGTCCGTTGTCGTGAATTTTTTTCACTTCGTACTGGACGTAACAAGTGAGACATTTGTTTGGTTGGCGTCGGCTCAGTTTTGAGAAAACTTCACTGAGGTGGAGAATTGTGAAGGGACAGCGGGACCACGATGTGATGTGATGTGGGGGCCACGTTGTGAATGACTAAATCAACGTAAATCCGCTCACGCATTGTACTTGCGTAGGGGCCACACTGAATCTTCATCAAAGGATTCGGAGCTGAAGCCTATAAATATGATTTATTTTTTAGGGTTTCGTGTGCAAAGAAGGCTGGGTGATTCTTTTGGCGGCTACGGAGAAAAAGCAAAGCAGAAAAGCAGGTGCAAATTAGGGGGTTGCGGCTATGAGCAGGTGCAGGGAGTATGGTGTGCGGCTGCAGAAAGAAAAAAAGCTTTTGTTTTGCTGTTTTAAGAGAGCCTTTGTGTGAGGGATTTGAGAGTTTGTTTGAGGGTTTAGATTGATGGATTGTAAACCCTAGTTGTGTTCTCTTCCTCTAATAGTAGATCTCCCCCCTCCTTACCCCGTAGACGTAGACAGTTTGCCGAACCACGTAAAATTGGTTTGTTTGCGTTTGTGGTCATTGTAATAGTTTTTAGGATCCCTCGACAAGTCAGTCCTAGAACTGATGAGAGGAAGAGCCGATATCTCACTTTGTTGAGATATTCGCTTCAGATTCTTGTTTCCTTGGTGAGACATGAATTCTTATTGATCTTTCTTTCTTATTTTGCACTCGAAACTCTGCCAAAATTTTTGCTGCGCACAACAACACGTTGATTGTCAAGGTTACGAGTTGGTTGTGAATGTTAGTTAACAACAATCACAATCAACTCATTCTCGAGGTTTACAACCAACTCGTAACCTTCACAACTCAAAACCTTCACAACCAATGTGTAACCTTCACAACCAACACGTATCATTCACAACCAACTCGAAACATTCACAACCAACTCGTAACCTTCACAACTAACGCATAACCTTAACAACCAACATGTAACCTTCACAACCAACTCGTATCCTTCACATTCAACTTGTAATCTTCACATCCAACTCGTAACATTTTCATAATCAACTCGTAACCTTCACAACCAACACGTACCATTGGCAACTAACTAATAAACTTCACAATTAACTCGTAACCTTCAAAACCAACACGTAACATTTCTTCACCACTAACTCATAAGCTTAACAACAAACTTATTATAATAAAATAACAACAATATATAAATTTACATACTCTACTTTAATCTCAAGTCATCGATGTTAAAAAAAATTACAACAATATGTTTACTTAAGAGGGTTGGCGCACAACTCATCGTCACCGTCTTCAAGATCGCAGTTTTCTTCGTCGCCGATGAAGAACGCATGGAAAGTTTCGCCGCCGATGTCGACGCCGTTGGAAAAAATTAGAGGGAATTGGAATACCCCCCCAAACCCATTTCAAATCATCACAATAACATCATGAGAGAGAGAGAGAGAGAGAGAGAGAGAGAGAGAGAGAATGTATTATGGTCTTCACATGTTTTAAACTCTTGGGTTTTATGTTTTGGGGGCTCAGGGAATTATGACGTTGCTTTTGGGGGTTCTGGGAGCGTTGAAAAAGTCTTGGGGGGACGTAATACTTGTAAGGAAGTTGAGGGCTAGAAGCACTTTTTCCTTTAAAAAATCCGCATTAAATTCGTGGCCAGTGAGATTTGAACCTAGATGCTCTGGTACAATGTTAAAATCGCTAACCATTATACAAAAATTCTAAAGTTTTGACGAGGATTGAGTGTTATATTTTAATATTCTAACAATAATCAAAGTATATAATGGAAATAGCTATGGCTAATAAATTTTTTTTCAATGCTGTAATATTTACCAGAGATACGAAACTTTGTGGCGGTAGTGGAATTAAAGTACTATATGTGTGGCTTTATCTGGGTGTGAATCTGCCTAGACAAAGTCAGGAACTACAGGATAGCATTCTACAGTACATAAGCAGTACTTCAATACAAAAGGAAGCACATGCCAATGGATGCTGAAAACAGAGATAGTGTATAGTAAAGAGAAAGGCCTTGACATTTCTTAAACAAATGCAATTGAAGATAAAAGGATTTGAAAGGTTGTAGGAGGGTTCATGGAACTGTCAATCTCTGAAAACAATTTGCAGGTATTTCTGAAATATGCACATGAGGCTACACTGTGGTATAAATATACTAACTCAAAGAGCAGCACAGAAAAGAAAACTAACTTTGAAAATGTCTGCACTTGTGAGTGATGTCTTGGGGGACAATCATAAAACTAACAACTGCGGCTGCTATACTTTCCTGAGACAGAAATGGCAGAGGGCTCCATACAGGAGAATGGCAGAGGGCTCCATACTTTCCTAAGACAGAAATAATGGTGGTGGCAAATATGCATGGAGATCATTGAAGATTATTTAATGTGAGGGTATCAGGCATATGAGCATCATACAGCTGTATACTATTTAGTAAAGTTGGTACAAGAAAAGCCCTGATATTATTTCTCTTTCTTCCTTTTTTTGGTTGATACTTAAAAAATACTAAGGGATTTGGATTCTCTCCATCACCACTTTAGCAAGTGAAAAGACCACATCTTGGATCATATGCATCCGATAATATTTAGACGATTGAGATTTATATCTAATATTACAAACACTATTACTCCATGCGAGTTGCGTAATTTTCCGTTTCACTCAAGAACACATAATTGTCAACTAAACGCAACACAGTTCCGATTCAGAATCAGGGTGTAGTTTCCCCACTACCTAGTCGCGACAGAAAGGAACCAAATTTAATAACAATATAGGGTCGGTTTAATTAATACCCTTATCTCGTCCACAATTTTAGAGTTTTGGTGCAGTAAAAAGGAGTTATGCGTCTTTGACATTACTAAAGGTAAGGATTCTATATAAACTAAGTTTCAACCATAATACTTTTAAATTGATTGACAGATAACCTCATTGATATGGAAGTTGTTCTGAAGACATTTTATTTAAATCTATCGACATCCTGGAATCTAATAAAATTTATAAAATTATTGGTGCTATCTATTCTTGAATGGGACTTCATGATCCATTTAACTGTCTCTTTCTACCTTTCCTCCTCCATTTTCTAGGCCCCATTTACTGGAAACTTGGTGCTCCCAGTAAAAGAATTTGCAAATTTCTAATAAGATGATATCTAGATGATAGAGCAGTCAAACTCCAAATAAGACTAATAATATTAAGCCTGCCCTCTTTGAGTTGAATATAACCTAATCTCAAATGTTAATGGCTGCGTGCTATCTCTCCCAAAAATAATTAATCACCTCTTAACTGTCAAAATATGTACAAACATGTCACTGTGGCAAATCTCTGCCAGATGCCTTGAACATATAACAGATCTGATGATTAAAAAAGTAATTTTGAAACGTTTATTTATTCAGCGCTGACCTCTCTTCTTCTTCTTCTTCCCTAACTTATGTTTTGTCTTTGTTATGTTTCTCATCGGGTAGCATCACTAAACGTGCCATCTTGTTTCCTTTTTATTTTGTGTATTTCTTGGCATATATACCTTAGTTGATTTTGAGCTACCTAACATGGTTCTACTGAACACGCAGAGACACATGCACAGTTTGCCTCATAAATAAAATGGATTCTTGAAGAAAACGTAAGAACTATTTACATGTTAATTGATTCCAAGGAAACTAATCACTTGATGAAATTGAAAGCAGACTCATTGCATTCATTAAGGTAGAAGTTATCAAAAACATTTATTATCGGCAGGTGGAACTCTCAACCGCAGCATGGAGGATGTCTTCTTGACACCAAGGATCCTTACAAATCATTCGTTAGAGACAGGTGAGCGTTGTCATGAGAAATGAACAAAGGAATGCCATATCAGAGTACGTAGAATGCCCGTAGCTAATTAGTCAGGAGTTGCTAGCTAAATCCTAACCCCTTAATTTTTGTATCATAACCTCTTGATTGTACTCCTTCCAGATTTCCAATATAAGCTAATTGATATATAAATAAAAGTGATCGCGACTCCAGAGTCAATATATTTTACATTACGTTGGAGCTCAACGTTTCAAATAGGCCTGCTCCGTATATAGCTTAGATAAATGGCAACCATGGTTGGTTCCTCCTGCACCTCAGTATCGAGGAAAGATTGGTCATAGCTATCATTTCGTCATAATGTCAGGAACAATGTGAGTAAATATTTGATAGCAGATCCTACCTGCAACAAGTATTTTAACATGAAACATCATCGCTACAATGTTCTATAGACAATCTTCTTCTATTTGGACTTTGACCAACCCACACCACTCTGAATTGTCATCTATTAGGAGGTTTAATAATAAAGCGAAGAGAAGGAAAGAGAGTATATGTAAATTTATATAAATAATTTTAGATGTTATTTCACCCCTTTGTATTTCATTTTGATAGAAGGGCAAAACTGCACAGTGTAATATTCTTCTGTTAAGAGTCCTCATCTCTTCTATTACACCCCAAATTTAGGTTGGGGGATGGAGGAAGAAGGCGTCACTTACCTATTATCTACTACAAATAAATTCAGAAATTAATAGATTTAATGTGTCGCTTACCGTTCCTTACCTCACATTATTCCCAATCCTACCAGGCCTTAATGTCAAATTTGTCCACCAATTGCAGATGGTGGAAGATTCTAGGATGGTCGGCATGTCATGCTGCTCCCATTGTTGCCAATGTAGGCTAAGGTCTAGTTAGCTAGTCCAAACATGATAGATGATGTTGGTGATTTATCGTTGTTACATGGTTACTGGTTTAGACCAAAAGCCAGGTTAAACCCACGGATGCTATGTAGTGCCCAAGATTACTCCTAGGAGTGCTTATGGTCTGTTTAACCCAAATGTTGCTGGTTCAAACCAATTTAGTGGACGGTCCATAGTTCTTGTGGATGATTGAACTGTACTCACAAGTTAACCAAGAGGTGTTGAGATATTACATGTGAATTATAATATTACATCGATAATGTTAAAAAAGAATTGTGGACTTAATTAAATAGGATAATAGCTTATGTTTTTGGATTAAGTTGGTTCCTAGCCTCTATTTAAGATCCACATACTCTTAGATTGGGCCAATTTCTTTGGGCTTCTCAAGGGATGTTTGATTCCATGAATTTGGTAGAAATCCATGGAGTTTTTAAGGGCTAAAAATTAGTTTCAAATATCAATTTCTACTCTTGGTTTAAAGGAAAATAGATTAGAGAAAAACGTTGGAAATTGTTACCCACCTCAGCAAAAGTTGAGGTGAAAAATCCAGTAATTTGGATTATGGATTCGTTTGAGAAAGTTAATATAAGAATATTTTTTGTGGCCCTTACCTCACATAATGAGAGTAGAGAGTGAATGTATAGTGTTATTGGTGGAAGAAAATATCAAATGGTCCGCAGTACATTATGTGAAAACGGCGAAGGAATTATGAAAAACGTGAAGAATAACCCAAAACAGACTCCACCACACCCTGGTGTGGTGTCTGCCATGGGTGTGGTAGAATCTGTCCTGCACCACACCCTCTGCCACACCCACGGTGCAGGGTGTGGCAGAATCTGTCCTGCACCACACCCTCTGCCACACCCATGGTGCAAGGTGTGGCAGACTCGTTTTTAGAATCCTCCTTTGTATGGGAATCCTCCTTTGTATGGGAATCCTCCTTTGTTTGGGATTGTATTTTATTATAAATAGGACCATGTTTTTTAGGGTTTCTGTTAATTGGGGATGGATACCAACCTCCGACGGCGGAGGAGCTCCGACGAGCTCCAGGATGGCGCAATGTCGGGGCAAACGCCGAGGTCGAAAGAAAACGCCAAGGTCGAAAAACGCCGAGGTCGAAAGGGGGTACGAACGCAGAGCTAAAGGGTTCGAACGCAGAGCTCGGGGGAGGCGCTCGCACGTGGAGCTCGAGCTCGCCTGCGACTTCCGAAGCTCAGTCGCGGAGCTTCGGAAGTCTGGGCTAGGCGAGCTCTTTTCAGCTCACCGTGCGAGCGCCTCCCCGGAGCATCTCGCGTTCGAACCCGCTTGTTTAGCTCTCTGCCGTTCCGTTATACCCCCTTTTCGAACCTCGGCGTTTGCGACCTTGGGCTGTTTTTTCTTGGTCAGGGAGAGAGAGAGAGAGAGAGAGAGAGAGAGAGAGAGAGAGAGAGAGAGAGAGAGAGAGAGAGAATTAAAGAGGGGTTTATATTGTGGGGTATTTATTCTCAAGTAAGAATTGAAAGGGTTCATACCCTTTAATTATTAACACTGTAGCTACAGTGTTCATTTGAGAGATCTCATTTTTGATCTGCTCTTAAATCTGTAATTTCTTGTTTGATTAAAAAGAAATAATCTGTGTGGCTCCCGAGGACGTAGGCAGTTGCCGAACCTCGTTAAAACTTGGTGTACTTTTTCTATTCTGTGTTTCTGTTGCATTAGGGATATTGGCGTTAAATTCCCAACAGTTTCTTAAGGAGAGAAAATGAGAGAATTAACATTGTTTTGAGCACTTTGAGAGGGAGATATTGTGAGGGAGTTGAGAGCTTTGGTTAGGGTTATATTTGAGTGATTTTGTGAGTTGTAACCCGTTGTATTTCTCCTCCATATAGTGAAATCTTCCCATCCTCTCCCCGTGGACGTAGGCAATTGCCGAACCACGTATATCTCTGTGTTTGGTTTGATTTGTCGTAATTGGCTTGGTTTGTGCAAGTGTGTGACTTTCTTCTTCCGTGATCTCAAGTTCGCTGTGTGTGTGTGCAACGCTTCCGCATAGGCGCGCGACACATTATATATATATATGCATCAAAGGGATGTCAACCCTTAGATCATTGAACTTAGGGATTCATGCATAATCCAATGATTGATATCTATTCAGTGCACGTTAAATGTCATGGACCATCCACACTGGATACTTTCTCGGTTGTGGGCCTCTATAAATATTTTCCATTCCTCACTTTTAAAAAAAGGAAATTCTATAAAAACAATCTTCGGATACTTTGCTTATCGATTTCCTTCAAGACAAACACAGACTGAAAAACAAATCAAGAGTGAGAAAAACTCTGATGCACTTGCACAAACACCTCCACCAGTAACTACGCCATTGTGGAACTTTCAAAGGTTTTAGATTTTCACTAGGAATTTGATCATCGTTGATCCTCTAAACTTAAAGATTCAGCCAAAATGGTCGACCCCTAAGGTCCTAGCCTCATCCAAAATCGAGGAATTTCAGTGTCAAATTCCGAACTTGAAGTCGAAGTACCCGGTGATTGTTTAGGTGTTGCTGTCCCATGCTTTTCTAGGGAGTAGCTTTTGTTTTTTGGTAATTTTTTCTTTTCTGCATAACTTGGGGGGAAAAAGCAACTTATAAGAATTGAGGGACCTAATAGCAACTTCAACATTTTGAGGGATTAAGAAAAATATTAAAGATTTAACATCAAAACTTATATATTTTTAAAATTTTAATTTAAAAGTTCATCTAAAAATAAAAGAAAGAGTTGAGAAAGAGAGAGAGAGATACACACAAGCTCAAGTTAAAAAAGGGGGAAATAAAACAAAATTGCGAGGGCCGACTTTAGATGGGCCATCAATGTTAGAAGCCCATAATGCTGAGTCAATACAAATGTTTACCCTGTGAATAACTCACACCAACGAGGGAATTCTTCAGATAAATCACAGCCGTCCACAGACAGCCCCAACGATTCCATCGAGTTGCGGTGGCAGACCAAGCAATTTCAATTTAACCCCCAAAAGTTAGGGTTTTGTTCGGTGACAATTACAAAATAAGATAAATATAAGCGGGGTATAACAGAAATTTGAACGCAATATAACCAGAAAGCATGAAGTTTTACCCGCCAAGCTTCTCCAAAGCCCCAGTCAAGTTCAGAATGTAAGTTCTCTTCTTTTTCTGATTTCTTAGTTTGATTCCTTCTGATTCCATAGAGATTTATGAGTATTGGGCTTCTGGGTCTTGTGAATCATTAAGGTTTTAGCTACTTTATATGATTTCTTTACTGCCCATCACATTTTTTCTTTTCATGAATTGATAAAAAACTGAACATTTTGGGGATTTGGGTGCTGAAATTGATGGAATTGCTACTTTTTCAGGGTATTTGCTTGAGACCCATGTCGGTTAAGTTCTGTTCAGTTCATGGTTAAATAATGGAGCCTGTTGTTTTAGCAAAAATTCTTGTTTTCATGAATAGCTATGGGCAAATAATTTTCCATCTGGGTCTTTCTTTCAGCTTTGCTGCTTGAATAATCTTTTCTTATTTCATATTCTGTGATGCTGAGCTCCTCGATTGTGATCCTCTAAAGTTTTTGTCATCAAGATATGATTGGCTGTGGAGCCAGCTCTTATGAGAAGGATGAAAAGTTGAGTAATTGGTGTGGCCATCTGTTGACCTAAGGTAGAAGCTTTTAGTTTTTGGTACTAAATTTCTGCCCGAGATATCATATGGACGACGGAAGTGTTTGCCGCATTAGCTTAGTTGGAAAGTATACCTTTTCTTTTGTTGATATGCAGTCTAAACAAAAAAGGCCATGCAAGCAAAAATTTCATGGAAGAAGTGGGCCCAGCAGGAAATTGCTATACTTAACTTAATTATTGATTTTAAGTGTGCCATTTCTAAAGAATGAAACTGTAATGTTCGTCAGAGAGACGGGATACAAGCTAAAATGAGAGAGAGAGAGAGAGAGAGAGAGAGAGAGAGAGAGAGAGAGAGAGAGAGAGAGAGAGAGAG